>NC_044977.1:107693806-108066748 GCF_008728515.1 Papio anubis | reverse complement strand
CTCTGCCAGGCTTTGGTATCAGGATGATGTTGCCCTCGTAAAATGAGTTAGGGAGGATTCCCTCTTTTTCTATTGATTGGAATAGTTTCAGAAGGAATGGTACCAGCTCCTCCTTGTACCTCTGACAGAATTCGGCTGTGAATCCTTCTGGTCCTGGACTTTTTTTGGTTGGTAAGCTATTAATTATTGCCTCAATTTCAGAGCCTGCTATTGGTCTATTCAGGGATTCAACTTCTTCCTGGTTTAGTCTTGGGAGAGTGTAAGTGTCCAGGAAATTATCCATTTCTTCTAGGTTATCTAGTTTATTTGCATAGAGGTGTTTATAGTATTCTCTGATGGTAGTTTATATTTCTGTGGGGTCGGTGGTGATATCCCCTTTATCATTTTTTATTATGTCTATTTGATTCTTCTCTCTTTTCTTCTTTGTTAGTCTTGCTAGCGGTGTATCAATTTTGTTGATCTTTTCAGAAAACCAGCTCCTGGATTCATTGATTTTTTGGAGGGTTTTTTGTGTCTCTATCTCCTTCAGTTCTGCTCTGATCTTAGTTATTTCTTGCCTTCTGCTAGCTTTTGAATGTGTTTACTCTTGCTTCTCTAGTTCTTTTAATTGTGATGTTAGGGTGTCAATTTTAGATCTTTCCTGCTTTCTCTTGTGGGCATTTAGTGCTATAAATTTCCCTCTACACACTGCTTTAAATGTGTCCTAGAGATTCTGGTATGTTGTATCTTTGTTCTCATTGGTTTCAAAGAACATCTTTATTTCTGCCTTCATTTCGTTATGTACCCAGTAGTCATTCAGGAGCAGGTTATTCAGTTTCCATGTAGTTGAGCGGTTTTGATTGAGTTTCTTAGTCCTGAGTTCTAATTTGATTGCACTGTGGTCTGAGAGACAGTTTGTTATTTCTGTTCTTTTACATTTGCTGAGGAGTGCTTTACTTCCAACTATGTGGTCAATTTTGGAGTAAGTGTAATGTGGTGCTGAGAAGAATGTATATTCTGTTGATTTGGGGTGGAGAGTTCTGTAGATGTCCTTTAGGTCTGCTTGTTGCAGAGTTGAGTTCAATTCCTGGATATCCTTGTTAACTTTCTGTCTCGTTGATCTGTCTAATGTTGACAGTGGGGTGTTGAAGTCTCCTATTATTATTGTATGGGAGTCTAAGTCTTAAGTCTCTTTGTAAGTCTCTAAGGACATGCTTTAGGAATCTGGGTGCTTCTGTATTGGGTGCATATATATTTAGGATAGTTAGCTCTTCCTGATGAATTGATCCCTTTACCATTATGTAATGGCCTTCTTTGTCTCTTTTGATCTTTGATGGTTTAAAGTCTGTTTTATCAGAGACTAGGATTGCAACCCCTGCTTTTTTTTGTTCTCCATTTGCTTGGTAGATCTTCGTCCCTTTATTTTGAGCCTATGTGTGTCTCTGCATGTGAGATCGGTCTCCTAAATACGGCAAACTGATGGGTCTTGACTCTTTATCCAATTTGCCAGTCTGTGTCTTTTAATTGGACCATTTAATCCATTTACATTTAAGGTTAATATTATGTGTGAACTTGATCCTGTCATTATAATATTAGCTGGTTATTTTGCTCGTTAGTTGATGCAGTTTCTTCCTAGCATCGATGGACTTCACATTTTGGCATGTTTTTGCAATGGCTGGTACCTGTTGTTCCTTTCCATGTTTAGTGCTTCTTTCAGGATCTCTCATAGGGCAGGACTGGTGGTGACAAAATCTCTAAGCATTTTGCTTATCTGTAAAGGATTTTATTTATCCTTCACTTATGAAACTTAGTTTGGCTGGATATGAAATTCTGGGTTGAAAATTCTTTTCTTTAAGAATGTTGAATACTGGTCCCCACTCTCTTCTGGCCTGTAGAGTTTCTGCCCAGAGATGTGCTGTTAGTCTGATGGGCTTCTC
Organism: Papio anubis; assembly: GCF_008728515.1. NCBI lineage: Eukaryota > Metazoa > Chordata > Mammalia > Primates > Cercopithecidae > Papio > Papio anubis. The sequence goes on along the minus strand of NC_044977.1, from coordinate 108,064,832 downwards.
TTTGTGGGTAACCCGACCTTTCTCTCTGGCTGCCCTTAAGATTTTTTCCTTCATTTCAATTTTGGTGAATCTGACAATTTTGTGTCTTGGAGTTGCTCTTCTCGAGGAGTATCTTTGTGGCGTTCTCTGTATTTCCTGAATTTGAATGTTGGCCTGCCTTACTAGGTTGGGGAAGTTCTCCTGGATAATATCCTGCAGAGTGTTTTCCAACTTGGTTCCATTTTCCCCGTCACTTTCAGGCACACCAATCAGATGTAGATTTTGTCTTTTCACATAATCCCATATTTCTTGGAGGCTTTGTTAATTTCTTTTTACTCTTTTTTCTCTACACTTCTCTTCTCGCTTCATTTCATTCATTTGATCTTCAGTCACTGATACTCTTTCTTCCAGTTGATCGAGTCGGTTACTGAAGCTTGTGCATTTGACACATAGTTCTCGTGTTACGGTTTTCATCTCTATCAGTTCTTTTAAGGACTTCTCTACATTGGTTATTCTAGTTAGCCATTCATCAAATCTTTTTTCAAGGTTTTTAGTTTCTTCACGCTGGTTATGTAGTTCCTCCTTTAGCTCTGAGAAGTCTGATCGACTGAAGCCTTCTTCTCTCAGCTCGTCAAAGTCATTCTCCATCCAGCTTTGTTCCGTTGCTGGCGGTGAGCTGCTTTCCTTTGGACAGGGAGATGCGCTCTGATTTTTTGAATTTCCAGCTTTTCTGCACTGCTTTTTCCCCATCTTTGTGGTTTTATCTGTCTTTGGTCTTTGATGATGGTGATGTACTGATGGGGTTTTGGTGTGGGTGTCCTTTCTGTTTGTTAGTTTTCCTTCTAACAGTCAGGACCCCCAGCTGCAGGTCTGTTGGAGTTTGCTTAAGGTCCACTCCAGACCCTGTTTGCCTGGGTATCAGCAGCGGAGGCTGCAGAAGGTAGAATATTGCTGAACAGCGAGTGTTGCTGTCTGATTTTTGCTCTGGAAGCTTCGTCTCAGGGGTGTACCCAGCCGTGTGAGGTGTGAGGTGTCAGTCTGCACCCAGTGGGGGATGTCTCCCAGTTAGGCTACTCAGGGGTCAGGAACCCATTTGAGCAGGCAGTCTGTCCATTCTCAGATCTCAACCTCCGTGCTGGGAGATCCACTGCTCTCTTCAAAACTGTCAGACAGGGACATTTATCTCAGATCTCAACCTCCATACTGGGAGATCCACTGCTCTCTTCAAAACTGTCAGGGACATTTATCTCAGATCTCAACCTCCATGCTGGGAGGATCCACTGCTCTCTTCAAAACTGTCAGACAGGGACATTTACCTCTGCTGAGGTTTCTGCTGCTTTTCGTTTAGCTATGCCCTGTCCCCAGAGGTGGAGTCTACACAGGCAGGCAGGCCTCCTTGAGCTGTGGTGGGCTCCACTCAATTCGAGCTTTCCGGTGGCTTTGTTTACCTACTTAAGCCTCAGCAATGGCGGGCACCCCTCCCCCAGCCTCGCTGCCGCCTTGCAGTTAGATCTCAGACTGCTGTGCTAGCAGTGAGGGAGGCTCCATGGGCGTGGGACCCTCCAGGCCAGGTGTGGGATATAATCTCCTGGTGTGCCGTTTGCTAAGACCCTTGGTAAAGTGCAGTATTAGGGTGGGAGTGACCCGATTTTCCAGGTGTTGTGTGTCTCAGTTTCCTTTGGCTAGGAAAAGGAATTCTCTTCCCCCTTGCACTTCCCAGGTGAGGCGATTCCTCGCCCTGCTTCAGCTCTCGCTGGTCGGGCTGCACCCACGGACCAGCACCAACTGTCCGACATGCCGCAGTGAGATGAACCCAGTACCTCAGTTGAAAATGCAGAATTCACCCATCTTCTTTGTTGCTCATGCTGGGAGTTGGAGGCTGGAGCTGTTCCTATTCGGCCCTCTTGGGTGCGTGCCCATCCCCCCCCTTTATTTTTGAGACAGAGTCTCACTGTGTCACCCAGACAGCAGTGCAGTGGTGCAATCTCAGCTCATTGCAACCTCCACCTCCCAGGTTCAAGCCATTCTCTGCCTCAGCCTCCCGAGTAGCTGGGATTACAGTTGCCCACCACCACATCTGGCTAATTTTTGTATTATTAGTAGAGACCAGATTTCACCACCTTGGCCAGGCTGGTCTTGAACTCCTGACCTCATGATCCACCTGCTTCAGCCTCCCAAAGTGCTGGGATTACAGGCGTGAGCCACCACACCCAGCCATAGATTGGAATTTAAACTCAGTTCTGTGTTGCTTTAAAGCCAGCTTCCTCCAATTTTATCACCCATTTGTACACATTTTATGGTACCAAAGTACAGCTTCACTCTTGTATATTCTTCCTTGTTTCATTTTTCCCTGTGGCGTTTTTAAGATGTCTTAGGTTATTCTGAAGCTAAAGATTGTAGAATAGTACTTTGCAGTAGACTTTTCTCTCATGATGCAATTGTCCAAGATGATGGCCAATAACTATACAAGGTTATCAAGGCCTTGAAATATGGCTAGTGCAACTCAGGAACTGAAGTTTAATTTTTATTTAAATGTCAGTGGCTACATGTGTATTTAAATGTATTTAAATGTCAGTGGCTACCTTATTGGATGGTACAGTTATAGAGGATATGAGTCAAAGAGACTGAGGGTAAAGTTTTCCTTATAACTATTGCCTGAAAGGGCACCTTAAGAAGCATCTTTGCATTGCTCCTTCCCTCTCTTCCAAAGCAACTAACATCTTTCCTCTAATCCTAACCTCGTCTTTCCCAAGGATGTTGTCTTAGGTCAGCAGTTCTTTGCCCTGTCCTGTGTTTCTGCCTTCACATTCTTTATGTGTGTAACATACCCTTAGTGCCATCTCTCATTTTGGATGATGATTCTAAAGCAGAAAGTAGAGAGAGGAAATGTCAGAATCCAGGATAATTGATGAGCATTAGATTAGTGACACAGTTTGGTGAGTTTTGACAAATCTGACCACCGCTTTAATCAAGATGTAGACTATATCCATTGCTCCAAAAAATTCTTTCATGGCTTTTGCAGCCGATCCCCCTCCTCCTCACCCCTAGCACTAGCAACCACTGACCTGCTTTCTGTAACTATAGTTTTGTCTTTTCCAGAATTTCATCTAAAGTCTTTTGTGCCTGACTGTTTTTTCCTAACATAGTGCTTTTGAGGTTCATTTTTATTGTTGCAAGTGTTAGTATCAGTAGTTCATTCCTTTCTAGTGCATAGTTTAGCTGTCGGCCTGAATTTGGATGGTTTATGTTTTGAATGTAAGCCATTTTCTTTGTGTGGTTCTCTCACAATCAGTATTTTCCCCCTTACATTTCCAGCTTCTTTTCCAGCCCTGAACTCTAATCTCTGTCACATTTTGTTGATGAGGCTGTAGTTTTTCCCCGGCTGTTTTGCAGCCATTGCCGTGTGTGGTAGTTGGATACTGTCTCCAAGCTAAGAAGCCAAAATTTCACAATTTATACTTCTTCCATTTGCAATTTTTTGAAATTAAACTCTCTTACTGTTTCCATCTATATTTTAGACACTTTCCAGGATTTGACAGTTTTTAAAATGTGATCTTTATAATTCTTATCTGCTGGGAGTTCACAGGACCACTTCTCTGCCGATAGTGGAAACTGAGCGTCCTCCTGGAAAGCTTTTGGGATTAAATAAGTATCTTTATATGACTATCTTTGTACACAGAAGTATTTGGTTTAATGTTTTTGACCATATTTTTTTAAATGTGGATGTTTAAAGAAATATTGCCTTTTTAAATTTTTACCATAAATGAGGACTGTCTCTCTCATTACTACCTATTGCTTCTTTTATTATGCCACTATTGCTTTCTTAAACTCCTTCCAAAGCAGATTACCTGTTATTCCACAAACTCATATTGAACTTTCCTATCACTGTGCCTTTGCTTTGATTTCATGTTGTTAGCCACAATTTTTAAAATGTAAATTTTATGTATTTGTGGACATTGTAGATTTTATGTTTTTGTAGAAAGGTAGAATTCATGTCTTTGACCATAATTTCAAGAATGTAAATATTTACACAGATACTGTCACTTTTTTTCCTAAGCATAAATGAAGCCTGCTTCTCATTACTCTCATTTTACTACCTTTTCACTCCCCTATTATTGGTCTCCTTCCAGACTGCATTGTTTTCTATCTCACAAAGCCATGATGAACTTTTCTCCTGTCCCTTTGCTCATGCTGTCCTAGCTTCCTGAAATGCTCTCCCTTATTTGCCCTGGATTTTCAGCCTGTTGAATGTTCTTTTTTTAAAGCACATGTCAAATATGACCGTCTTCATTATTTTTTTTTCATATACTTTACCTTTGAATACAGCTATTAATATTTTGTTTTTAATCTCCTCTACTTAATATGAAACATCTTATTTCTATAAGTGTTTTGCATGTTGTGGTTGCATGGTATGTCTTTAATTGGCCATAGTAACTACATTGTCTTAAATTTAAACTTTCTTTGGCCGTGCGCAGTGGCACACGCCTGTAATCCTAGTACTTTGGGAGGCCAAGGTGGGCGGATCACTTGAGGCCAGAAGTTTGAGAACAGCCTGGCCAACAAGGTGAAACCCCATCTCTACTAAAAATACAAAAAAATTAGCCAGGTATGGTGGTCCATACCAGTAGTCCCAGCTACTCAGGAGTCTGAGACATGAGAATCACTTAAACTCAGGAGGTGGAGGTTGGAGTGAGCCAAAATTGCACCACTGCACTCCAGCCTGGGCAGACAGAGTGAGACTGTCTCAAAAAAATAAAATAAAATAACCTTCTTGCAAAATATTTAATTTTATAGCCATGTTTTAGTTTTCTTAGGTGGAAAATAAGGTCAATTGTAAAGTCATATATGACAATAGAGAAGTTACACTTCTAATTCATTTATCTTAACCATTATTACATAACAAAGAGAACTTTAAAGCATAATGAATTCTTTTCTTAGCAGTATTTTCATAATGTTTGATATTATGCTACTAGAGTTCCCCCTCTCTATACAATAGGACAAGCACAGAATCTAGACTCATTCACAATCTATTAATATGTTTGTATTTTGGAAAAACTGGAAACAATTTCTACCATTTATGTGCTAGTCTTCATAAGAAATTTGTGTTTGTTCTGAGTTGTTCCTTGTATTATTGAGCTAGCCAAAGAAAACACCCTGAAACCAGTTACTTTACTGCTAATTTATATAGCTCTTCTCCTCAGGATTCTGGAATACAAAATATGTTGTTGCTGTTATGTTTCAAATAGATTGCTGTAAACTTAGGAGATTTCAAACCTTCCTTATAAAGTATTACACATTCGATTTGGTGACTGAAGAAGTTATAAGGAGATATTCTGACAACTGATTTTTAATTCCATTTATGATCACCTGGAGGTGACTTGACACAATTACCATCTCATGTGTATACGTTAAACATTCACTTCCTTTGGCTCCAGGAAGTGTCTACCTCTCTTCTCTCTAGAGCCCTAAACATACTTCCCATCCTCAGATTCTGGAACCCTTGGTGCTGCCACTGCTCAGAGAAAATATGTTTCACATATTCCAGATTCAAACTGAAAATATAATTTCACCAAAGAAAGTTTATTGGGTATTGGACTAGTCTTTCCATATCCCTGGGTCAGATAGGCTTTTGTGGGCTTTTCTGGGAACCTAACTCTATTTGTAAGGTTGTTCATGTGGGAAACAGTGATTTAGGTCTCAAACAGCTAATTAAGAAGTGAACTTTTGACAATGAAAATCCAAAAATTAGAGACATCTGACATGACACCAGAGAAAATTGGGTAAGGTAAAGTACCTCTTTGGAAATCTTGAATTGGTCAATAACCATTGAGGCTTCATTGCCTGAGATCAGGATATTATCTGAGAAAAAACCCATTGTCAACCATATTTATTTATTCATTAATCTATTCTGCAAAATATTTGATCTCCACCTATGTGCCAAGGAGTAGTATATGTGCTAGAGGTGGAGCAGTAAATAAAATGATATCCCTGGCCTCAGGGATCTTATATTCTTCTGGGAGAATGTACATAAAGTAAAAATTCTATAAATCATTTCCCTGTTTCATATATGAATTATGTTGTGAGTTGTAATACAAATAAAATTTGCAGCATATTATTCTGCCCTTGTAATACAGCATTATAGGTTTTTGGGCTGAGTAATAATAAGCACTTTGATAGCAATTAGTATGAGCCAGATTCTGTCCTAAGTGTTTCGTCAGTATGTTAGCTCATTTAATGTTTATAGGAACCCTATAAGATATGATTAATATTATCCTCATTTTATAGAGGAGCAAAGTGGGACACAGAGAGATTAAGTCCAGGGTCATTTAGTGAGTATTAAAGTTAAGATTTGGGCCACCACAGCTTAACCCCAAAGCATCTATGTTTTTAACCATTGTACTCTACTATCTTACCTTTATTGATGTTGTGACAGATTTTCATATCCTTCATGAAATTTTCTTGGTGGTTATTGCAGTGATCACTTATCTAAAGCATTTTTATTTCTTTAACATTCTAGGTTATTTTGTCATGTTTCATACTAAACAAACTACTTCCTCTGTTTCTGATGCTAAACTAAATAAAATACAAATTGTATCTAGTATCATCCTTTCTATCAATTCATATTTATCTTTAGCATTAGGTTTAGTTTTGTATACCAGAATCCAAAATAAGTTGTTAAAATGTTGTTTTAGATCTGCTTTCTCTAACTTCTAAAAAAGACAGAATTTAGTAGCAAAATTGTTGGGTTTCAGCTTATTTCATTTTTCAAAATAAAATTGCCAATAAATAGTAAAAGGAAGAAAAAAGGGAAGTAGAATAAAAGTCCTGAACTCTAAAAGCCAGATCGTTTCTGTAGCATATAGACTTGCAGAATTTTGTCTAAGGGGTTAGTAATAGTAAATCTGATTTTACTTTACTTATTATGTCTATATGCTTGATATTATTTTTAAATATTGATTTATTGATCTCTCCTCTTTCTTTTTAGTATACTGTGTGGAATTTTGTTCCAAAAAATTTATTTGAACAGTTCAGAAGAGTGGCAAACTTTTATTTTCTTATTATATTTTTGGTTCAGGTAAGCTTTATTACTCAATATTAAGTTTGTAAACATAGTTCCTAAAAATATGTCTTAGAACAAAGAAAAATTATGTTTTGTTAATCATTTGACCATGTGACCATTTTTTCTGCAGTGCTTCTGCATTGTATTCGGTGAATACAAGTCATATCTAGATTTCTAAAAGAAATAGCCTATAAACTTTAAGATCAGTTGTATATTGTTTCATCAATAATGTACTGTAGTACTTAGATTAACCATAATCTTAGCTAAGAATGTAGTCTAACGTCTTTCAGATATTCTGCCTTAGAACATAAATATTTAGGCTTTTAATATATAGTGCATGTTTTTGGTACGTTTCTGCCTATGGAATCATCTTTGTACAAAGTAAACTTTTCTTTGGCTTTTAATTTTTTAATTTAAATTTAACTTAAATGTAAGTTATTTAAAAGAATTGTAAGTTTTAAGTATCCCTGTGGGTATAGATTTTTTTTCCAGGAGACAATTTTCTTTGCTTAAATCTGTGTCTATTATAGGCTGTTAGACAGTTTCTTAATTTTCACCCTGTGCTTAAAAAATTATATATATATACACATACACACACACACACATATATAAAATCAAGAGAACAGCCCATGAAACATGAGTATAAATCATTTTAAAATAGTGATTGCCATTTTCCTTTAAAGAAGTTATTCTTTTCTGATAAAACTTTGCAATTCCAGTGTAGCATTGAATGTGTAGAACTCTGAACTCTTCTCTCAGTAGAACCTGGGATTTCAAATGAAAAATTGAAACTTGTCAAATATTCATGTTAATACTTTAGGAAACATTTGCTTTAAAAAAAAAAATTGCTCTCCTTCATGAACAGAGAAGGAACTTCTGATTTTCTGCCCATAGACTGTTAGCTTCGTTTTCTTGGAAAAGCAAGAAATATGTACTAACCATATCCACGTAACATCCATACGTTTGTGAAATCACTAGCTAAGATGAATTCAGCTTGTCTGGGGAATAGAACAAATTTAATTGGCCTATCTGGAGTAAAGGAACATCATTTTCCTAGTTATCTCCCTCTGGCTCTGTTGGATGTAACAAAATCACTTATAGAAAAAAATTCTTTCCATAGTCCCATTCCTAGTTTTCTTTCCCTAGTGTAGATATCATTCTGAATCCAAGGGTAAAAATTGCTGACAGACTTTTCAGCATTTATCAGGATGTACAAAGAAATGTGAAATGAGATCTGAGTAGCTGTAGTTCCACTCCTTGGCGAATATTGAAGAACTTAAGGACTCTTTGTGTTTAAGTTACCGAGTCCAGTCTAGCCATGTATGTGGAAAGGCAATAGATTTAAATAATCTTCCAACCCCACATAATAGCCAACAAAGTGAAGTTGTAAAATTGTCAACTAAAGTATACTCGCTGTGTAATGTGAAATTTTACATGTTAATAGTATGATGTGCACAATATAAAAATATTCTCTATTCTTTTTTATAAATCTAGCTTATGATTGATACACCTACCAGTCCAATTACCAGTGGACTTCCATTATTCTTTGTGATAACAGTAACAGCCATAAAGCAGGTATGAGATACTTTCTCTTTTTATTTTCCTCCAAGTCATTTAGAAATTGCTAAATATTTCCACTCCAAAGAACATTTATTGTTGTGAAAATAATTTCCATGAGAAAGCAGCAAATTTGGTATGTAGTAAAATTAAACTGAATTAGCCACTCTGTTATATTTCAGGTACCTGGTGACTCATGGGATGATTAACATCATTAAAATATGTTGTTCCCTTGACAGAGCTAGAAAGCATCCAAAAACAAGTATTGTATATGTAGAAATCAATTTATATATGAAATAGATTTCTTAATTATTATCTTTGTAGAGTTTGGTGATATTTAAAGGAAATACAATTCAAAAAAGATGTGTTTATAGAGAGCAGGGTATATACTTCTGGTGTGAACATTTGTGAGTAAAAATTATGTAGTTCAAAAATTAGGGTGTGGTGGCACAAACCTGTGGTCCCAGCTACTCGGTGGGCTGAGGCGGGAGAAACGCTTGAGCCCAGGAGGTGGAGGCTGCAGTGAGCCATGATTATGTCACTGCACTCCCACCTGGTTGACAGAGTAACACCCTGTCTCAAAAAAAAAAAAAAAAAAAAAAGAATCCAGAAGATGCTTTTGCTGTAAGCCAGAAGATGCTTTGCTGGTCATACAGTTTTCAAAGAGAAAATTTGATCCACAAAGATTTTCTCCTTAACTTAAAACAAAATTTTGAGACTCAGGGTTTTCTCTTTTGCAACATCTATTCCTAACTTTTTCTCATTTAATAAATACACAGAATACTTCCATACATTGTTCAGATTTATGTATCTATTTAATGCTATAGATCAATAGAACAAATTTTGGAAAAATTGTAAAAGTGAAAGTTACCATGTTCCAACCTTTCTTTCTTGTCTTCTCCCCTTTTAGTCTACCTTTTCCCTTTGTACTTCTATCAAAATAGGAAAAGGCTTCATTATCAATTACTTACACTATAATATGAATGAGGTTGTCAGTTGTTTGCTTGCTTTTAGGTTCTCCCAACTGTATTTACATATTAAGTCTTCTCTCCAGTTGTGTAATGCAAGATATAGTGCTCTAGGAAATAAGTCTTTGCCCTCCATGATTCTAAAACCCATGAAATAGGAAGGTAAGACCAAATATAAAAATAATAAACCTGCACGTTATGCACATGTACCCTAGAACTTAAAGTCTAATAATAATAAAAAATAAATTTAAAAAAAAAAATTATGGTTCCGTAGAGTAGTAGTAAAATCCAGGGAGCTGAGGCTAGCTATTTAGAGGAGGAAGGGAACACTTCATTTTCATCTGGATGATCAGAGATGATTTTGTGGAGGAAATTTTTTTTTACATAAATTTAAGAATTTATTCATGTTAAGGGTCATACTTCAAATCTGGGTAAAATATCAGACAATAAATTGTGATGTGATAATCATTTGAATATTTAGAAAAAATAGTTGGATTCATACTTCATACCCATATAGCAAAATAAAATACATTTGGATTATTAATGTAACTACAGAAGTAGTAGAAGTAAATACAGATGAAATGTTATCTCATTTTCAATTTGGGAATTAATCAGTTAATCTACTGTTGTAAGCAAGGAAAGAAATCATATGGGAAAAATAAAATGTGAGTGTTTAAAAAAAGTCTGAATAATATTAAAAGGAAACTGAAACATTTGTGTTATGTATAACAAAGGGCCTGTGCCCTTAATTTTATTTATTTATTTATTTTTTTGGAGACAGAGTCTCATTCTGTTGTCCAGGCTGGAGAACAGTAGTGCAATCACAGCTCATTGCAGCCTTGATCTCCCAGGCTCAGGTGATCCTTTCACCTCAGTCAGCTAATTTTTGTATTTTTTTGTAGAGACGAGGTTTCACCATGTTGCTTGGTCTGGCCTCCAACTTTTGGGCTCAGGCAGTTCTCTCGCTTCAGCTTCCCAAAGTGTTGTAATAATAGGCGTGAGTCACCATGCCTAGCTGATCTTAATTTTAAAAGATATTTTACCAAGAGCACATACCTTTCTCTTCAACATAAATAAGTGAAAAGGCATAGATCATCTCCAAGAAAATAAATGCAAATTGCTGACAAATAGATGAAAATATGAATTCTCATGGAGGAAATATTATTAAGATGAGTTTAGGAATATGGATAAAATGACAGTTGATGAAGAAGATGAGGTAGAAATGAACGACCTGGGCAAAGGCCCAAGTGCAAGAAGAGGCAAGACCTATTTTGGGGAATTGTAAGTCGAACTAATGTTTGATTGTATTTAGGAAAGTACTACAAGATAATAGAAGTGTAGTTTGGTTCTAAATTAAGGAAGCCAGAAGATGCTTTGCTGTAAGCATTGAGAATCACTGAAGGGGTTTTGAGCAGGATAGTGAATCAAGACAATGCTTTGGGAAGATTAATCTGGCAGTAATGTGTAGGATGGATTAGAATTTATGAGCTTGTATTAAAAAAAGATAATGTTTGAATTATTGCTCTGCTATTAATGTCATCTGACTGTAAAGGAAAGTGTGCTTTTGACAGTTTCAGAAAAAATATTTTGACTCTCAATTAAATTTCTCTAAAATGACATACTTGCAACTTAAATAAGGCCAACATAATTTAGGTGTCTTAAGAGTACTTTCCCACAAGGTTTCCACCTGAAAACAGTATACCTTCAAAATAGTCTTTCATATTTTGCTTTTTATTTTATAATTTCTTAATATTTTAAAAATAATAGATGCACATTTTTTTAAGGGAAACAGCACAAAATAGCATATAGTAAATCTTAGACTCCTAATCCCCAGTCTTCTAGTTCTCCTACCCAGGGAACAATTATTTGTAAGTTAGTCCAGATTACCTATACAAAGTGTTCACATAGGCAAGCATATCTTTTCACAAATGGTAACGGAGAACAAAACCTGTTCTGTACCTTATCTTTTTATTCACTTATTACTCTCTCTTAGATATCATTCCATTATCTATACTTGTCCTGTATCTCTTGAGTTCTTGAATTTTCGTAAAATGGCACAAGAAGTCTTTTCCATTTGAAAAACATCACCATTCCTTAATATTTAATCAAAGTGTTCTTTGTGAAATGCCTGTGTCTGTTTCCTTCCTAATGATGATCCATACAGGCTAACGTATTTTTGTTAAGCACAGTTGACCCTTGAACAGTGCAGGGGTTAGGGGAACCCCTTGTGCAATTGAAGATTCATGTATAACTTTTGACTCTCCCAAAACTTAACTACTGATAGTCTGTTGTTCGTCGGAAGCCTTACCAATATCATAACAGTAGTTTATCACATATTTTGTATGTTATATGTATTATATACTGTATTCTTAAAGTCAACTAGAGAAAAGAACATGTTATTAAGAGGATCATAAAAAAGACAATATATTTACTATTCATGAAGTGGAAATGGATCATCTTTGAGGTCTTCATCCTTGTCTTCACATTGAGTTGACTGAGGAGGAAGAGGAGAGGTGGGTCTTTCTGTCTCTGGGTGGCAGAGGCACAAGAGGTGGAGGAGGTGGATAGGGAGGAAGATAATTTAGGAACACTCAGTATAACTTTTAGTGAAAGCAGTCCATGTATGAGTGGACCTGTGCAGTTCAAACCTGTGTTATTCAAGGGTCAACTGTACTTATTATAATTCTGTCAGTCTACTGTTTAAGAAAGTAAAAGAACACAATCTTGGTTCCAAAAATCTGCTCATTTTTTTCTACTTATTGTCTGTAACGCTCTGTGAATTTATGCTTTATGATTAAAATGTCATTTATACATAGAAACAATAGAATTTAGTGATTGAGTAGATGTTAGGAAAAGGGTAGGAGTCAAGAATGACTCCCCAGATTTCTGGCAAGAACAGCTTGGTAGATGGTGATGTCATTTGTCAAGATGGGAAACACTGGACATGCAGCACATTTTCAGGACATCATCTGTTTGGTTCTGAATATGTTTAAGACATTTATGAGACAATAAAATTGAGATATATTAATAAAGCAATTAGATATTCAAGTTTGGAGTTCAGAAGAGATATATGGCTGGAGATACACATTTCAGAATTACCAGCATATTTATACTATTTGAAGACACAGGGATAGAAGAAATCTCTTAGTGCGAAAGAGAAATGTGAGAAAAGGATCCATAAAGGTGACATAGAAGGAGCCTTCATAAGGACATTTAGAAGAAATAGGCCAGGCGTGGTGGCTCACGCCTATAATCCCAGTACTTTGGGAGGCCGAGGCAGGCGGATCACGAGGTCAGGAGATCGAGACCATCCTGGCTAACACAGTGAAACCCCGTCTGTCCTAAAAATACAAAAAATTAGCTGGGCATGGTGGCCGGTTGTTGTAGTCCCAGCTACTCGGGAGGCTGAGGTAGGAGAATAGCATGAACCTGGGACGCGGAGCTTGCAGTGAGCTGAGATCGCACCACTCCACACTCCAGCCTGGGCAACAGAGCGAGACTCCGTCTCAAAAAAAAAATGAAGAAATAACTAGAGGTCCTTTGAAAGCCAGGAAAATGTATATAACAAAAAAGAACCAAGTGTTTCCAGTAGGAACAAATGTCAAATACCTATGAGCGTATGCAGCCAAATAGCCTAATATGATTCTGGAATGTAGTGTTTTAGGGAAGGTTTTTTCTTATTTGATAAAAGTATCTTCAAATTATACTGAAAAATTATTTTTTACCCTTTGGATATTTACAGGGATATGAAGATTGGTTACGGCATAACTCAGATAATGAAGTAAATGGAGCTCCTGTTTATGTTGTTCGAAGTGGTGGCCTTGTAAAAACTAGATCCAAAAACATTCGGGTATGCATCTGGTAAATAATGGAAATCAGTTTTATCTTGATATCACAGGACATAATTCTAATCTTGATATTACATTTTAATTAAAAGCCTACTTTCCTATGCTAAAATACTGTGATAGGCTGCTTATTTAGAGCCCAATAAAAGTAAGTCCTTGCCTTTTAAAATTTATAAATTCACTCTTCCCCAAAATTCTTTATAGGTGGGTGATATTGTTCGAATAGCCAAAGATGAAATTTTTCCTGCAGACTTGGTGCTTCTGTCCTCAGATCGACTTGATGGTTCCTGTCACGTTACAACTGCTAGTTTGGATGGAGAAACTAACCTGAAGGTTTGCTTGCATATGTTTGAGTATTGCTCTTGGTGAACATAATGTCTTTGAATTATAATTATACTTTCCTTTGGTTAAAGTAGTAAAGTTTGACTAGATTAAGGGGAAGTTTTTAAAATTACTATTTCAAAAATTAAAAGGTTTTAAGAAAGAATTGATGTTATATCTTTATTTCAAGGGTAGCCTCACATGGGTTTAATCCAAGTTAAAAACAAAGTGTTTTTAGGAAAAATACAATCTTTTACTATTTGTGGTACTTTTAAAAAATAAGGGGCAAATTTTTATTTTCTGTTTTCAGAGTGTAATCAAAGGTGAAAATTCACAATTTTTCCTATTAAATTACTTATGATAAAGTAATAGTGACTATGCACACAGACTTAATTTCCTTATGTGCAGATGGCCTCTGTAGACAGAGAATGATAGCTGCCTTTGCCCCTTGTTTATTTTACATGTTTCTTTCTCTTCTGTTGTCTAGCTGAGTGATCTCAAGTACAGTGTGCCATTACTTTACCTACAAAAGAGATTTGAAATAACTGATATCAAAGGTCCCATTTGGATCTGAAAACTCTACAATTTTATTCATTTTTTTCAGACACATCTGGCAGTTCCAGAAACAGCATTATTACAAACAGTTGCTAATTTGGACACTCTAGTAGCTGTAATAGAATGCCAGCAACCAGAAGCAGACTTATACAGGTATGGTGTGATGTTCAGTATACTTATTTTAAGTCCTACTTACAGACCTCATTTTTAAATAACCATAAACATAAAATGAAATCTTTAGCTAATTGGAGACAATATTTGTGGGGTGGGTTGGTGGGGGTTGCAATTAATGGTGAAAAAAAACTAAGAGCAGAAATTGCTAGAATTCTAAGCAAAGGATAATAGTTCAAAGCCAGAGTTTTTATTCACAAGTTTCTTCACATTACCTTCTATTTTGCTTTGAACTGTCATGCTCACTTTGTAGCTATAACAGTAGTTATAGTAGACATGAGATTATTTTCTTAGAAGAAAATAATGATTTTTTTGGTAAGCTCCATGAAGCCAGGGACTATGTCTTTGTTTTTACTATTATAGAGGATACTACTTTTAAATTAGAGGACACTACTTTTAAATTAGAACCTTATAAAGTTTTCAATATTTTACTTATATGTAGCACATAATGAAGTAAAAAATAATTTTCTATAAATATTATATTTAACAGCTATGAGTTTCTCAAAGACAGAAGGTACTATTCGTCTTATCTATCATAATGAACACAAAATAAAAAATCTGTTTTTCTAGTTTGTTAGATTTTTAAAGATCTTGTTTCTGAAAGGAGAGAAAGGAACAGAGCAACTAACTTCTTTTAACATTACGGTTTGCTAAATACAGTGTTGTATACCTTCAGTGATCATCTTCAGTAATCCTGCCAGTTATATGTGGGCTGTGGAATGGAAACAACTTTTTATTACTAAAAAATTAAATAATAAACTAAGTTCATTTTTACTCAATAAATGGTGGTAGACTATAAATTACAACCACTTCGTAAAAATCACCCTCAGCTTCTTGTCATATTATATATCGCCCCCTGTTGGTTGAAATGTTTCAAAAGTCTTTAGCCGTTGGCTTTTCCAAACTTCTTAGGTATCTTTTTTTTGGATCCATCTTTATAATGGAGGTTTTCTCTATGTGATGTTATAAAAATTATATACTTTCATCAAAGTCAAATGCAGTGTAGAATTTGCCAATTAACTAAAAACTTTGGAATCATATGCTTAAAAAGCACTTGATAGACTGTAAGACATATTTAACTGTGAAGGATGAAGAATTTTAAAATTTCTATATTGCTGCTATATCCTGGTCTGAGGCAATGGCAAATTATTTATTTTTTTTTTTTTTGAGACGGAGTCTCGCGCTGTGTCACCCAGGCTGGAGTGCAGTGGCGCGATCTCGGCTCACTGCAAGCTCCGCCTCCCAGGTTCAGGCCATTCTCCTGCCTCAGCCTCCGAGTAGCTGGGACTACAGGCGCCCGCCACCACGCTCGGCTAGTTTTTTGTATTTTTAGTAGAGACGGGGTTTCACCATGTTAGCCAGGATGGTCTCGATCTCCTGACCTCGTGATCCGCCCGCCTCAGCCTCCCAAAGTGCTGGGATTACAGGCTTGAGCCACCGCGCCCGGCCTGAGCCACCGCGCCCGGCCTGAGCCACCGCGCCCGGCCGGCAATGGCAAATTATTTAAAAATTATTAAAAACCAGAAAATGGACAACTAAGAACTAAGCAAGCATAAGATCAATATGAGATTAAGTGTAACTAATGCTTTGGTATATGGTTTTTACATTATCTTGGAATATGGGGAGAAAGTTTGAAAAAAAATTTTTAAATAAACAGTTTCTCTTATTGGAAGTATATGTTTTGTTTTAAATATAAGTAAAATGTAATCATTGCAACAGGCTTTTATAATAGAAAACTCGTAATTATATCACTATTTAAAATCTTTGATTGCCATTTTTATTCATTCATTCATTTAACAAATTACTGTTTAGCTAAATCTGTGTGCTCATTGTGATAGGTGAATAAGATGAATAGGAATAGTTTCCCTCCTTGAGGAACTCATAGGAGTTAGAGACTATTTATATAAAATTATATCTTTCATTTTATTATGTACTTGTAACACATATATGTGCTATATGTTATATATATATTCATATATATTACATGTGAAATACTGCAAACATTTTAAATGTCCAAGTAGGAAAATGCTTAGATAGGTATATATATAGATATTTAAAATCTTTTTCAAGAATTGAATGATATAGGTACATACTGAAATATAATATTAAATGAAATAAGATACAAAGTTGGGCCTCTCATATGATCCCAGTTATGTAAAAATAATGTGTGTGCAATTGCAAAGACATGGAATCAACCTAAATGCCTGTCAGTGGCAGATTGGATAAGGAAAATGCGGTAAATATACACCACAGAATACTATGTAGGCACAAAAAAGAAAGAGATCACATCTTTTGCAGGAACATGGATAGAGCTGGAGGCCATTATCCTTAGCAAACTAACGCAGGAACAGAAAACCAAATACTGCATGTCCTCACTTATAAGTGGGAGCTAACCGATGAGAACACATGGACACAAGGGAACAACACATACTGGGGCCTACTGGAGGATGGAGGATATGAGGAGGGAGAAGAGCAGAAAAAATAACTGTTGGGTACTAGGCTTAGTACCTGAGTGACAAAATAATCTGTACAACAAACCTCTGTGACACAAGTTTACCTGTATAACAAACCTGCACATGTACCACTGAACCTAAATGTTTAAAAATAAATAAATGTGTGTGTATATATATACTAAATAGGTAATTAGGTGACAAGATAGAATAATTGATAGCTACAGAAAGAAAAACCTGGAGGAATTGTAGATGAAAATTTAGCAATATTCTCGTGGTAGGATTTCTGCTGATTTTTAATCATCTTTTTCTTTTCCATATTTTTAAATACTTCTTTATTTTATTTATTTTTGAAACAGAGTCTCGCTCTGTTGCCCAGGCTGAAGTACAGTGGCACGGTCTCAGCTCACTGCAACCCCCATCTCCCGGGCTCAAGCAATTCTCCTGCCTTAGCCTCCCAAGTAGCTGGGATTATAGGCGTGTGCCACCACACCCTGTTAATTTTTTTTGTATTTTTAGTAGAGATGGGTTTCACCATGTTGGCCAGGCTGTTATCAAACTCCTGACCTCAAATGATCCGCCCACTTCGGTCTCCCAAAGTGCTGGGATTACAGTTGTGAGCCACCCCACCCAGCCTAATATTTCCTTTAAGAATGTGGATTGGTTTTGTGATTTTAAAAAGTATTTTCCATTGTACTGAATGGTATTCTTGACTTTTTAAAAAATATTGCAGGAAGCTTAATTAATGATCATTTTAAATGGCTATGAATAGTCCAAGTGCATGTACTAGATAGAACCTAACCATTCCCCAACCTTTCCATACTTGACTCTTTTCATTGTTTTGCTATTACAAATACTGTATGGTACCTTATTACAAATAAAATTCACCAATTCAAAATCTAGTGGTTGAATAGTTCATTACTTTCTCTTCTTTGATGCAATTTGCTAACTTGTCTTCCAGGACACTCCCGTCTCTTGGTTTACCTCCTACCTCACTATTCCCTCTGTCTCAGTCTCCTTTGCTAGTTTTTCCTCTTGTCCCAGACTTCTTTCTTTTAGAGTGCCCCAGGACTTGCACTGTTTCCTTCCCTACCTATACCTTTCACTATCTACCCTCACTCCCTTGGTGATCTCACCCAACCTCCTGGCTTTAAAGACTAGCTACGTGCTGCTGACTGTCGGATTTATTTCTCTATCCCAGACTTCTTTCCCAAACTTCAGCTGCCTGTTCCACAGTTCCACCTGGATATTTAGTAGAAATCTCAAATTAATACGCTGAAAACGAAACTGCTAATCTTCCTGAAAGGAAGCTTTTCTACCAGTGGTCTTTCTCATCTCAGTTGATACAGTCCATCCTTCCAATAGCTCAGGCCAGAAACCTTGGAATCAGCCATGACTTCTCACATCTCCTCTCCCTTCACCTTTCTTCACCTCCTTACTCACATCTCACCCCAACCCATCAGAACATTCTGAAGGCTTACCTTCAAAATACATCCAAAATCTGACCATCTTTTCCTAGTTTTGTCTGAACCAGTACCATCTCCTGCCTGGATTACTGCTATTTTATAGTTCGTTCTCACAAAAGCAGTCATAGTGTTCCTTTTTTAATATAAGTCAGATCATGTGACTCTTCTGCTCAAACCCTGTACTGGCTCACTGTGTCACTTAGAGTCAAAGCCCATATCTCTATAACCATCTCTAAGATCTGCCCCCATCCCCCATCCTCGACCTTTCTTCTCTGCCCTGTTTGCTATCCTTCACCCTCTAGCTCATCCTCCACATACACTGACCTCCTTACTTTTCCTTGAACATACCATGTCTACTCCCACCTGGTCACTAGACCTAGCCCTTGTCTGATGCTTGAGTAACACCTTCAAGTCTGCTTAAATCACCTCCTCAGTGAGGCCTACCTTAACTACTTAGTACTGCTCCCTGATCCTTCTTACTCTGTTCTGCTTTTCTGTTTTCATAATACATAATATTTTCTAGTACACTATGTAATTTACTTTTTTATTATGTTCCTTGCTTACCATCTCTCCCACTAGAATGTAAACTGTAGAGCAGGCATCTTTGTGTATTTGTTCACTGATGGATCTCAAGCACCTAGAACAATATCTGTCATCTTGCAGGCCTTACTGTTTATTTGTTGACAGTTGATAGAGTAAACATTCTTGTATACCCTTTGATTGAATTACAGGTTGAATATCCCTAATCCACAAACTCAAAATCCAAAGTGCTCCAGATTCTTGCCATTTTGAAAACATTTTTTATTCATTACCTCATCATAGCTGGAGTAGAGATAGCAAGAATTCTAAATTTTTTAAAGCTTAAGGACCGATAAGTATTTTAAAATAATTTATAGCAAGAATATTGGACCATTAATATGTACAAATGGTTGATTTTTGTTTCATATATAAGAATGGTTCAGGCCGGGTGCAGTGGCTCATGCCTGTAATCCCACCACTTTGGGAGACCGAGGTGGGCAGATCACGAGGTCAGGAGATTGAGACCATCCTGGCTAACATGGTGAAACTCCGTTTCTACTAAAAATACAAAAAATTAGCCGGGCATGGTGGTGGGCGCCTGTAGTCCCAGCTACTCAGGAGACTGAGGCAGGAGAATGGCGTGAACCCGCAAGGCAGAGCTTGCAGTGAGCCGAGATCGCGCCACTGCACTCCAGCCTGGGCGACAGAGCGAGACTCCGTCTCAAAAAAAAAAAGAAAAAAAAGAATGGTGCAAAAAACCAGCCATTGATATCATAAGTGATATTATATAATTTTGTAATATGGTGAATTTTTTGGTAGATTCATGGGACGAATGATCATAACCCAACAAATGGAAGAAATTGTAAGGTAAGAATTTTTGTTATCTAATTACCTTTAAGTGGGAACTGTTTGGGGGAGGGACTAGAAGTTCCAAAGGGAGAGTATGTAAATAAGCAGCCCATCATGGGAAAGGGTTAATTTTGTTGTTTTTTGTTTGTTTTGTTTTGTTTACATTTAGTGGTTTATTATATCACTTCAGAATCATTCAGTGTAAGCTAGAGTGTTTAGTGGTCAACCCAGCACTGCTTACTTTTTCTTCTGATTGGTTTATCATATCCTTTATAATAAACCACTAAATGTAAACAAAGCATACAGATGAAGAGTTGCTCAGGGCCAGGTATTGGGGAAGGGTTGTGGAGCTTCCCTGCTCTTCCTGGGTATGCAACTCTCCAGAAACCTCTGGAAGCCCTCCCAACCCACTTCTCTTAGTTTTTTATGGAAGCTTCATGACATCAGCTTTCTTTACCCCAGTAGGACCCTCTCTGGGGAGGGCCTTAAGACTTACAATTAGAAAGGTGGGGGAAGAGTAGAGTCCTATCTTGGGGTGAAACGGGGACAGGAGAAGGTCAAAAACCTGCCCCTGAGGCCGAGCACACCCAACATTATAACAAAAGACTGTAACAAGGGCTGTGGGAGTTATGAGCCAGGGACCATGGATGAAAACTAATGTATATATCATAATGTCACAGGCCATCCCCTGGTTTTCAAACACAAATCCCTTACATCAAAAGAATAATATAATTCAGAAGATACTGCCACATTACTAGAATCCCATTCAGTTGTTAATAATTAGTCCAGTCCGTCATAGTGGATAAGTATCTCCCAGAGTAAGGTCACTCAGGTTTGCAGGCTTCTTATCAATCTTCTCAGATTCCAAAAGCAGCAATGGTCTCAGCAAATATACAGCTTCACTCTTTCAGGCATCTGGTATTATTGAGCTAAGAGACAATGTAATCTTTTGCTCTGAGCCTCCTTCAAGGTGTTAATGTAATGTGAGATTTCCCTCAACTTGTAACCCATTTATTCATTCATTTACCCTCATCTGTTATTTCTCCTTTTCTCCATTAATACCCAAACTTTTCCAGGAAAGAGTTAATTTAAAACACTTCGCATTTCATCTGCTAGTAATTTGTGGCAGTAGCAAGTGAGGATGAAACAAATCCCATGAAATGATATCAAAATAGTTTAGTAAAATTATTTGTGTTTTTGTATTTCTTTTTCTAATAATACTAAGTAGTAATATTAAAAGGAAACATAGCTGCTTTTATTCACTCCTCATGCATTTAAACCCACGATGCTTAGTAAGTCTAGAATATGAAAAATGTTTTATATAATGTTTAACAAGTATAAATGCTATGCTCTTCTTCACTTCAGAATCATTCAGTGCAAGCTGGAGTGTTTACTGGTCAATCCAGAACGGCTTACTTACTTTTCTGATTTTTTTTTTTCCCTTGGTTGGTTGTTTCAGATTGTTTTCCCTCAGTATTTGGGTTAATTTCTGGCTCCTAAATGAAAAGCTTTGTGTCAGTTCAAAGATATGCTGATGGGATATGATTACATTGTTACTTATGAGCATAAACCTAATTTGGAATCAGTCTTGGAATCAGCTCTTGAGTTTCTAATCATATTTGACATTCTACCTCTTTTCTGGGGACATGTTCAGTTTGTACTGACTGCATGAAATAAGTCACTAACAGAAAGAGATGAGCATTTTTAAATGAAATCCTCAAGACAAGTCAGCAAAAATACCATACATTCACATTGATTCATATTTTTAATAAGCATTAACATAGGAGCATGTTCAGTAAACTCTGCAGCAAGACCTTTGTATGTGTGGGATCCCTGCTGAATAACTATGACTAGGTTTATTTTGATTTTTTTAGGGAAATAGTGAGAAATGTTTGGATACATAGTCTGAATTGCATTAATATGTGAAGGAAAATAGCAGTTACATTACTTCAGCCCCTAGAATGGTTGAAAAAAATGAACGATGTTCTCTACTAAAACAACCTGACCGAACTGATGAGTTATATTTTAATCTGAAGTTGTCATTATATCCCAATTTTACATGCCAATGTGAGCTAAAAGTATTTCTGTTTATTGTTAGAGGCACCACTGAGTGAAAAAGAACTATTTTAATAGCCCCTAAAATAGTTTTCACATTGATTTTGGACTATCCATGGAGTATACTCCAAATATGACTGTATTGGTTCTCCTTGCTTCATTGCAGTTTTTTACAGTGTTTGGGTTTGCAGGTATCTTCATAAATGGTTCAGATTCTGTTTGGTTTGTATAGCTGTGTATGGATATTTCAGAAAAGTATAAGGAATAGCAACAAAATAATGGCTTTTTAACTTATCCATAGAAGATTCTTATTTTGCTATCACTAAGAAGATCAATTTCCTTTCTAGTTATTCCTTGTCGTTTTATATCTCCTTTATGGAGAGAAATTCAAACAGCAAGAAGACCTGGGCTTCAAGAAGTATGCAATGCAAGTAGTCAAGTTATACTGTGCAATCTTGCCTAGAAAAAGTACTAACATACCTTGTACATTGTGTTTTATAATTCAGTATAATTTCAATTGTGCAGAACTCATGCATTTATATGCAAATCATACTACAATTTATGTTTACATTGTGTTCTAATTATTTTCCCTTTCAAAGCTGTTTATTAACTTTGCTTTAAAATTTTAAAATTTCATCTTCTGCCACACATTTTTAAATCACTGCTTACTCTTTGATTTTGCTGAATTTTATGTTTAAAAATTTTGAAACTAGTGGCTTTGTGACTGTATTTACATGCATAATCATTTTTCTGAGCCACTAATCTTAAAGCAGGTTGTTACAGTAACTAACATCAGATTGGCCTAGGCAGCTTTTTTTCTTTTTCTTTTTCTTTTTTTTGTAGAGATGGAATCTCGCTCTCTCGCCAAGGCTGGAGTTCAGTGGCGCAATCTCGGCTCACTGCAACCTCTGTCTCCAGGGTTCAAAAAATTCCCCTGCCTTAGCCTCCTGAGTAACTGGGACTACAGGCGCACGCCGCCACGCCTGGCTAATTTCTTTTGTATTCTAGTAAAGACAGGGTTTCTCCATGTTGCCCAGGCTGGTTTCGAACTCCTGAGCTCAGGCAATCCGACCACCTCAGCCTCCCAAAGTGCTAGCATTACAGGCTTGAGCCACCATGCCCGGCCCCTAGGAAGCTTTATAGTAGCTGGGATTTCGTTTTTTTATGAAAGCAGTATTATAGCTATAGCTTAAGTACCTTCTGCTGAAGACACCATTTTAGAATCGAATTGAATTTTTAATATATTCAGTGCTTTATGGTTATTTTCTTTTTTTCCTAGACCTCTGGGTCCAGAGAGTCTCCTGCTTCGTGGAGCCAGATTAAAAAACACAAAAGAAATTTTTGGTTTGTACATATTTAAACATTTTAAATGATTGATTTGTGTTAATGCTTTATATGAAGTACTTCTAAAAGTACAACGTTTGTGGTCTTTTGGTTAGATAATTTATTAATTATCATTTATGACAATTTTCTTATAAAGTTTGTATTAAAGTAGTCGTGTATTATACTTTTGTTCTGTTGATGATCCCTGTTTTTTAATAGTATACTAGAACCATGCTCTTACGTTATCTTTATGGATACTTGTGAAACTGAGGGCAGATAATTTATATAACACTTCTAGTAATGGTGAGTGAGAACCAATATAATCTGGCATCATGGTACAGTAAACCACTTCTATAATTTCATTATGATTATTAGATTGGATTAATAACTGCAGATTTATTCATTCATATATTCATTCAAATTTCTTACTGATATCTGAATATATACTAGGTACTATTCGAACATACACTGACTGGATCAAAAGGATGAATAAGTACTGCTCTTGCCTTGGAGATCTAAATTAATATAGTACACTCTGAGTCAACTATAAGCAAATTGTGAAGTTGATGATAACCTTTAGCTGTTAGCTAACTCCTCACATTTCAGGAATGGCCCTTAGTATCTTGGCCTACTGTGTTACCCACTGACTGACTGCAGCTTGTGAGATCTTCTTTCTCATTTGCTCTTTTTCTGTTACCTGTACTATATCTTACCTCTCAGTGTTAGACTCTCTGATAAAGAAGTCCATATATCGAGAAAAAAAGACCAAGCAGAAAATAGCAAGTGTTGGTGAGGACGTGGAGAAATTGGAACCCTTGTACATTGCTGATGGGAATGTAAAACGTTGCAGCTGCCTTGAAAAATAGTTTTGGCAGTTCTTCAATAAGTTAAACATAGAATTATATGACTCAGTGATCCCACACTACATGTATACCCAAAGTAACTGAAAATGAGTGTTCAAACAAAAACTCGTACAAGAATGTTCATAGCAGCACTAATGATGATAGCCAAAGGTTGGAAACAGCCCAATGTTCATTAGATAATGAATGAATAAGCAAAATATAGTATATCCATATAATGGAATATTATTCAGCTATAAAAAGGAATGAAGTATTAATGCATGCTACAATATGGATGAACCTTGAAAATATTATGTTAAATGAAAGAAGCCAGACATAAAAGGCCACATGTTGTGTGATTCCATTTATTTGAAATACCCAGAATAGGCAAATTCATAGAGACTGAAAACAGATTAGTGGTTTCCAGGGGCTGGGGAGTGGAGGAGAATGGGGAATGTTTGCTTAATGGGTACAGGGTTTTCTTTGGGGGTGATGAAAATATTCTCAAAATTATAAATGTACTAAGTGCCACTGAATTATACACTTTAAACTGGTAAATATGTATATTTTTCCACAATTAAAAAGAAATCCATAAGAATGTTCTAATAGCAGAAACTAGAGTAAACCTTCAGGGCTTTTAGATCCTCTAATATAACACTGTACTTTAAAACTTTTTTTTTTTTTTTTTGAGACAAGGTCTTACTCTGTTGCCCAGGCTGGAGTATAGTTACATGGTGTCGGCTCATTGCAACCTCTGCCTCCCGGGTTCAAGCGTTCCTCCTGCCTCAGCCTCTCAAGTAGCTGAGATACAGGCGTGTGCCACCATGCCCGGCTGATTTTTGTATTTTTAGTAGACCATGTTGGCCAGGTTGGTCTTGAACTCCTGACCTCAAGTGATCCTCCCGCCGTGGCCTCCCAGAGTGGTGGGATTACAGGCATGAGCCACTGCACCCGGCCTGAACCATTCTTATATATGAAACAAAAATCAACCATTGTACATATTAATGGTCCAATATTCTTGCTATAAATTATTTTTAAAATACTTATCGGTCCTGTTTTAAAAATTTAGAATTCTTTGCTAATTTCAATTCAGCTACGATGAGGTAATGAATAAAAAAATGCTTTCAAAATGGCAAGAATCTGGAGCACTTTGGATTTGAGTTTGTGGATTAGGGATATCTAACCTGTATTCAATCAAAGGGCATACAAGAATGTTTACTCTATCAACTGTCAACAACAAACAGCAAGGCCCGCAAGATGACAAGATATTGTTCTAGGTGCTTGAGATCCATCAGTGAACAAATACAATAAAGATGCCTGTCCACAGTTACATTCTAGTGGGAGAGAGATGGTAAGCAAGGAACATAATAAAAGTAAATTAACATAGTGTACCAGAAAATCATTATGCAATATGAAAACAGAAAAAGCAGAACAGAGTAAGAAGGACTGGGGAGCAGTAACAAGTAGTAAGGTAGGCTCACTGAGGAGGAGATTAAGAGACTTGAAGGTGTTACCAAGAATGACACAAGGGCTAGGTCTAGTGACCAGGTGGGAGTAGTGACACAGGCTGCTCAAGGAAAAGTAAGGGAGGTCGGGGTGTATGTGGGATGGAGCTAGAGGGTGGAAGGGATAGCAAACAGGGCAGAGAAGAAAGGTCGAGGATGGGGGATGGGGTGATCTTAGAGATGAAGAGATATATGGACAAGCATCACTGTAGTGAGCCAGTACAGGGTTTGAGCAGAAGAGTCACACGATCTGACTTATAATAAAAGGAACACTATGATCAAGTTTTGTGAGAACTAACTATAAAATAAGCAGTAATCCAGGGCAGGAGATGGTACTGGTTCAGACAAAACTAGAAAAGATGGTCAGATTTTGATGTATTTTGAAGGCAAGCTTCCTCAGAATGTTCTGATGGGTTGGGGTGAGATGTGGAGTAAGGAGGTGAAGAAAGGTGAAGGGAGAGATGTGGAGAAGTCATGGCTGATTCCAAGGTTTCTGGCCCGAGCTCTCATTGGAAGGATGGACTGTATCAACTGAGATGAGAAAACACTACTGAGAAAAGCCCTTCAGGAAGACTAGTGCTCGCTTTCACACATTAATTTGGAGATTTCTACCAACATCCAGGTGGAACTGTGGAACAGGCAGCTGAAGTTTGGGAAAGAAGTCTGGGACAGAGAAATAAACTGACAGTCAGCAGCACGAAGGTCTCTAAAGTCAGGAGGTTGGGTGAGATCACCAAGGGAGTGAGGGTAGATAGTGAAAGTGTATAGGTAGGGAAGGAAACAGCAAGTCCTGGGCACTCTAAAGAAAGAAGTCTGGGACAAGAGGAAAACTAGCAAAGGAGACTGAGACAGAGGAATAGTGAGGTAGGAGGTAAACCAAGAGACGGAGATCCCAAGACAAGTTAGCAAATTGCATCAAGAAGAGAAAGTAATGAAACTATTCAACCACTAGATTTTGAATTGGTGACCTTATTTGTAATAAGGTACCATACAGTATTTGTAATATAAAACAATGAAAAGAGTCAAGTATGGGAAAGGTTGGGGAATGGTTAGGCTCCCATCTAGTACATGCACTTGGACTACTTCATAGCCATTTAAAATGATCATTAATTAAGCTTCCTACTTTTTAAAAAGTCAAGAATACCATTCAAAGTGCTTTTAAAATCACAAACCAAATCCACTACCTCAAAGCAGCCATTAAATGCAAGTGGGTGGCTCACAACTGTAATCCCAGTACTTGGGGAGACCCGGCATACATCTCGGAGGTCAGGAGTTTGATAACAGCTCAGCTGTAACATGGTGAAAGTCCACTTACTGCAAATATGCAAAAATAGCTTAGGGTAGGCACACGCCTTTATAATCCCAGCTACTTGGGAGGCTAAGGCAGGAGAATTGCTTTGAGCCCGGGAGTATTGGGGTTGCAGTGAGCTGAGACCGCTGTAATTCTCCAAGCCTCAGCAGCTGAGATTACAGGCGCAGCTACCATGCCCGCTGATTTTAGTATTTTGTAGACCATGTTGGCCAGGTTGGTGTTGAACTCCTGACCTCAAGTGATCCTCCCGCCGTGGCCTCCCAAAGTGGTGGGATTACAGGCATGAGCCACCGCACCTGGCCAACACATCTTTCTAGTAGTAACTTCGTCACTCCTGTTTACTTTAAAGTAAACCATAATGAATGGGGTCCAAATTTTGTACACTCTTAAAAGAAAATGTGGATTTGAATGCCTTTAGATGGGTCTGTCTTCTGTTGTTTTATCTCAGTACCACCTCTCCCTATTGGATCATTCTGGCTATTTTACCACATTTCTATAATCTATTTGAGTTGTAATAGCCTGCCTTTAAGGAATAAGTCAAGATAAAACTTCCAGGACAAGTATTTAGGAAGACGGCATGAAAGGTTCTATATTGCTTTTCAAATTGTACTATTTAGGGGTGGGAATGAACATTTATTGATCATCTCTCAGTTGTTAGGCATTTTGTTAATTTGTCATACAGACCTCACAATTCTATGAGGTATTTTTTCCCATTTAAAGATGGGAAGATTGAGACACAGAAATTACTTACCCGAGGATGTAGAACTAATAAGTGGCAGAGCTAGAATTCAAACCAAGGTCTAGCTGCAAAGTTTTTTTATCAGCTGGTCTCACCTAATTCTATTTGTTGTCCTGTTTTAGTCCCATTACTACCATCATCTTTGCTCATCTCAAAGTCATTCAGTAGGCACACATTTTTTAAATAGCACTTTCCGTGTGCTTACTTGATTTACTCTGATAGACCTCCATATTATCTTGCCGATGCTTATGGAATAATGTCTAGACCCCCGATTCCAGCTTTCAGGGCTTTTCACACTGTGGCCACAATCCATTGATCCAACCTAACAGGAAGTGAGGTTTTCCATATCTGTCTTTGTTAACACTGCTCCATTTGTAATGGCCTTCCCTGACACTTTTATCTTTCCAGATTCTTTTCCTCTATCAATTCCAATTCAAGTAATACATTTTTCATTCAGATGTCTGTTATAACTCAGGAACACGATCCATGCCCTCCCCCATTTAGCCAGTTGACTGGAGCTTCCCAAAATTGGTCTCAGAAAGCCTTTTAAAACTCTGAAAACACTTAAAGAAAAGCAAAATTATAACAACTGTCAGGCAGTACACTAAAAGCTTTCATGCTGGTAAATATATTTATTTCTTGTGAAACATGCTAGAGGATTATTTTGAGACAATTTTGTTTTATTTTACAGGTGTTGCTATATACACTGGAATGGAAACTAAGATGGCATTAAATTACAAGAGCAAATCACAGAAACGATCTGCAGTAGAAAAGTAAGAAAACTGTTTTCATTTATTTATATGTAATTATAACTATACATTTTTTATTCATTTGGTATAAAATATTTATATAAAAATATATATATTAAGTAAACAGGATGATAACCTTGGGGACAGTGATCGTTTCTTATATTTTTACATACAAGTAACATTTTGCACAGTATTGAGCATATAGTAGATGCTCTATAGTATGACTTTTAAAATAAATACTATTGAATAAATGGTGGAAACACTTAATCAGACTAACGCTTCTGCAGATTACAGTTCTAAAACTGAAAAAAAAAATTTTAAATAAACAACTATTTGAAAACATTGGAGACAAACCTGAATCAAATAGAAATGGGCAGGGAGTGTAATCCTGAAAGATGATAGCAGCAAGGGGGAAAATTTTAGAGTGTAGCTTTTTGCCTGAGGACACTCCCCAGTTTATGTGCTGCTTGGAACATCAAAAAGTCTGAACTTTACTGTATAGAAGTATCAGAGGACAAGGTTAATAGCTGGAAGAGCAGCTGGAAAGTTGGGGGAAAATAATGTAAGGGGATTAGCATTAATTCCCTTCTGTAAGCAGTGAGAGGTAAGCTACAGAAGGGAATTAACTCTAAAAACTGCACATAAATTCTGCCCAAGTCCTTGGCTGACTGCTAGAACTATGCATGTGCAAGGGAGACAAAGAACTCAACAGAGAATTTTACTGCTGCTCATTGCATTGGAGATACAGTTTGTTGAACCAGGTGAAATTAACTGCCTACTGGAATAAAAATTAGCACTCTTCTGAGGAACATAAAAGAATACAGACTGTCTAGAATGTATTATTTATAAAGTCCAGTCTGCAATAAAAAATAAGCAGAAGGTGAAGAAAATGTATTTCATCCATAAGAGAAAAAGCACTCAGTAGAAACTCTCCAAAATGATCCAGATCTTGCGTTTAGCAGACAAGAACTTTAAAGCAGATACTATAAACTTATTATAAATATGTTCAAGGGCCTAAAGGAAAATTTGAATGAACATATGGGAAAACTCAGCAGATAAATGAAAACTCTTGACTTGAAAAACATAATTACTAAAATGGAAACATCATTAGGTGGGCTCAACACCAGACTGAATCAGTCAGACCAGTGAACTTGAAGAAAACACAAATTATTCAGTCGAAAAATGGAGAGGAAAAAAGAGTACGAAAAATGAACAGAGCTTCAGAGCTATGTGGGATAATATTAAGCTGTTTGGCATATGTGTAATTGATTCCCAAATAAAGAGAAAAAAGGACAGAATAAAAATATTTGAAACAATAATGTCTGAAAATTTCTAAAATTTGAGGAAAAAGTTTCAGCCTACACTACAAAGATCAGTAAACTCTAAGCAGGAAAAATGCAAAGAAAACCACCCCAAAGCACATGATAGTCAAAATGCCAGAATCCAGAGAAAAAGAAAATGTTTCAAGGAGCCAAAGAGAAATGCCTCACATGTAAGTGAATAACAATATGAGTGATAACCGGTTCTTATCAGAAACAACAGAGGACACTGGGGAAAGGACATCCTCTTCAGTAAGTGGTGCTAGGAAAATTGGATAGCTACATGCAGAAGAATGAAACTGGATCCCTGTCTTTCACCAAAGAAATAATCAACTCAGGGCTCAGTGCAGTGGCTCATACCTGTAATCCCAGCACTTTGGGAAACCAAGACAGGAGGATCACTTGAGGTCAGGAGTTCAAGACCAGCCTGGCCAACATGGTGAAACTTTGTCTCTACTAAAAATACAAAAATCAGCCAGGTATGGTGGCGTGTGCCTGTAGTCCCAACTACTCAGGAGGCTGAGGCAGGAGAATTGCTTGAACCCAGGAGGCAGAGGTTGCAGTGAGCTGAGATCATGCCATGCACTCCAGCCTGGGCAACAGAGCGCGAGACTCCATCTCAAAAACAAAACAAAAAACAAAAGTGTATCAAAACCACGATGAGATGTCATCTTGCCAGCCAGAATGGCTATTATTAAAAAGACAAAAATAAAAAAATAAACAATAGATGCTGGCAAGGATATGGAGAAAAGGAAACTCTTATATGTGTTGGTGGGCATGTAAGTTAGGCTAGCCACTGTGGAAAACAGTCTGGAGATGTCTCCGAAAACTAAAAACATAATTACCATATGGTCCAACAATCCCACTACTGGGTTTTATCCACAGGAAGAGAAATCAGTATATCAAAGGAATATCTGCACTTGCATGTTTATTGCAGCACTATTCATAATAACAAAGGATTCAATCTAACAGTTCATCAGCAGATGGATGGATAAAAAAATGTATACATACCTACACAATGGAATACTGTTTGGCCATAAGAAGAATGAAATCGTGTCATTAGCAGCAACATGGATGTAACTGAAGATCATTATGTTAAGTGATGCAAGCAAGCACAGAAAGACACTTCATTCATGGCACACACCTGTAATCCCAGCACCTTGGGAGGCCGAGGTGGGCAGATCACTTGAGGTCAGGAGTTCAAGACCAACCTGGCCAACATGGCAAAACCCTGTCTCTACTAAATATGCAAAATTAGCTGGGTGTGGTGGTGTGCGCCTGTAGTTCCAGCTGCTTGGGAGGCTGAGGCAGGAGAATTGCTTGAACCCAGGAGGCTGAGGTTACAGTGAGGCGAGATCGCACCACTGAACTCCAGCCTGGGTGACAGAGCGAGACTCCATCTCAAAAAATAAAAAAAGACACTTTATTCATGTTTTCCAAAGAACCAACTTTTGGCTTTAATTTTGTGTATTTTTTTTCTCTTTTCCATTGGCTTCAGCTCACATCTTCTTAATTTCCTCTGTTTCTTCTCAGATTGGGTCTCATTGTTCCTCTTTAACTTCTTATGGTGCCAGATGAACTCAAATGATTAATTTTAAGCTTTCTTTTTCTCTTATATAAACAGAGCACAAAAGATGATGAGGGACTGTAAATGAACTGTTACAAAGGTCCTACATTTTACATGAAGTAATACAGTAGCATCTATAAATAAATTACAATAAGGTGAAGATGCATATTCTCATCTCTGGAGCTTCCATTAAAAACAATAAGGCAAGGATTTATAGGTAGTAAGTTAGAGCAACTGAATATTAAAATGTTTGATAAACACTGTAAACAGCTAGAAAGGAAGAACAGCGAAACAGAAAACCAAATGACACAAATAGAAAACAAATAGCAAAATGGTGGTCCTAAATTTGACCAAAAATTACATGAAATGTAAATGCATCAAACAGTCTAATGAAGTCAGAGATTGTCAGATTGGATAAAAGAGCCAGACCCAACTACATGCTGCCTAGAAGAAATATAGTTTACATATAAAGATATAAATAGGTTGACATCAAAAGATACACTGTGTATATTGTAAGCCTATGAAAACTGAAAACCAGAATAGTTCCATAATTATACGTGGAAAGTTCATCTAGAGAGATCATATGATGTGCCATAAAACAAATCCCAAAAGATTGAAATCATACAAAGTGTGTTCTTTGACAATGAGGGAATTGGATTAAAAATCAATAACAAAGTCTGCAAATATTTTGAAATTAAAAAACAACTCTCTTAACTGACTCATGGGTCAAAGGAGAAATCACAAAGGAAATTTAAATTTCTTCAAATAGAATGGTAATTTAAACCCAACATATCTACATTTGCAGACTCAAGGCAAAGCCCAGCAGCTTAGAGGGAAATTTCTAGCTATAAAGTTGATAAATTCCTGCTGAGATTAACTGATTAAGCAAAAGAGAAGTGGTATAAGAGAAGAAAAGTAAAAAATTACCAATGTCAGGGATGAAAGAGGGGATAGCTCCATAGAGCCTACACATATCCAAGGATAATAAGGAACTATTATGAACAACTTTATGTCACTGACTTTTACAACTTAGATGAAATGGGCAGATTCTTTGAAAACACAGGTAACTTACCAAATTGGCACAGGATGAAATAAAATCTAAATAACCATAAGTCTGTCAAATAGCTTTAAGTTATTATTTTAAAAAGTCTGCACACTAAAGCTCTGCCTTTTCAACACATGGTGCTAGAACAGCTGGATGTCTGTATGTCAAAAATTGAATCTTCACCCTTACCCGTCTCCCACATACGCAAAAACTAACCCAAAGTGTAAGGTCTAAGCATAATAACTAAATATGTAAAACATGGGAGAAAATCTTTGTGACCTTGGGTTAAGTAAAGATTTCTTAGATGGGAAATGTATGAAAAAGGAACCACGAAAATTGACAGCTTAAACTTCATCGAAATGCACTTAAAAAGGCACTGTTTATGTTATGAAGATGCCAGAAACTAAAATAAAAAATTTAAAAAGACAAGCCATAGATCAGAGAAAATGTCTGCAAAGCACCTATCTTGTAAAGGACTTGTACCTAGAGTATCCAGTCTCACTACTTTTTAACATTATTCTGGAAGCCTTATGCAGTGCAACAAGTTAAAGAATTTAAAAACCATAAGCACTAGAAAGCAAAAAGTAAAGTTTTCCTACTGGAAGACACATGATTTTTCATATAAACAGGCATAAGTATTCAACAAGAAAACTATAATAAGCAAGTTGGTCTCAGAATACAAGGTAAATAAAGAGAAATTTTTTTTTTTTTTTGAGACAGAGTCTCGGTCTGTCACTAGGCTGGAGTGCAGTGGCGTGATCTCGGCTCACTGCAACCTCCGCCTCCTGGGTTCAAGCAGTTCTCTTGCCTCAGCCTCCCGAGTAGCTGGAACTACAGGTGCGTGCCACAACACCCAGCTAATTTTTGTATTTTTTAGTAGAGATGGGGTTTCACCATGTTCGCCAGGATAGTCTTGATATCTTGACCTCGTGGTCTGCCTGCCTCGGCCTCCCAAAGTGCTGGGTTTACAGGCATGAGCCCGTGTGCCCGGCTGATAAATCATTTTTATATCTATATAATAGTAAGAAACAGAAAATGAAATTTTAAAAAGTTATTTTTATAGTAGTGTCAAAAAGCATAATATATTTAGGAATAAGTTTTTTTTTTTTAAACTTGTGCAAGATTTCTATAATGAAAATTACAAAATGTGGCAAGAGAAATTAAGACCTAAATAAATGGAGAAATCACATTAATAGATTGTCAAGCTCAGTATTGTTAAGCTATCAATTACTGTATAGATTCCCTTAGTCTCAAAATCACAGCAATCTTTTTGTAGTAATTGACAAGGTAATACTAAAGTGTATATTGAAATGCAATAGCCAAAATGCATATTCAGATGCACAGCAAAAACAGTCTTTTTAAGAAAGCGAAAAGATTTACCTTACCTGATTTAATACTTAATATAAAGCTACAGTAATTACAGTGTGGTATTAACATAGAATAAAATAGAGAGTTGAGAAGTAGACCATTCATGTGTGGGTTTGTTGATTTTCAACCAAGCAACAAGTCAATTCAATAAAAAAGTTAGTATTTTCTACAAATGATGCAGCAGTTGGATATTCAAATGAGAAAAACATGAAACTTAGCTTCTACCTTATGCTGTACTCCAAAAAGTTTTGAAAATGAGTCATAGACCTAAATATAAAAGCTAAAATTATAAAACTTTTAGAAGAGCCGGGCATGGTGGCTCAGGCCAGTAATCCCAGCACTTTGGGAGGCCGAGACAGGCAGATCACCTGAGGTCGGGAGTTCGAGACCATCCTGACCAACATGGAGAAACCCTGTCTGTACTAAAAATGCAAAAATTAGCTGGGCATGGTGGCGAATGCTTGTAATCCCAATACTTGGTAGGCTGAGGCAGGAGAATCACTTGAACCCTGGAGTCAGAGGTTATGGTGAGCCGAGATCATGCCATTGCACTCCAGCCTGGGCAACAAGAGCAAAACTCCGTCTAAAACAACAAAACAAAACAAAAAACACTTTTAGAAGAAAACTTAGAAAGATATCTTTATGACTTAGAGTAGGTAAAGATTTCTTAGGGTACAACAAATATAATAAAAAATTGATAAATTAGACTTTCTCAAAATTAAAAACTTCTGCTCATCAGGCTAAACATTTAAAGAAATGAACCTGCACATTACGAACTGGGAGACAATATTTGAAAACATATCTGACCAAAGACTTGTATCCTGAGTATATAATGATACATACGTCATTTGTGTACACACACACACAAACACACATACACAAAAAGCTGCCTACAAATCGACAATGAAAAGAGAAACAAGCCAATTTTAAAAATGGGGAAAAGGTGGAAGGTAGACACTTAAAGGGCCAATAAGCACATAAAGAAGTATACAGCATCATTGCTCATGAGAGAAGTGCAAATCAAAACTACAAGGAGATACAAATGCATGACTTACTAGAATGGTAAAAATTGAAAAGACTAAATGTTCCCAGTACTGGTAAAGATTTGAAACAACTGGAACTCTTCTAAATAATCCAAGGGTCAAAGAAGAAATCTTAAAGAAAATTTTAAAAAATACTTGGATATCAGTGAAAATACAGTATATCAAAATTTGTGGGATACAGCTGAAGCAGTATAGGCATTTCTAGCACTAAATACTTACATTAGAACAGAAACATCAGTGGCAAAGGGAAATTAACATTTAAACCACAATGCCATTTACAGTTGCTCCCCAAAGAAAGAACAACCTAGGTACACATCTAACAAAATACATACAAATCTTTATGCTGAAAATCACAAAACACTGAGGAAAGAAATCAAAGATCTAAATAAATGGAACAATATATCATGTTCATGGGTTGAAAGACTCAGTAAAGATGCCAGTTATCCCAAATTGATTAATAGGTATAATGCAATTTCTATAAAAATCTCAGCAAGTTTTTTTGTAGAAGTAGAAAATTTATTCAGAAATTTAGATAGAAAAGCAAAGGAACAGTTTTGAAAATGAAAAAGTGGGAAGAGTTGCTATTGATGTTAAGTCTTACTATATAAGCGACAGTAATCAAGACAATTTGGTGTTGGTGAAAGAATAGGTACATAGATCAGTGTTACACAATAGAGAACCCCAGAAACAGACCAACACAAATAGGCCCAGTTGATTTTTGGCAACAACACAAAAGCAATACAATAGAGGAAGGATAATCTTTTTCAACAAATGGTGCTAGAACAATTGGATATCCATAGCAAAACAAACCCAAACCCCCACTGTGTGTAAAAATTAATTCAACTGAAGCATAGATTTAATGTAAAACATTAAGCTATAAAACTTTTAGAAGAAAACAGAATCTTCAGGACCTAGTGTTAGACAAAGAGCTAGAAGACATGACACTGAAAGTGTAATTCCTCAGTCAAAAAAATTAATAAGTTGTAGTTAATCAAAGTTAAACACTTTGGTGCTGTGAAAAACCCTCTTAAAAGGATGAAAAGACAAGCTACAGACTGGGGAAAAATATTTGCAAACCACAAATCTTTCAGAGGCTTTATGTTTGGAAACATAAAGAGCTCTGAAACTCAACAGTAATTCAGTGATCCAATTAGAAAATGAGCAAAAGACATATTTCATATTTCACCAAATGCATAATACATATTTCACCAGAGAAAAGCTGCAGATGACAAGCACATGAAAAGATACTCAGCATCATTACCTATTTGAGAAAAGCAAATTAGAACCACATTGGGATATCACCACCCATTAGAATAGTTAAAATAAAAATAGTGATAATACTAAATGGCTAGGAGGTGGAGAGACTGAATCTCTTATATGTTGTTGGTGGGAATTAAAAATAGTAAACCCACTCTGGAAGATAGTTTGGAAGTTTCTTATAAAACTAAATGTGTTGACCATATGACCCAGCTGTTGCACTCTTGGGCATTTAACTCAGATAAATGAATTTTATGCTGTCACAAAAACTCAAGCAGAAATGTTCATAGCCACTTTATTTGTTACAGCAAAAAACTGGCAACAGCCCAATGTCCTAGAAATCTTTATTCAGCTTTTTTGCGTATCTGTTGCTGTAGTAGGTTTTCTGAGATATAATTCAATCTCTTTTTGGGGATTTCAATCAAGTTGAAAGTTTAATACACAGTAAAAAAATTAGGTAATAGGGTCTGTGGTACTAGTTTTAAATTTAAATAAGGGGAAGTTGAATGTAAACCAATGTAATTAGGATAGACTTTAGGAAGGAGATGGATTTTGAGTTAAATTTTGAAAAATAGGTTAATAATGTCAGGAAAAAGGAGAATATGTCTGATGAGGATAGACATGAGCAAAGAAAGATGGAAATAAACCAGGCATTTTGTTGCCACAAGGAGACATGACTAGTTTAGTGAAAAGAGGTCAAAATTTAGAGTCATACAGATGTAGATTTGAATGGCATATCCTTTCCTTACTAGCTCTGTGGGGCTTTGGACCAGTTTTTTTCTTCTCTTGATCCGAGTGTTCTCATGTATAAAAGTGCTAGCAGTACTGTAGGTGAAGTGCTGAATACTATGCCTGACACATAATAACCAAACAAAAGCCAGTTCCTTTCTTATGTTCCTTATTTACTGTCACTGCAGAATATATAGAGTTTACATTGGAACATGGTGGAATCGACTTATTCCATAGGTAAGATTAGGTTAAATTATGGAAGGCCTAGGGAGAAAAATCAGAATTCAGGCATTTTTCAATCTTTTAAGGGTTTTTACAAAGCTTGTGATTTGCATTTTCCCTCAATATCTGTTGGATGTGAGAGTTCATTATAACATCGCTTGTTGTGTATACACTTGCATTTACAATGATGAGTTCCTTTAATTGTATTAATAATATATGTTTTTAAACTTAAAATCAAAGACATGTGACATTAGGCTTACCTAGTAAAGAGAAGAGGGATTCTGAAGTCAATTCCTGACTTGTGTGATTTGGGGAAATTTACAGAATTATTTTTGGGCTTTGGTCTTTGTCAGTTAAAAGTGTGTAATAATTTCCCCTTTAAGGGTTTTCATGTAGATTAGGTAAGGTAGTAGATGTGACAAACATTTTATAAAATTTTAATGCTATACAAATGTTATTTTTAGCTATTACACTTAAGATGGGTGCTGAAAATGTGAAAAAAAAAAAAAACTTAGAATAATTACTTATGGCAAAAATAACTGACTTAAAACCGTCACTTACTATAAGCATTCTGAATGGTAACATGGCTATATTAAATAGGCTTGTAACCTGTGTGTATTGGTTCTTTTATTGCTAATAAATAAATTCTATTTAATGGTTATTTCTTGAAAATAAAAACTGTGTGTTTTAAAATAGCTACAGTAGTACCTTCTGTGTTTTAATATCCTCTCTAATACAAGTACTAATTTTCAAGCAAATGAATGTAGTAATAAATGATTTGTATGTTTTATATTCTCTTTTTCTTCCTTTAGGTCAATGAATACATTTTTGATAATTTATCTAGTAATTCTTATATCTGAAGCTGTCATCAGCACTATCTTGAAGTATACATGGCAAACTGAAGAAAAATGGGATGAACCTTGGTATAACCAAAAAACAGAACATCAAAGAAATAGCAGTAAGGTATTTTATGGTGTTATTGACTGTGTCATAAAGGAAACTATTATTTGGCACAGTTAGTGCTTTGGTAGCGACTTCTGATAGGAGAGACCACTATAATCCTAAAATCGCTGGTACTGAAGGGTGGCAAAAATGGCATTGCAGATGCAGAGAAGCCAGCGTGTTTGTACTGATAGCTTTTTGTAGTTTACGGCATAAAAAGTTGTATTCCCTATGGCTTGACTTGAATAGTTCAAAGAGGTCACAAAATTTTAAATCCGTCTATCTTTGCATTTCACATTAATAATACTACAAACTCAGTTTTCTCTTCCATTTACTATGTCTTATAAATGAATCAAAGAGTAAATGGATGTATTTTTCATTTTGTCTTAATAATTCAAGGATGCTTATTATCAGTCTTAATATGAACTAATATACAAATTATGTCGTATGTTTTAAATTGATTAAACATGGACTACCAAGAGAATTTAACCTATAATTTTGGTAAATAATTGTTCTCCAAATTTCACTTTAGATTAAAATCTATGTATTGGAAGACAAATTTGGATCTCAAGAGACTATAAAGCAAATAATCACAGGGTCATATTTTTAATATTCACAATTAGGTACATTTCCTTTCACAAATGCATGTTGAAATATGAAACCACTAAAGCCATTAAAATAGGCTATTCCTATGTAATCTGTACTTAAGAGTTTTAATTTCTAGCACTTTTAGCCTCACAATTATTTTATAACTTTGTAAAGTTACACTCAACTTTTAGTAGTTATCTGATTTTGAAGGGTAATAGTAGAATGGGATAAGTACACTCCAGATATTATAATTTTGCCAAAGGTAGTT
This sequence comes from Papio anubis, assembly GCF_008728515.1. Classification (NCBI taxonomy): domain Eukaryota; kingdom Metazoa; phylum Chordata; class Mammalia; order Primates; family Cercopithecidae; genus Papio; species Papio anubis. The sequence goes on along the minus strand of NC_044977.1, from coordinate 108,026,222 downwards.
TCAGTCATACCAGGCTTTTTGTTAGCTTCTGAAAGTAACAAATTAACTTATTTGAATTTAACCTTTTCATCATTTACTTCATCAAGATTCTAATGAGCAATACAATAACCAGAGGAAATGTAATGTTAGACAATTCAATAAATGGATTTCAATTCATGAGACTATTTACCTCAGAATATAGTTGATAGTCTATGTAGACATGAAACTTTCTGGTAATTTTCATCAATAATACTGAAGAAATTCTAGTGTATTTTTTCTTATCAAACAATTATTTCCTTTTTTCTAGATTCTGAGATTTATTTCAGACTTCCTTGCTTTTTTGGTTCTCTACAATTTCATCATTCCAATTTCATTATATGTGACAGTTGAAATGCAGAAATTTCTTGGATCATTTTTTATTGGCTGGGATCTTGATCTGTATCATGAAGAATCAGATCAGAAAGCTCAAGTCAATACTTCCGATCTGAACGAAGAGCTTGGACAGGTGAAAATGATCCTAATATTTTGTTTCTCTAATTTGTTATTGTTATCAAAGTAATACATGTGCAAAGATTAATTTAACAAGATATTATGACGCTTATACCTAAAACAACACTCCTTTGCTCCACTCCTAGCTGTTCCCAGTTTTTAAACCCTAAGTTGTTTCTTTTGTTATTTACCACTATATTTCTATTTGATATTCTTTCTTATTCTTGAGTTTTAGACATTATCTACTATGGAATATAAAGACATAGCTCTTACACTACTCTTCACACACACATACCCAGACACATAACCACTTTGCTTCTCCATAGCCCCCTAATATTATCATATCACAATTTGGGATTTAATAAATTTTTTTTTTTTTTTTGAGACGGAGTCTCGCTCTGCTGCCCAGGCTGGAGTGCAGTGGCCGGATCTCAGCTCACTGCAAGCTCTGCCTCCCGGGTCCACGCCATTCTCCTGCCTCAGCCTCCCGAGTAGCTGGGACTACAGGTGCCCGCCACCTCGCCCGGCTATTTTTTTGTATTTTTTAGTAGAGACGGGGTTTCACCGTGTTAGCCAGGATGGTCTCGATCTCCTGACCTCGTGATCCGCCCGTCTCGGCCTCCCAAAGTGCTGGGATTACAGGCTTGAGCCACCGCGCCCGGCCAATGAATATTTTTATTAACATTATTATGATTGTTTTAATGTTGTTCACTAATTCTCAGTTCTATAGGTGTGTTCTATAATACCATAATTACATTTCCCTTCTTATATATTTTGTTTTCCCAAGAGTTAATTGCTCTGTTTTTTCATTTCCTTAATTTCCATATGCTACAAACAAGTCTCTGATAATATGTGCAGCATCTGTCTACATATTCAAACATATCAGGTAATCTAGGAGTTCCTTTCTTCCTCCCTGCCTTCCTTTTTTTTCTTTTTTTTTTTTTTTTTTTTTTTTTTGGTGACCGTGTTTTTGGAGGCTTCCACCTTTCTGCTTCAATTGGATTATTCTTTTATTCTTTCTGGGCTTGCTTCTCAGCTGTCACTCTGGACTTCCCTTTACCATCACCCTGAAAATTCCTTTACCTCTCTCCTGTTTTGGATCTCCTCTTTCTTGCATCCCATGTGCTTCCTACCTGTGGCAATTGTCTTTTGGTGCTGTATATCTTCTAACAACTTCCTGAGAAAGGATGTATGAGAGGAAAATGTTTTTAAACTTGACATATCTGAAAATATCTTTATTCTCTTTTCACACTTGATTAATAATTTAGCTGGTATTGCATTCCAGATTGAAATCTTCAGAAATTGTAAGGGATTTTATTGTTTTCTAGCCTCCAGTATTGCTGTTAGAGAAATGCAGTTCCATTCTGATTCCCAATTATTTATGTATGATCTGTTGTTTTATCTCTGGAAGCTTTAGGATCTCCTTATGCAATAGTTGTGAAATTCATGATGGTGTACCTTGGTGTTGGTTTTTCCTTTTTTATGTTTTGTTTCATTGGCAGTTAACTCTGTGAGTCTTTTCAGCCTAGAAACACATGTCCTTCAATTCTAGGAAATTTTCTTTTTTTTTTTTTTTTTTTTTTTTTTTGATAACATGTCTTTCTGTGTTTCCCTTGTTTTGAAACTTAACTATTTGCATGTCATACCACTTATATTGACCCTTTAATTCTCTTCAATTTTCAGTTTTTATTTGTTTTTATAATTCTACTTTCTGGTAGAATGCCTCTGGTTTATCTTTTCAGTATCTTTAAATTTATTTCTGCTATAGTATTTTTAATTTCTAATATTTTGGTATTCTCTGGATAGTTTTTTAAAATTGCCTCTTATCCCATTCCTTGAACACAATCTATTCTTGTACCTCCCCTAGTATATTAATGACAGTCAATTGAAGTCTTCTTCTGCCCCCTGTATTATCTTTGCTTGTAGTGCATTTTCCAGAACAGTGAGTTCTGCTATAATGTGATATATGCATTCCTAAAATTCACTGCATAATGCAAAATTGATTAGTTAAAGCCACAGGGTTTATGAGAGAATGGGATTGGGGTAGAACACAAAAACATTAATAATACTTTTTTTTTTTTTTTTTTGAGATGGAGTTTCACTCTTGTGGCCCAGGCTGGAGTGCAGTGGCATAATCTCGGCTCACCACAACCTCCACCTCCCAGGTTCAAGCGATTCTCCTGCCTCAGCCTCCCGAGTAGCTAGGATTACTGGCATGCGCCACCACACCCGGCTAATTTTGTATTTTTAGTAGAGACGTGGTTTCTCCATATTGGTCAGGCTGGTCTCGAACTCCCAACCTCAGGTGATCCTCCCACCTCAGCCTCCCAAAGTGCTGGGATTACAGGCGTGAGCCACTGCACCCAGCCTAATAATACATTTTTTAAAAGATAGGAACCTAATAAAAGCAGCACTTGCCAAATTGTTCATGAATACGCAAATACTGCAATAAATATGGCACTTATCTGGAAAAGACCTGAAGTTTGCCTGTGGAAGATAGGCATCAGAAGGGTTGCAGCTTATGTGTTACTGTGAAGTGTTAGAAGGAAGGTTATCTGAAATCAGAGGGAAGGTTGTAATACCAGACGTGGATGAGTGTGACTCATAACACATGGTGAACTGACATAGCTAGTAACTGAGGTTTGGGCAAAATTTGAGCAAAGTTTTGATTACGCTTAAATTGTCCCTCATTTTATCAGTTGCATCGGGATAAATTTGTGTTTTTCAAGACAGTGTTACAGCAGAACTGATTATAATTTGTTTCAGATTCTACCTTTTATGTAAGGAGTGATCCTCAAATGGATGCTAATCTTTGGCTATCATTTCAAGTGTAAAAGTGCTCTGTCCAGGAGGCTGAGGTGAGAGGATGACTTGAGCCCAGGAAGTCGAGGCTGCAGTGAGCCGTGATCACACCACTGCACTCCAGCCTGGGCAACAGAATGAGACCCTGTCCGGGAGGCTGAGGTGAGAGGATGACTTGAGCCCAGGAAGTCGAGGCTGCAGTGAGCCGTGATCACACCACTGCATTCCAGCCTGGGCAACAGAATGAGACCCTGTCTCAAAAATAAATAAATAAACAAACAAACAAACAAAAACGAAAGGCTGGGATCCCAGCACTTTGGGAGGCCAAGGGGGGTGGATTAGTTGAGCCCAGGAGTTCAAGACCAGCTTGGAGAACATGGCAAAACCCCATCTCTACAAAAAATAAAAAATTAGCTGGAATACAAAAATTAGCCGGGTGCAGTGGTGTGTGCCTATGGTTCCAGCTACCTGGGAGGGTAAGGTAGGAGAATCACTTGAGCCCAGGAGATGGAGGTTGCAATGAGCCAAGATTGTGCCACTGCGCTCCAGCCTGGGCAACAAGAGTGAAACCCTGTCTATTAAAAAAAAAAAAACCACTAATATGCTTATCAGAAGCTATTGATTCAGTGGGCCACACCTTAAGGTAATGGGCTGACAGGCCCAGCAGGTAATATTTCTGCTGCTTATGACTGCTGGAATTGGCCATTGGAAATCTGTTTTTAGTGTGCTGCCTTACTTCTGTGTTCAGCTGTCTGCGGAGACCAGATTCTGTCTGGTTCAGCCTACTAGCCTTCCAACTGTTACTCCAATAAATGAGGGGCATTTTGAAGTTTGCAACTTTTAAAGAGATTTCAGAATTAAACTACTCATGATAGCCTGTATTTTCAGCCTCATCCTGTACTCCCACATTCAGGGTTAGCTGGTAGGTCTACTTCCTGAGAGTTTCTGAGAATGGGTTTCCTCATCGCTTGGGTTTCAGATTCTTAATTCTGGTAAATCAGTTACCACTCATTCATCTCCTTTTCCATCTTCCAGACTTGTGTCAATCTTCCCTCTCATGTTGACTTTTTTACCATTTTTTTGTTCTTTTTCTATTTTTTTATCCTCATGGTGAAGTTTTAAGAGAACCAGAGGTAATTAAATGTGCTCAACCTATCATATTTAACCACAAGTTGATGCATTTATTTTTAGTAACATTTAGGAGGCCTTAATAGTTTATGTTAAATATTAATTAATGTCACATTTCTTTAATTATGTATTATATATTTAAGGCCTAAAGGCCCATTTTTACTTTTCTGAATAAATTTTTTCCAATCTACCTTTGACCTTTCTTTCTCAACTCTCTTCACCTCCTTTTTCCTTCATGATAGAATTTTTGTTTTTCTGGAACTCCACATTGTGTAGGCATACTCATGTCTGCTTTGTCTTTTTTGTTTGTTTGTTTGTTTTTGTTTTTGTTTTTGAGACAGAGTCTTCCTCTGTCACCCAGAATCTCGGCTCACTGCAACCACGACCTTCCAGGTTCAAGCGATTCTCTCGCCTTAGCCTCCCAACTAGCTGGGATTATAGGCGCTTGCCACCATGCCTGGCTAATTTTTGTATTTTTAGTAGAGACAGGGTTTTGCCATTTGGCCAGGCTGGTCTCAAACTCCTGACCTCAGGTGATCCGCCTGCCTCGACCTCCCAAAGTGCTGGGATTACAGGTTTGAGCCACCGCACCCGGCCTGCTTTGTCTTTAAGAAGCTTCTGGTGATTATTTCTTTAATTACTGATTTTCTCAGCCTCTCTTTTTGCTTTTGAAACTACAAGTATTTCATGTATGTGTATTGCCTCTATTCGTATTTTGTCTTTATACCAATGAAATCTACTTTATTTCATACTCATCTATGCTCTTTCATTTCCATATTATCCAAAAAACAATGCTTAGGAAGGTTTACAGTGGTGACCTATTTATCACCAAAGTTAAAAGATTAAACTTCTTGATTTTTTTTATATATATATATATTTTTTTTTAAGGGTTATTTTTATTTTTATTTTTTATTTATTTATTTTTTAATTAATTTATTATTATTATACTTTAAGTTGTAGGGTACATGTGCATAACGTGCAGGTTTGTTACATATGTATACTTGTGCCATGTTGGTCTGCTGCACCCATCAACTCGTCATTTACATCAGGTATAACTCCCAATGCAATCCCTCCCCCCTCCCCCCTCCCCATGATAGGCCCCGGTGTGTGATGTTCCCCTTCCTGAGTCCAAGTGATCTCATTGTTCAGTTCCCACCTATGAGTGAGAACATGCGGTGTTTGGTTTTCTGTTCTTGTGATAGTTTGCTAAGAATGATGGTTTCCAGCTGCATCCATGTCCCTACAAAGGACGCAAACTCATCCTTTTTTATGGCTGCATAGTATTCCATGGTGTATATGTGCCACATTTTCTTAATCCAGTCTGTCACTGATGGACATTTGGGTTGATTCCAAGTCTTTGCTATGTGAATAGTGCTGCAATAAACATACGTGTGCATGTGTCTTTATAGCAGCATAATTTATAATCCTTTGGGTATATCCCCAGTAATGGGATGGCTGGGTCATATGGTACATCTAGTTCTAGATCCTTGAGGAATCGCCATACTGTTTTCCATAATGGTTGAACTAGTTTACAATCCCACCAACAGTGTAAAAGTGTTCCTATTTCTCCACATCCTCTCCAGCACCTGTTGTTTCCTGACTTTTTAATGATTGCCATTCTAACTGGTGTGAGATGGTATCTCATTGTGGTTTTGATTTGCATTTCTCTGATGGCCAGTGATGATGAGCATTTTTTCATGTGTCTGTTGGCTGTATGAATGTCTTCTTTTGAGAAATGTCTGTTCATATCCTTTGCCCACTTTTTGATGGGGTTGTTTGTTTTTTTCTTGTAAATTTGTTTGAGTTCTTTGTAGGTTCTGGATATTAGCCCTTTGTCAGATGAGTAGATTGCAAAAATATTCTCCCATTCTGTAGGTTGCCTGTTCACTCTGATGGTAGTTTCTTTTGCTGTGCAGAAGCTCTTTAGTTTAATTAAATCCCATTTGTCAATTTTAGCTTTTGCTGCCGTTGCTTTTGGTGTTTTAGACATGAAGTCTTTGCCCATGCCTATGTCCTGAATGGTACTACCTAGGTTTTCCTCTAGGATTTTTATGGTATTAGGTCTAACATTTAAGTCTCTAATCCATCTTGAATTAATTTTCGTATAAGGAGTAAGGAAAGGATCCAGTTTCAGCTTTCTACTTATGGCTAGCCAATTTTCCCAGCACCATTTATTAAATAGGGAATCCTTTCCCCATTTCTTGTTTTTCTCAGGTTTGTCAAAGATCAGATGGCTGTAGATGTGTGATATTATTTCTGAGGGCTCTGTTCTGTTTCATTGGTCTATAACTCTGTTTTGGTACCAGTACCATGCTGTTTTGGTTACTGTAGCCTTGTAGTATAGTTTGAAGTCAGGTAGCGTGATGCCTCCAGCTTTGTTCTTTTGACTTAGGATTGTCTTGGAGATGCGGGCTCTTTTTTGGTTCCATATGAACTTTAAAGCAGTTTTTTCCAATTCTGTGAAGAAACTCATTGGTAGCTTGATGGGGATGGCATTGAATCTATAAATTACCTTGGGCAGTATGGCCATTTTCACGATATTGATTCTTCCTATCCATGAGCATGGTATGTTCTTCCATTTGTTTGTGTCCTCTTTTATTTCACTGAGCAGTGGTTTGTAGTTCTCCTTGAAGAGGTCCTTTACATCCCTTGTAAGTTGGATTCCTAGGTATTTTATTCTCTTTGAAGCAATTGTGAATGGAAGTTCATTCATGATTTGGCTCTGTGTTTGTCTGTTATTGGTGTATAAGAATGTTTGTGATTTTTGTACATTAATTTTGTATCCTGAGACTTTGCTGAAGTTGCTTATCAGCTTAAGGAGATTTTGGGCTGAGACAATGGGGTTTTCTAAATATACAATCATGTCATCTGCAAACAGGGACAATTTGACTTCTTCTTTTCCTAACTGAATACCCCTGATTTCTTTCTCTTGCCTAATTGCCCTAGCCAGAACTTCCAACACTATGTTGAATAGGAGCGGTGAGAGAGGGCATCCCTGTCTTGTGCCAGTTTTCAAAGGGAATTTTTCCAGTTTTTGCCCATTCAGTATGATATTGGCTGTGGGTTTGTCATAAATAGCTCTTATTATTTTGAGGTACGTTCCATCAATACCGAATTTATTGAGCGTTTTTAGCATGAAGGGCTGTTGAATTTTGTCAAAAGCCTTTTCTGCATCTATTGTGATAATCATGTGGTTCTTGTCTTTGGTTCTGTTTATATGCTGGATTATGTTTATTGATTTGCGAATGTTGAACCAGCCTTGCATCGCAGGGATGAAGCCCACTTGATCATGGTGGATAAGCTTTTTGATGTGTTGTTGAATCCGGTTTGCCAGTATTTTATTGAGGATTTTTGCATCGATGTTCATCAGGGATATTGGTCTAAAATTCTCTTTTTTTGTTGTATCTCTGCCAGGCTTTGGTATCAGGATGATGTTGGCCTCATAAAATGAGTTAGGGAGGATTCCCTCTTTTTCTATTGATTGGAATAGTTTCAGAAGGAATGGTACCAACTCCTCCTTGTACCTCTGGTAGAATTCAGCTGTGAATCCATCTGGTCCTGGACTTTTTTTTGGTTGGTAGGCTATTAATTATTGCCTCAATTTCAGAGCCTACTATTGGTCTATTCAGGGATTCAACTTCTTCCTGGTTTAGTCTTGGAAGACTGTAAGTGTCCAGGAAATTATCCATTTCTTCTAGGTTTTCCAGTTTATTTGCATAGAGGTGTTTATAGTATTCTCTGATGGTAGTTTGTATTTCTGTGGGGTCGGTGGTGATATCCCCTTTATCATTTTTAATTGCGTCGATTTGATTCTTCTCTCTTTTCTTCTTTATTAGTCTTGCTAGTGGTCTGTCAATTTTGTTGATCTTTTCAAAAAACCAACTCCTGGATTCATTGATTTTTTGGAGGGTTTTTTGTGTCTCTATCTCCTTCAGTTCTGCTCTGATCTTAGTTATTTCTTGCCTTCTGCTAGCTTTCGAATGTGTTTGCTCTTGCTTCTCTAGTTCTTTTAATTGCGATGTTAGAGTGTCAATTTTAGATCTTTCCTGCTTTCTCTTGTGGGCATTTAGTGCTATAAATTTCCCTCTACACACTGCTTTAAATGTGTCCCAGAGATTCTGGTATGTTGTATCTTTGTTCTCATTGGTTTCAAAGAACATCTTTATTTCTGCCTTCATTTCGTTATGTACCCAGTAGTCATTCAGGAGCAGGTTGTTCAGTTTCCATGTAGTTGAGCGGTTTTGATTGAGTTTCTTAGTCCTGAGTTCTAGTTTGATTGCACTGTGGTCTGAGAGACAGTTTGTTATAATTTCTGTTCTTGTACATTTGCTGAGGAGTGCTTTACTTCCAATTACGTGGTCAATTTTGGAGTAAGTACGATGTGGTGCTGAGAAGAATGTATATTCTGTTGATTTGGGGTGGAGAGTTCTATAGATGTCTATTAGGTCTGCTTGCTGCAGAGATGAGTTCAATTCCTGGATATCCTTGTTAACTTTCTGTCTCGTTGATCTGTCTAATGTTGACAGTGGAGTGTTGAAGTCTCCCATTATTATTGTATGGGAGTCTAAGTCTCTTTGTAAGTCTCTAAGGACTTGCTTTATGAATCTGGGTGCTCCTGTATTGGGTGCATATATATTTAGGATAGTTAGCTCTTCCTGTTGAATTGATCCCTTTACCATTATGTAATGGCCTTCTTTGTCTCTTTTGATTTTTGATGGTTTAAAGTCTGTTTTATCAGAGACTAGTATTGCAACCCCCGCTTTTTTTTGTTCTCCATTTGCTTGGTAAATCTTCCTCCATCCCTTTATTTTGAGCCTATGTATGTCTCTGCGTGTGAGATGGGTCTCCTGAATACAGCAGACTGATGGGTCTTGACTCTTTATCCAGTTTGCCAGTCTGTGTCTTTTAATTGGAGCATTTAGTCCATTTACATTTAAGGTTAAGATTGTTATGTGTGAACTTGATCCTGCCATTATGATATTAACTGGTTATTTTGCTCGTTAGTTGATGCAGTTTCTTCCTAGCCTCGATGGTCTTTACATTTTGGCATGGTTTTGCAATGGCTGGTACCGGTTGTTCCTTTCCATGTTGAGTGCTTCCTTCAGGGTCTCTTGTAAGGCAGGCCTAGTGGTGACAAAATCTCTAAGCATTTGCTTATCTGTAAAGGATTTTATTTCTCCTTCACTTATGAAACTTAGTTTGGCTGGATATGAAATTCTTGGTTTAAAATTCTTTTCTTTAAGAATGTTGAATATTGGCCCCCACTCTCTTCTGGCTTGTAGAGTTTCTGCCGAGAGATCTACTGTGAGTCTGATGGGCTTCCCTTTGTGGGTAACCCGACCTTTCTCTCTGGCTGCCCTTAAGATTTTTTCCTTCATTTCAACTTTGGTGAATCTGGCAATTATGTGTCTTGGAGTTGCTCTTCTCGAGGAGTATCTTTGTGGCGTTCTCTGTATTTCCTGAATTTGAATGTTGGCCTGCCCTACTAGGTTGGGGAAGTTCTCCTGGATGATATCCTGAAGAGTGTTTTCCAACTTGGTTCCATTTTCCCCCTCACTTTCAGGCACCCCAATCAGACGTAGATTTGGTCTTTTTACATAATCCCATACTTCTTGCAGGCTTTGTTCATTTCTTTTTCTTCTTTTTTCTTTTGGTTTGTCTTCTCGCTTCATTTCATTCATTTGATCCTCAATCGCTGATACTCTTTCTTCCAGTTGATCGAGTCGGTTACTGAAGCTTGTGCATTTGTCACGTATTTCTCGTGTCATGGTTTTCATCTCTTTCATTTCGTTTATGACCTTCTCTGCATTAATTACTCTAGCCGTGAATTCTTCCACTTTTTTTTCAAGATTTTTAGTTTCTTTGCGCTGGGTACGTAATTCCTCCTTTAGCTCTGAGAAATTTGATGGACTGAAGCCTTCTTCTCTCATCTCGTCAAAGTCATTCTCCGTCCAGCTTTGATCCGTTGCTGGCGATGAGCTGCGCTCCTTTGCCAGGGGAGATGTGCTCTTATTTTTTGAATTTCCAGCTTTTCTGCCCTGCTTTTTCCCCATCTTTGTGGTTTTATCTGCCTCTGGTCTTTGATGATGGTGATGTACTGATGGGGTTTTGGTGTAGGTGTCCTTCCTGTTTGATAGTTTTCCTTCTAACAGTCAGGACCCTCAGCTGTAGGTCTGTTGGAGATTGCTTGAGGTCCACTCCAGACCCTGTTTGCCTGGGTATCAGCAGCAGAGGCTGCAGAAGATAGAATATTTCTGAACAGCGAGTGTACCTGTCTGATTCTTGCTTTGGAAGCTTCCTCTCAGGGGTGTACTCCACCCTGTGAGGTGTGGGGTGTCAGACTGCCCCTAGTGGGGGATGTCTCCCAGTTAGGCTACTCAGGGGTCAGGGACCCACTTGAGCAGGCAGTCTGTCCCTTCTCAGATCTCAACCTCCGTGTTGGGAGATCCACTGCTCTCTTCAAAGCTGTCAGACAGAGTCGTTTGCGTCTGCAGAGTTTTCTGCTGCTTTGTTGTTGTTGTTGTTGTTGTTGTGTAGCTGTGCCCTGTCCCCAGAGGTGGAGTCTACAGAGACAGGCAGGTTTCCTTGAGCTGCTGTGAGCTCCACCCAGTTGGAGCTTCCCAGCAGCTTTGTTTACCTACTTAAGCCTCAGCAATGGCGGGCGCCCCTCCCCCAGCCTCGCTGCTGCCTTGCCGGTAGATCACAGACTGCTGTGCTAGCAATGAGGGAGGCTCCGTGGGCGTGGGACCCTCCCGGCCAGGTGTGGGATATGATCTCCTGGTGTGCCTGTTTGCTTAAAGCGCAATATTGGGGTGGGAGTTACCTGATTTTCCAGGTGTTGTGTGTCTCAGTTCCCCTGGCTGGGAAAAGGGATTCCCTTCCCCCTTGCGCTTCCCAGGTGAGGCGATGCCTCGCCCTGCTTCAGCTCTCGCTGGTCGGGCTGCAGCAGCTGACCAGCACCGATCGTCCGGCACTCCCCAGTGAGATGAACCCAGTACCTCAGTTGAAAATGCAGAAATCACCGGTCTTCTGTGTCGCTCGCGCTGGGAGTTGGAGACTGGAGCTGTTCCTATTCGGCCATCTTGCTCCGCCCGCTATATATATATATATATTTTTTTTAATCAAAATTAATTTATTTTATCCATCCCTACCATCTAATCTTTTTTCTAAGGAATCTTCCATGACTGATAGGTCAGTCTGTATTCTAGTATCTAGTAACCTGTGGAGTATTATTTCTGTTTGCTAATGTATCTTATATATTTTCTTTATAACTCATCCCTCATTCTTTCTAATCTACACTTGTGGGTGTTTTTTAATTAATTTGCATGGGGTCTTTATATCTACCTTTAACTTCCAACTCAACATTGCTATAGATACTGGGCAACATTTAATATCAAATAGTAAAGATAAGGTATTCTAGCTCTTATTTCCAGTTTCACCATTTATTTGCTTTTTGACTTTAGGTAAGTTATTTAACTTACCTAAAGTAATTTTCTGCCAAATTTATCTCTGCCTTTCTTTTTGGATATCGATCTTTTTATCCTGAAATTTTGCTGAACTTATGTATTCTATTTTTTTTAGTGGATATTTTAGAATTTTCTATATACAAATTCATATGTGCAAATGGAGATAGTTTTCCAATCATGTTAACTTTTATTTCCCTTTTCTTGCCTAATTGTCATGGCTAAAACCTTAAGTACAATGTTGAGTAAAAGTGACAAAAGCAGTCTTATTCCTGATCTTAGGAAGACAGCATGCAGTCTCTCTCCATAAAGTATGATGTTAGCTGTGAGTTTTTTATAGATACCCTTTATCAGGCTGAGGAAGTTCCTTTTTATTCCAGTTTGTTGAATGCCTTTATCATGAAGGGTATTGGATTTTTATCAAATGCTTTTTTCTGCACCTATTTTGGTGGTTATTTTATTAATAAAATGAAGGCCAGGTACCATTTTATTAATATGATGGATTACGTTAATTTTTTAAAATGTTGAATCAATCTTGCAATTCTGGGATAAATCCCACATATTTGTAGTATATAACCCTTTTTATATGTTTCTGGATTTGATTTGCATCTCTTTATAAGGGATGTTGGTCTGTAGCTTGTTTCTTTTCTTGTGATTTCTACATCCCTTTTTAAAGGACTTCTTTCTCAAGTCATTATTGCAATAATCAAATTTTCATGATGATCCTAGTTGGATCAAGACTTGACTATTACATCCTTCTTTTGTCATGGACGTACCTTCTTTTAAAGTAATTTTTCTGGAATTAGCCTCCAAAAGTAATGAAATAATTTGTCTTACTTGCTTTTAAAAATATTTTTTTCTTTTACACATTCATTTTTTTCACTAAATTTGTTTTCTGTCCTCAGTTTCAACTTCTCTCTGTTTTAGACAATTCACACCTCTACCTTCTTGTATTGCAGTCACTATCATTGTGTATTCCTATTCCCAGCCCTGCACTATTTCTCCTCACCCAGATACCCTTTCACATTCTTTGTTATTAAGCATCCTTTCTGCCTTGCTTTAGAGATAATTCTTGAGTCCTACTACTTAAAATACCTTAGCCAAGAAACAGAAAAGAAGCATTAATACCAAATTCTCATCAATTCTAGAGATAAACATGTACATAAAAATGCCACAAACTTCAAAATCTATGTAGCTTTAAACTATTTTGTGTTACCCTGTTTTCTTTCCTTGTCATCTTTTTTTTTAAATTGTGCTTGGATTATAAGAATCTCAGCATCCATATATCAATATTAATAGATAAACTTGACTTCAGGAGAGCAAGGACAGAGATTTTTTTCTTGCTTAACATAGGTCCGTGAACACAAAGGTTTATTTTCTTTTGTTTGCTGTCTCTATAGGTAGAGTACGTGTTTACAGATAAAACTGGTACACTGACAGAAAATGAGATGCAGTTTCGGGAATGTTCAATTAATGGCATGAAATACCAAGAAATCAATGGTAGACTTGTACCCGAAGGACCAACCCCAGACTCTTCAGAAGGAAACTTATCTTATCTTAGTAGTTTATCCCATCTTAACAACTTATCCCATCTTACAACCAGTTCCTCTTTCAGAACCAGTCCTGAAAATGAAACTGAACTGGTAAGTAATTTTTAAATTAATAAATAAGGGTTTCATATGAAATAATTCTCTGCAGTAGTTGATGAGTTGCAGGGAAAAAAGTTTGTGTCAGTAAAGCAAAGAATATATATTTGAAATTCATATCAGACAGTTTAACTTGTCTGCCTTAGCTCTTTGAGTATTTAAATGGAACATAGTTAAGAAAAGTCCTTACTGCCTTGAAGTGAAGAAGACTTTCTTTGAAAAATAGAGCTTAAACTTATTTAATACTTTTTGAGACCTCACTTCTTCTATAAAAAAGTGTTCCCCTCTACTTGCAATTTGGTTGTACCTCCTAAAAAGATGCTCACATGTCGAAGGGTCCTAAGCAAATGTGACATTTTACTTTTTGAAGGCAGAAACAACCAACTATTATTCAGGCAATCAAGGTTGTAGCACTCTTGTTCTAGATCTTAGAATTTTGCCTCTGGTTTCCTAAATGGTATGTGGAAATGATATTTTTATCATGAATATGAATTACATTTTTACAGATTAAAGAACATGATCTCTTCTTTAAAGCAGTCAGTCTCTGTCACACTGTACAGATTAGCAGTGTTCAGACTGACTGTATTGGTGATGGTCCCTGGCAATCCAACCTGGCACCCTCGCAGTTGGAGTACTATGCATCTTCACCAGATGAAAAGGCACTAGTAGAAGCTGCTGCAAGGTAATTTAGTCTGATTTCCAGATCTTCGGAAAAACACCATTCAAATAAATGCAACAATATTAGAATCATAATTTAAATTTTTCAAACATAAATTCATTTTAAGTTGTCAGAATTCATATAAATACATAAAAATAGAAGTACAATTTAAATTTTAAATGACAATTTGAAGTCATTTTATTATCAAGCTTGCATTCTTTTTTTTAAGATCTCTTTGAAAGTCTGATTACTATAAAAATCTGTGTAATAGAATTTACGAAAAATGCTTGTGTATATGTTGTACTACATCTACTCTGATCCTTCTAATCCTTCTAGTCCTTAAAAGTATATATGTGTGTATGTGTATATATATTCTTTTATATATATAAAAGAATATAAGAATATATAATACATATAAATGTGAATATATAATATATAAATGTGAATATATATAATATATAAATGTATATATAATATATATAAATGTGTGTGTGTCTGTGTGTGTGTGTATATATATATATTTTTTTTTTGAGATGGAATCTCACTCTGTCACCCAGGCTGGAGTGCAGTGGCGTGATCTCAGCTCAGTGCAGCCTCTGGGATTCAAGCCATTCTCCTGACTCAGACTCCTGAGTAGCTGGGACTACAGTCACAGGGCACCACACCTGGCTAATTTTTGTATTTTTAGTAGAGATTGGGTTTCACCATGTTAGCCAGACTGGTCTTGAATTCCTAAACTCAGGTGATCAACCCGCTTTGGCCTCCCAAAGTACTGGGATAACAGGCATGAGCCACCACTCCTGGCACCAAAGTAGTGATATTAAAAGGAAATATTTTTAAATGCATTTTAAACTTTGATTTTAAACGTTTTTATTCAAGTTAAGCTATAGTGACATTGTGAAATGTGCAGTATTATTTCTTAAGTCTCACTTTTTTATCCTTATAATGTCCAGGATTGGTATTGTGTTTATCGGCAATTCTGAAGAAACTATGGAAGTTAAAACACTTGGAAAACTGGAACGGTAATTTTTTTAATATATTAGAATGTTCTCTGTGTTAAGTGTATATAGTATAGAATAGGGATCAGTAAACTGTGGCTCACAGGGCAAATCTGGCCTATTTTCTGTTTTTCTACAGCCCACAAATCACATTGCTTTGTTTGTTTGTTTGTTTGTTTGTTTTTGTGACAGAATCTTGCTCTGTCACCCAGGCTGGAGTGCAGTGGCACGATCTTGGCTCACTGCAGCCTCCATCTCCCAGGTTCAAGTGTTGCTTGTGCCTCAGCCTTCCAAGTAGCTGGGATTACAGGCATGCACCACTATGCCTGGCTAATTTTTGTATTTTTAGTGGAAATGTTGACCAGTATGGTCTGGAACTCCTAGCCTCAAGAGATCCACCTACCTTGGCCACCGAAAGTGCTGCGATTACAGGCATGATCCACCGCGCCTGGCCCACATTACATTTTTAAAGGGTTGTTTTAAAAAGAGGTAAAATATGCAACAGAGACCATATATGGCCGCAAAGCCTGAAATATTTACTCTCTGGCCCTTTACAGAAAAAGTTACTGAACTCTGCTCTAGAATGATGTTAACATTATATTGTATCTCATCATAGTTATAACAATAGTCTGCTTTGAATATTTCATCTATATTTTAGCTTAATGATTCTTGAATTTACTTGTATGTTTATTTTTAGATGCTCCTGGGTAATGAGTTTTGTAGGTTTCTACTCAGTGAATAAAGAAAACTTTCCTGTGATTTTTATCTTTCAAACATGAAGGAACAGCTGTCTATATCTAGTTTTTCCATTCTTTGATAAATTAGTTCATGCTTAATATACTTACTCCTTTCATGGTTTTAGCAATTCTGATCATATGTCAATTCCAGCTGTGCTTTTCCAAACTATGCTTTTCCATACTAAATAGGGCCAATTCTTTGGCTTCTTTTATGTGAGAGTCTGTCTAGCTTATTTCATCAACTTATAAACCATATTCAATCATTGTTTTTCTTCGAGATGTGTGAAGATATCATATGTAAATCACTGTGTAAGATTCATCTGGAATACTTTAAGCCACACCTCATGTAGCCACACAAATTCTTTTACAGCTCCCTAGAGAGGCACGAGGGAATGGACCCCTGCACACACACACCCAGGTTCACAGTCACTGCTATAATGAGCCTTTGATATTAATGTGTGTTGTGTTCGTCAGGTGTATTAGGACAGAAAAAAGCACTGAGAATCAGTTACCTTTTTCAGTCAGAAAAACATGGAGCTGGGCAGATGTGGATTCCAGTCTTTGCTCTGCCACTCACAAGCTTACGTGACTTTAGGCAAATTACTTAATCTTTCTGAGGTTAATAGTCTTCATCTATAAAAATGAAAGACCTACTTTCTTGGCTTCTCTTGGTTGTTAAACGACATAAGGTATGTAAAATACATGGCATTTGGTAATTACTCAGTGTCAGTCTCTTCTATTTCTTCCCTGTTTTGTTATTAATGTCATGTAACCTATCATGAAAATGTGATTAATTCTTGTTCTAAATTAGCCATTTTATCTTATATATGGATTATTTCCATATAGTCACTTCATATTATTTTTAAAAAGTAAAGTTTTTGTCTTTCTTACTTTTCTTTAGGTACAAACTGCTTCATATTCTGGAATTTGATTCAGATCGTAGGAGAATGAGTGTAATTGTTCAGGCACCTTCAGGTAACCAATCTAAACTTTCATGAATTTTTATTTATGTAATATTAAGAGTTTGATAACTCTTTTTTTTTTTTTTTTTTTGTCTGTAGGTGAGAAGTTATTATTTGCTAAAGGAGCTGAGTCATCAATTCTCCCTAAATGTATAGGCGGAGAAATAGAAAAAACCAGAATTCATGTAGATGAATTTGCTTTGGTGAGTGCAAATTTCTATGATTTAAAAAACTCTAAAAGATATATTTATGAAAGATTTCAGACTTTATTTCTTATAACTTATCAAAAATTATGGAAATTCTGCAGTTGTGTTACACTGTATGTTGGCTCCACATTCCTTTTATGAAAACTGACTTTTAATGCTTTTAACGCAAGCTAAAATATATCTTCTCTTCAAACCTATTCTACAGTCAGGGCATTTCTGGTTGCAAAGTCTACTCAAACTACACTATTTTAAAAGAGTGTTTATTAAACAAACATAGGGGAATCCTAATGATGTGGAGAAACTGGAACCCTTATACACATATTGCTGGTAGAATTATAAATGGTACAGCCACGTTGAAAAATAATTTGGCTAAGTTCCTCAAAAGGTAAACATCGAGTTACTATGTGACACAGCAGTTCTACTCCTGGGTGTACACCCAAGACAGCTGAAAACATGTCCACAAAAAAACTTATACACGAATGTTCATAAGCAGCATTATTTCCAATAGCCACAAAAATGGAAAACCCAAATGTCCAACTAATGAGTGGATAGGCAAAATGTGGTATATCCATATAATGGAATATCGGTTGGCTGTTAAGAGGAATGAAGTACCGATGTATGCTACAACATGGATGAATCTTGAAAAGATTATGCTGAGTGAAAGAGGCCATAAAAAAGGCTATATATTAATA
Organism: Papio anubis; assembly: GCF_008728515.1. Taxonomy (NCBI): domain Eukaryota; kingdom Metazoa; phylum Chordata; class Mammalia; order Primates; family Cercopithecidae; genus Papio; species Papio anubis. The sequence continues at coordinate 108,008,462 of NC_044977.1, read as the reverse complement.
ATACATTTATATGAAATATCCAGAATAGGCAAATTCACAGAGAAAGCTGATTACTGATTGCCAGGGGCTGGAGGAAGGAGAAAAAGGAGAGTACTCGTGGGAGCAATGAGATATTGTGGATTTAGATAGTGGTGATAATTGCACAACTCTGTGAATATGCGATAAAACACTGATTTGTACTATTTGAGAGGTGAATTTTATGGTATGTGAATTATATCTCTCTTATTTACAAAATTTAAAAATATAGGGGAATCTTATTAAAACAAAGAGCCATCATTCATGTAAATAACAAAATTATTTTGCAGTTCTCTCTCAGTCTTAGAAGTTCATGGTCTCTCATTTTTGCATTTCTGTAAATGTATACTCCACACTCACCTCTGCTCATCTGCCTTCTTTAACAGTTTATGATTTTTTTCCCATTATTTGTTTCCTAATTGTTTATGTTCCAGTTTATCCACCACATTGTAACATCTGTGAGAACAAAGACATGGTTCTGCCTTATCACCATTTTAATATTTAAAATAATGATGGCACATAGTTCGTGCTTAGTATTTGTTATAGAATGAATTCGTGTATTAATAACAGATGGTTCTTTATCACCTAAAAGAAGCACATTTATAGGTATGGGTCATTTATAAGTCAGGGAATGACAATGTTTAGAAATCTGCTAAATAGGGCTGGGCGCAGTGGCTCACGCCTATAATCCCAGCACTTTGGGAGGCCAAGGCCGGCAGATCACGAGGTCAGGAGATTGAGACCATCCTGGCTAACAGAGTGAAACCCCACCTGTAGTCCCAGCTACTTGGGAGGCTGAGGCAGGAGAATCGCTTGAACACAGGAGGCAGAAGTTGCAGTGAGCCAAGATCGCACCACTGCACTCCAGCCTGGGCAACAGAGCAAGACTCCGTCTCAAAAAAAAAAAGGGGAAATCTGCTAAATAGTGTCATATAGTATTTTTAAGTCTATGCTTTCCAGGTTGTTGTTAGAATATTTATTATGGGGCTCAGCACAGTGGCTCACGCCTGTAATCCCAGCACTTTGGGATGCTGAGGCAGTATCACTTGTGGCCAGGAGTTTGAGACCAGCCTGGGCAATGTAGCGAGACCCCATCTCTACAAAAAAATAAAACATAGCCAGGCATGGTGGCACGTGTCTATAGACCTAGCTACTCAGGAGGCTGAGGCAGCAGGATCACTTGAGCCCAAGAGTTCAAGGCTATAGTAAGCCAAGATCATACCACTGCACCCCAGCCTAAGCAGCAGAGCAAGACCCTGTCTCTAAAAATAAAAAAGAATATTTATTATTGGTTTTCTTGAGGAAAATGCATGTAACAAGAAAAGGAACTTTTATAAGTCTTTAGATTTAGATATCAATTTTCAGAGATGAATACTATAAGAAAACTTTGAGCCTGGTAGAACCAGATAATCAATTCTGATTCCAATTCACTGGTAAAGATATATTCCTTAAAATCATTTATTTGATAAATCTAAAAAGTATTTTTTATAATGGCCATTTTATTGACTTGTTTATTTGAAAGGCAAATTTTGTCATACAGTGAACCTTTAGGAGATTATGGTCTCCTTTGCTTTAGAAATTTTATGAAGTAGGTAAAAATGGAATTGTAAGTTAAAACAGGAAGGTAGAACCTGCAGCTGTCTCTCTCTCAACAGCCTTGAAGATATTAAGAACTTTCTGGCTTTCCATGTAACACAGTTTAAAAACCACTAATAGGATAGTCTTTATGATCTATTCTAGGCTCTAATATTCTACAATTCAGTGACCTTAATTATTTTCAGCAACTTTTTATTTTTTATTTTTTATTTTTTTGAGACAGAGTCTCACTCTTTCGCCCAGGCTGGAGTGCAGTGGTGCTCTCTCGGCTCACCTCCTGGGTTCGCGCCATTCTCCTGCCTCAGCCTCCTGAGTAGCTGGGACTACAGGCACCCACCACCATGCCCGGCTAATTTTTTGTATTTTTAGTAGAGATGGGGTTTCACCATGTTAGCCAGGATGGTCTCGATCTCCTGACCTCGTGATCCACCCACCTTGGCCTCCCAAAGTGCTGGCATTATAGGCGTGAGCCACTGTGCCTGGTCTATTTTGAGCAACTTTTTACAAAAACATCAGAAGTTGAAAGATGTATATGTGTCCCATGACTCAGATCAGTAGGGCTTTGTGACACTATTTATTTCCTGTCACTAGGTGATGGTACTTTTTAAATGATTTGTGGTTGACTTTTGGTACTTGGTCCTCAGTGTATTTTGATAGTGACTTCTTGATTTTCTGTTAGTTGTTTGTGTTCAATTTTTGTCTTTAATTTTTGTTTGTTTCAGAAAGGGCTAAGAACTCTGTGTATAGCATATAGAAAATTTACATCAAAAGAGTATGAGGAAATAGATAAACGCATATTTGAAGCCAGGACTGCCTTGCAGCAGCGGGAAGAGAAATTAGCAGATGTTTTTCAGTTCATAGAGAAAGACCTGATATTACTTGGAGCCACAGCAGTAGAAGACAGGTAAGTATCAGATAAGTAAACAATATTATTTTTCTCTCGTAAGAATTTTTGTAACCAAGTGTTCTAATATGTGGCATAAATTCTCTTTACTAACATCCTATGATAAATTAATATATTTAAGATCAAAATAGAGAACTAAATTCTTAATTTTTCCCAGTCAGTATGTACAATTTTTGTTCTAGCCAGATATCTGAAATAGATGAAAGAAACCAGCTCTCTATAGTTTTTTCTTATAGGCTTGAATCTTTAGAATACTCCTCAGTGTGTCATGCAAACACTTGAACCACCTGCTTAATTCTCCAGCCTTCCTTCCTACCACTGTCTCCTTCTGCTTTATGTTTCAACAATACCAAACTGTCTCTGCATGCCATCTGTAGCTAAAACTATTCTGTTTTGTGCCTGTGTTGGCCTTCTGCCTGGGTGATTCTTCCCTTCACCATCCCTCTGTGACTACCTATTCATAAAGTATAGCTTAGATATTAGGTCCACTCCAGTAAGACCTTTCCTGACACCTAAGAGGATTAAAAATTCTCTTCTTTGTGAAGTCTCATTGTAGGTAGTTCTGTTGTTGTCTTTGTGGCACTATATTTTAATTATTTGTTTAAAGACTTCTCCTCTGTTAACCTGTGAAATCCTTGAAGTCCATTTATTCTTTGTCATTGTTCCCAGCACCTATCTCAATGTCTGTTTCACAGTTTCTTAAATTTAGCTGAATTCTGAGATTGAATCCTGCAGATTAAGACTGTTGTTATGTTTACCTCCACCACCTAGACCTAAGGGTGTTTGCATATTTTTAAAATCTAGGTTTTCATTTACTTTTTGGTTGTCCTTACGAGATTTCTGAGACTCACCTAAAGTTAGCTAGACCTTTATTTTCTACAGTCTGATTTTTGAACTATATGAGTGGTTTGAGTTTTTTTTAATCAAAATAAAAAGAGAAAAATCTTCTTTTTTGAAATGTAAGACTTCCTAATAAAACAGGAGTTTATGAAGAGCACATAGTTTCATCCTATAAATAGCAACTTTGAAGATACATTCTTAATATATGAAATTGTAGATTTGAATTGGTTGATTTTGTGTTAACCAATCACCAATCTGTTTATTCATGTTTCTTAATGAGAGGAAATTCCAGTTATATTGCTATGTTATGTAATAACATGCATAGGTCAAGGAGTTTAGAATTATCCTTAAATATACTATGTAGTTTAACTTAAAATACAGTCATAAAAGTATTCTCTACTACTAATTTGTTTCTTTTCAGACTACAAGATAAAGTTCGAGAAACTATTGAAGCATTGAGAATGGCTGGTATCAAAGTATGGGTACTTACTGGAGATAAACATGAAACAGCTGTTAGTGTGAGTTTATCATGTGGCCATTTTCATAGAACCATGAACATCCTTGAACTTATAAACCAGAAATCAGACAGCGAATGTGCTGAACAGTTGAGGCAGCTTGCCAGAAGGTAAGAATATAGGTAACTGTATCGTACCTTTCAGGGGTTAGCAAACTGTGGTTCCCTGGGCCCGATGATATAGCCCACTGTCTCTGCCTGTTTTTTACAGCCTGTCAGCTAAAAGTAGTTTTTACATTTTTTGATAGTTGAATAGAAATCCAAAGAATAATAATATTTCATGAAGTGAAAAGTATATGAAATTCAAATTCCAGTGTCTATAAAGTTTGATTGGAACACACTTTCATTTGTTTACATATTATCAACGAGTGCTTTTACATTACAGCACCAGAACTGAGTAGTTGCAGCAGAGACTTTACAAAATACTTTTCTTCAACTTCACACTGCTGTTTGATACGCTGCAAATCACAGTGAGATACATATAATGTGATAGTGTTTGGAGTACCATGCATAGCACCATATCGTGACATTTTACCATTTTTTATTGTCAGTATATGGCCATCATGTCAAAACAAGAAAAGAAAAGTGGACTTTTAACATTACACTTTTTTAAAAAATCACTGTGGATAGGGGATTATTTTATTTTTGAATTAGATGGCAAAGCATTATTTATTATGCATTGATATGTTAGCTGTGCTACCTGTTTGAAAAGACATTTTCAAAGATGAATTATAAATCTCATTACATGCAGTTCTATCGTATTGAAATGCAAAAATCTCGTTACAGATAGGCATTAACAGATGAACATTTGCAATGTTAACTTTGAACCCCAGTTAAACAAAATATTATCCCTTGCCCAAAAGAAATATTTTCATTCTTCTCATTAGTAAACCTCTCTTATTTAAAAAATTATACTCAATGATCGCTACATCCTTAACTTAGTGAAAATTTTGTTGAGATTTTTTTCCTCTCATTTGATAACTACCTATATCCTCAATTTTGCCTCTTGGCCCACAAAACCTAAAATTGAGATATTTACTCTCTGGCCCATAACAGGAAACATTTGCCAACCCCTGATCTAGTTTACATGACCAAACTGGGAAATTAAGCTACATTTTACTGTTCAAGATTATTTCATAAGAATTTATACTCTAAATTCTGTCTTTTTTGTAAATCCATGCTTTATGGGCATATCAAAGTTTTGCCGCATATGGGGGCAAATGATGCCCCATTGAACACAGTCTAATTTTTCACAGTAAACTAGGGAGGGCTTCATTCGAGTCTCAGGGCTGCTTGCATGTAAGCGTGTTAGGTCTCCTGCGGGTTTCTGTTGTTTGCTGTCTTGTGATACTAATCCAGAAAAATAAACACAGACAATACCGTAGTTGTTAATATACATTCAGTGTTTTATATTTCTATTTTTTATGCAGGCATTTATGTGATACCAAAGTCTGGATTTCATCTTTTTAAAACCTATTTAAGAGACATTTTTAAAAGACCATACAGGGTTATTTTGTTGTTGTTGTTTGTTTGTTTGTTCGTTTGTTTTCTGAGACAGAGTTTCACTCTTGTTGCCCAAGCTGGAGTGCAGTGGCGCACTGGGTTCACCACAACCTCCGCCTTCAGGGTTCAAGTGATTCTCCTGCCTCAGCCTCCTGAGTAGCTGGGATTACAGGCATGCATCACCATGCCTGGCTAATTTTCTATTTTTAGTAGAGACGGAGTTTCTCCGTGTTGGTCAGGCTGGTCTCGAACACCCGACCTCAGGTGATCTGCCTGCCTCAGTCTCCCAGAGTGCTAGAATTATAGGTTATATTATATACAGGCCGCACCCGGCCTGTATAGGGCCTATTTAAAATATCTCTTAAATAGGGTCACACTGGATCTTTGAGTGCAAAAAGACAATTGATTTAGCTAATTATACTACAATTGGGGGACAATGTCAACAACATTGTGGCTCTTTAAACATTTAAATACTGCAATATCATGAACTCCCTAAAACACAGAAATTAATTGCTTAGAATCATTTACTTTATATATGCCTTTTTAAATACTTTTTCTGGCTGAGCACGGTGGCTCGTGCCTGTAATCCTAATACCCTGGGAGGCTGAGGTGGATCGCTTGAGCCCAGGAGTTTGAGATCAGCCTGGTCAATATAACAAGACCCTGTCCCCACAAAAAATTTAAAAATTATCCAGGTGTGTGGCGTGTACCTGTAGTCCCAGTTACTCTGGAAGCTGAGGCAAGAGGATCACTTGAGTCTAGAAGTTCAAGGCTACAGTGAACCGTGCTCTCACCTAAAAAATAAAAATTATTTTTAAAAAATTTTTCTGATTATAAAAATAATAAATATCTACTTTAAAAATGCTGAAAATTGTAAAGCTTATGCAGTGGTTAGTAACATAATAAAGTCATCAGAAGATTATTATTTGTAATTTAGGCTATTTAAGTCTTCTGTGTATAGGTGGTTTTAACGAATATGCTAATCATTAGTATTTGTTTTCTTTTTTGTACAAAAGCTGTATTATAAAATGAAGACTATACTCTTAAAGTGAATTTTAGGCTTGCCATCTTAGTCTGTTTGTGCTGCTGTAACAAAATACCTGAGACTAGGTAATTTATAAAGAACAGAAATTTATTTCTCACAATTCTGGAGGCTGGGAAGTTGAAGATCAAGGCACCAGCAAGTTGTATAGTGAGGGCTGCTCCCTGTTCCAAAATAGCGCCTTATTGCTGCATCCTTCTGAAGGGAGGATTGCTGTGTCCCCACATGGTGGAAGGGATGAAGGGCAAGAGAGGGCAAATCTCTGAAACCTCTTTTATCAGGGCATTAATCCCTTCATGAAGGCAAAGCCACTATGAGTTAATCACTTCCCGAAAGGCCCCGCTTCATAACAATGGGGGTTAACTCTCCGCGTTAATTTTGGAAGGGATACGACATTCAAACCATAGCACTTGCTATCTGAAGTTTATGTTATATTTTAAAGATACCTTTTGATGGAATACATTTTATGAGATAACCATAAAAGTCAATAGACCTATTCATTCAGACTTTCAGGAAGTATGTATTCTAAAAATCTTGATAAAAATCTTCTGTCGCACAAAGAATTTCGTACCTTTGAAAACTTTAGTATATATTTCCATTCTTTCACAAAGATATATTGTCACCTGTCTAGGCATTTGGAACAGAGACATAAGGTGTGTTGTTTACGCCCTGGATACTTACAGTGTGTGGGGAAAACAGAAAAGTAAATACACTGTCATAGTCCTATCCCTACAGAACTGTATCTGAGGCAAGAACAGAAGCTCTGGGAGGACAGAGGAGAGAAGCCTAGCCTAGACTAGGGGTACCAGGGAGAGCTCTGAACAACCGATGACTGTGTTGCCTCCTGTGGGGCCAAATGTTCACTGGACAGAGAGTGACACAAAGAAGCAAAGGGGAGGCTGGACACAGTGGCTCATAATCCTGATTTACAGGCACAGTGGCCAATAATCCCAGCACTTTGGGAGGCCAAGCCAGGCAGATCACTTGAGTCTAGAAGTTCAAGACCAGCCTGGGCAACATAGTGAAACCCCATCTCTACAAACAGTACAGAAATTAGACGTGTGTGGTGACACATACTTGTAGTCCCAGCTTCTTGGGAGGCTGAGGTGGGAGAATGGATTGAATCAGGGAGGTTAAGGCTATAGTGAGTTTTGATCACACCACTGCGCTCCGACCTGGGTGACTGAGTTGCTGTGTCAGAAAAAGAAAGGCAGCAAAGGGGGCAGTGCATGCAGATTCCCAGAGCTGAGAGAGAGGAGGGCATACTCAAGGAAATAATTAGAAAGTATGGCCAGGGAGTGGTATAGATGGGACAGGGTATGAAGAGTAGTGATGCATGAGGGCTACAGAGATGAGTAAATGCTACCTATGTGCCAGAGATGTAGGTGCTTTTCCATATTTCTTAAATATTACTCCATGGATTGTAAGATCATAATGTGATTCATGAAGCCTGTCCAGAGGAAAACCTAATTGCATGTGCCTTGGGAACTTTTCCTAGGAAAACTAATCTCTGTCCCACTCTTGACTGCTAGCATTTCTGAGGACTGTTGCTCAGGTAGTGCTTTGGACAGGCTGAAGACATTGGAGGCAGCACAAGTTGCCAAATAAAGTTTGGCCAATAGGGAAGAAAAGTAGTCTATATAGGTGTTGATTTCAGATATTGGAGAATTAGTAATAATGAGAAAAATACATTTTATAAAACTTTATGGTGTAAAGTGAATTGCTTTATAGCTATAGTACAACACAACAGTGATTAGGCATACTATGAAAGACATTGCTTTAACTTATGAAAGTTTCTTATTATAAGACAAATCTATCAATGTATGTTTAGCTTTTATACCTTGTGCTCATTTAATAGTCTTCTCACTTCTTATTTTTAATTGGAGGGATAGTTCTCAGCAGAGTCTGCTATTCTGTGAACCTTTGGTGCTTTTCTGTGGTGTATATAGCACAGTGCTGCACTGAGTACTGGTTTTCAACAACATAAAGGAGCTTACATCAAAATGTAAATCTGCGTATACTTCCTTCATCAAGAAAGTGTTATTACCAAAGAATTGCAGGGGGAAGCAGTTTAATAAAATAGTGTGCTTAGTGATTTTGTTGATTTACATTCTGGTGTAGGCTCCTTATCTCTTCCTGGCAACAAATAGTTTGCCCACCTTCCAGCAGTGAGACTGTACTTGAAGTAGCATATGCCCACATGTGAGGTGTTATCCTCTTCTACCACAGTAATATCTGGCATTACAATCCATCATCGGTTTCCTATTGCAAGACAGTACTCTTCCTTCATTCTTTTCTTTGCTTGTTATGCGTGTGGTGAATCTTGCTCATGGGTTTTCCTGAACATCCTTGATTTCATATAGTTTTTTAAATTTTAATTAGGATTTGCTGAATGTTAAAACAATGTTTTGATTTTTGTAAGACTTTTCATACAATTTGGGAGAATATCCTCAGATTATGTATTACAATTCACATTTTAGAAAATATAATTACTGTACCTATATCAGTTCGTTGTAAAATTGAATATTAGGCAGGGCACAGTGGCTCACACGTGTAATCCCAGCACTTTGAGAGGCTGAGACAGGCGGATCGCTTGAGGTCAGGAGTTTGAGACCAGCCTGGGCAACATGGTGAAACCTCATCTCTACTAAAATAACAAAATTTAGCCAATCATGGTGGTTCATGCATATAGTCCCAGATAGGAAGCTGAAGTGAGAGAATCACTTAAGCCCAGGAGCTCAGGGCTGCGGTTAGCTGCTATACTCCAGCCTGGGTGACAGAGCAAGACCCTGTTTCAAAAAAAAAGAAAAATTGAATATTATCTGTTTTACTCATTAGTGACTCAATTCTGCTTAATTTTAAACTTAAGATAATAAAACAGTTTGTTTCCTGACATAACAGTCTTATAACAGTAAAGGCTGTGGGTAAAAGATCCATCTTTCAGTAAGAATGTGTTGTTCTATATGAGTGTAAATAATACGGCTTCAAAGTATCTTACAGAGAATATAATTTTTTCTCTTTTAGAATTACAGAGGATCATGTGATTCAGCATGGGCTGGTAGTGGATGGGACCAGCCTATCTCTTGCACTCAGGGAGCATGAAAAATTATTTATGGAAGTTTGCAGAAATTGTTCAGCTGTATTATGCTGTCGTATGGCTCCACTGCAGAAAGCAAAAGTATGTATATGTGTTATAAAAAGTCCCTTAAAGCTATTTAGATATAAACATATTATTTAAAGTTAATGCCTTACATAGTTCCGTTTGGTGGTGTGCAATATATAAATTTTGCCAAGAGTCAGTCACATATTGTAAATTTCAACCATGCACATCAGACTTCTAGAATTCTTAGAGTGAGTTTCAACTATTCATAGTGACCCAGAAAACCTGTGATGAGTAGCAGTTTGTGATCTTGCAGAAATTAAACTGTGATAACTAATGTTTCCCAAGTTAGCTACTTAGCAAGTGAAGGAGGCTAGGAGACATCAGTTACTTGCACCTTTAGATGGTTCTGTTGATCTCCGTTTATTCTTGCATTCTCATGAAGTGATAATTCTCTGTTACTTTTGGCCGTAAAGTGATAAATAGAGCTTTAGTGTAAAAAGTTGAAAAGCCAATTAACTTGTAATATAAAGCTTATATATAGGAAATATTTAAATTTTAACTACCTATGTGATTCAAGTGAAAGCCTATATAAACATTTTTTATAATTCTAAATTTGGAATTTGTGGTCTTACACTATTTTTCACAAATATCCTTTGCAATGCACATCTGAATACTGATTATTTCCCATATAGGTCTAATAAATTAGACATCCAATTTTTTGGGCTTCACAGAATTTTGTTACAGTACCGATATTATGACAATTCATGTACCCCAGTCTGTGGAGACTAAAACTGGAGACCAAACAGAGCAAATACCCAGGTTCTTTATAAAAGTACATTTAAGAATGCCAAAGAAACATTTCTTTTGAGTTCATTGAATTTAATCTTGATTGATTTTTTAAAATTCTTAAAATTGTATTGCAAGAGGAAACAATTGTCCTTTCATATCAAATGAAAAAATAATTTCTTAAAAACATTTGCCTAACAGTTCAATTAAGTGCAGTCTTTTTTTACACTATTATTAAGCCTTCTAAATATTTAAGCTATATTTAAAAGATTCTTGTTTCTCATCATAAAATCCAAAGATAATTCTGTTTTTGTTATAACATTTCTGAAAGACATTTCTAAAATCTTAGTGGAGACGCCCTCAAAAAAATGAACCTCAGTGCATATTATTGTCTAATAGAAAATTAAATATTTATTTCATTAGTGTTCTTACTAGAGTCATTTCAGATAAATGATTATATAAATGCAAGAAAATTGAAATTGTGTCATAAATAACTAATTCATTATGTCTTTCAGGTAATAAGACTAATAAAAATATCACCTGAGAAACCTATAACATTGGCTGTTGGTGATGGTGCTAATGACGTAAGCATGATACAAGAAGCCCATGTTGGCATAGGTGATTGATTTTTCCTGAAAAGTTTTTCCTGAATTTTTAAAGTTGGTGGTATTACTTGGTGGTTTTGAATTTTCTTTTTGTAGATTAAAGTGCGGTATCAAATTTGTGAATGAAAACTAAATGCAACATGGTAATAATATAGCACAGTGTGCCCCATCAGAAACTTACTATAATTAAGCCCACTGGTTAGTATATTTTCATTCCAAATTTTAGTTTCAGATTTTAAAGGAAATAAATACCACATTAGTGAATTTTATCTTTGCCAATTCTTTTTCATAATAAAAGTAGCTTTATTTTTACATGCCATTTTGTACCTTTTAAAGTACTTTCACATGTTATTTTATCCTTTTTAAATTCTAAATTTGTGATTTACATAGTTGCACTTATAGTTCTTGTTTTAGAATCTTACTGTTAACTCCGTTTATTTGTGAATCTAAAGATCCTACAGTCCTTTTTAAAGATAATTATAAAGACAGGAAATTGCACCAAACTGCAATAAAAATATAAAATCTCAAGTAGTTTTCTCATTTTAATAACCTTTATCCTTATTCTTTTCTATTTTTGCCTAAAACTTTTATTAGATTCAGACTGCTAGTATCATTTCATTATATTTAATGTATTAATCCTTTCCTTTTTAGCCATAGAATCTTATTGTAGAAATACAGAGCAAAATGAAAAGTATGGGCATGGTATTTTTTATGAAAGGATAAAATTTGAGAGTTAAGCTAATTCCTGTTCTGGAATAGTCTCTATAATGTGCTGAATGGGTAGTTATCAGGTCTGATATTTTCTGTGTGCCTCTCAAATCAACTCCTTCCTCTTTCAGATAATTAACTCTTCATTTTGAAAACTTAATTGTCCTTCTAGTTTGTATACCGTTATTTTCTGTAAAGGTTCATAGCAATTTGATGATAACTTCCTATACCATACATTTAAAGCCATAAAAAAACTACAGTATTTATAACAGTTTGATTCTGTAATGATAACAGGCACACCAGTGACTAGAATACATTCAAGCATCTGGAAGTTTAGAATATAACAAAGGAGATATTTCATATAAGTAGGAAACCAAATTATTTAGTAAAAAAATAAATGGATAAAACTGATTAGTGATTGGAAAAAAAAGAAAAGTTGAGTCTCTTTCTATTACTTATAACAAAACAAATTCAAGATGGATTAGGATTTAAATCACTTACAAAGACCCTAAAAAGTAATAGAAGAAAATTTAATGAATAATTCTGTTATTTGAGGTGTGGAAGAATCTTTTGAGGACAGCACCAAAGCAAGGAACTATAGTTAACTATAGGGAAAAGATCATGCAGAGGTAAAAGCTCCCAAAACAAATTTTAAAAACAAAGGACAAACTAGTAAAGAATATTTGTAAAATAGATGACAAAGTTTTAATAATCCTGGTCTACAAAGTATTAACAAATTAATGAGAATAAGAAAAACATTCCAGTAGAAATAATGCGGAAGGATGTGAGCAATCAATTGTCACAAAAGGAGAAATCTAAAAAGAATACTAAATGTATGAAAAAAAAGTTTAGTCTCTCTAACATTCCGAGGAATGGAAGTTAAAATTTCCTATCAGATTGACATCCATTATAAACATTGATAAACCTGAAGTTGGTAAAGGTATAGATTAACAAACGGTCTTATACAATGTTAGTGGGAACATAAATTGGTAAGCCCTGAATTATTATTCAAAACAAAATTTTAAATGTATGCCTATTGACATTGCAATTATGCATGCAGGAATTTCTTGTAGGAAAAAAAATTGAGCATGTTCATAAAGATATACATTACAAGTATACATTTTAAGCAGTGTCCGTAGTCTGTTAAGCAACAAAAACAAGTTGTAAAACAATCCTTTTTTTTTTTTTTTTTTTTTTTTGGTATAGAGCTTCGCTCTTATTTCCCAAGCTGGAGTGCAATAGCCCTATCTTGGCTCATGGCACCTCCATCTCCTGGATTCAAGCGATTCTCTGGCCTCAGCCTCCTAAGTAGCTGGGATTACAGGTGCCCACCACCATGCCCAACTAATTTTTGTATTTTTGTAGAGATGGGGTTTCACCATTTTGGCCAGTCTTGTCTTGAACTCCTGACCTCAGGTGATCCACCTGCCTTGGCCTCCCAAAGTGCTGGGATCCTACAGACTTGAGCCACCGCACCCAGCCTGAGCCACATTTTATTGTATGTATGAAATACATACACACACAGACATGAAATAAGCAGAAAGAAAATTTCTAAAAGAATGCAGACTAAAAACGGGTTTTCTCTAGGGATTATGAATACAGTTTTGTTTTTTTTTTCGTTGCTTATACATTTTGGAACACTTTCATCCTTTTGTGACAAAAGTTTTAGTTTTGAAAAATAGTTTTTAAAAGTTGCTTCTAGATTGAAAAATACAAACTTGGCAATGACTCTTCTTCTCTTTTGAAACCTTAAGGAATATTGTAACCATTAAAAAAGTATTCATATTTGTCAGATGAAATGATGCACTGATTTCAGATGATACTGTACCTTTTAAAAAATTTATTTTAAATTCACATTTTCCTTTTAAAAAGCACACTTTGACTTATTCATGAAAGTGTTAAGCATGCTTATTTTGCTAATCTCAAATGACTCAATTTGAATATTTTTTATATTCATTGAAAATAGTGAAGTATTTAAGTATTTTACAGCATTCTGTCCGTCAGAAGTCTGTTACCCAGTACTTGTGCTAATTAGTGTAATATTGATGTTCCTGCTAAATCCTTAACTTTCACTAATACTTTTTATGTTGTATTTTATCTTTTTATATTCTAATTCTTTGGAAATTGGTGTTATGTGTCTGATAAATATCGTAGCTTTATATTAATTACATATTCAAGTAGAACAACCTTTTGGACATCTGTTGTATATAGAATTTAAAGTTCCTAAGTGCATGTTCAACTAATATAAATAAGATATTTGCAGATTTATCATGAAAATTACACTTACCAGTTACCAGTGAACACATCTTTTGTCCCTTTTATTATAGGAATCATGGGTAAAGAAGGAAGACAGGCTGCAAGAAACAGTGACTATGCAATAGCCAGATTTAAATTCCTCTCCAAATTGCTTTTTGTTCATGGTCATTTCTATTATATTAGAATAGCTACCCTTGTACAGTATTTTTTTTATAAGGTGAGTTTCATGTATTTAGAACCAATTATTGATACAGTAATATGAAGTTTCAATTTAAGGAATGTTGTAACTGTATACATTTTTCTTTAAAATAGTTTCAATAAGTAAAAATAACAGTATTTTGTCATGAATCTATTCTATACTGACGGAAAGCAAATCAGTGGTTGCCTGTGGCCCACGGGTTCCGTGCAAATTGGAACACAGTACATTTGGTATCTTTAAAGTTATTTTGTCCTGAACCAGCAATAAGTTTTAACACCAATATAATGGTTTCAAGTAGAGGTTTTTAGCCTTTTTTATGCCATGAATGACCCTTTAGTAGTCTAGTGAAATGTGTGAGCTCCTCAATATAGAGATTTTATGTGCATAAGGTAAAATACATAGGGTTACAAAGAAACAAATTATGTTGAAATACTGTCCTATCTTTGGGTCCTTTTGTATAAGGTGGGAGTCTGTAGAACCCACATTAAGAGTCCCTGTTACCGATATATTTAATAACACCAGAGTGTACTATGTTGCATATATTTCTATAATTGATAGCTACAATCCAGTGATAGAACATATGTAGATTGCATATTGCTCTAAGATGATGATGGCAGTTTTTTTCTAACTTATTTTTCTAGCTTTTACTTGTAATATGAGTATATTGAGATGGGAAGAAGTTTTGATAGTTTGATTTATTGTGTGTTTTAAACATTTTTGTGTTGTAAAGATATCATAGCCCTAAAGTTTAAGTAAGTCTTACTTATTGTACTATTATGAAAAGTATTGAGTAATAGTTTGAAGGTTGTAAATTCAAAATTATAGTATTGCTTGGCAATGAGAGGAGTCAAGGGTTTTTTCATTCTGATATCTGCACTGTTGCTTAGAATGTTTTTAGACATTTTTTGATAAAATGGGAATCCTGCATTCGTGTTATATATAGACAAGTCCTTATCCTTTACTTACCATACCAACTGAGATTGTTTTTGGATACTTTAAAGCCATTATTTTTATTTTTTATTTTGTCTTTTAGACCTAAATATTTTAATTATTTTCCATTTAATCTTATTTTTCAGAATGTGTGCTTTATCACACCCCAGTTTTTGTATCAGTTCTACTGTTTGTTTTCTCAACAAGTAAGTAAATAGAAACTTGTGTTTTGTGTTTTGTCCTTTTAGAGTAAGGTATTTATGTTCAGACTTTGATAGATGTTTGAAGGGACTTTTTTCATTTTTCTTAGTCCTGCAGGGAACCAGACAAAACTGTTTAGTATATTTAACCAGCATAATATTCATAATATTTATTTATTCTGGTTTTCAGTTTGAGGTGAGTGTTAATACCAAAATATAATTCTGGATGCTTTTAAAAATAGATAATAACCCTTAACAGCTTATGAGAGAATTTTGATAACTTATTTGTGATATTCCTGTAAAATCCAAATCAAGCCAGGCCAGATAACTTGGAGGTTCACCTCATTTTTATTTTGGTTTGAAATGTCTTGGATTTGGAAGGAGCAATAGTGATTTAGTCCAGGGATGACATACAGGTTTTATCTCAGAAACTCCCTTTAAATAATTGATGGGGCACCTAGAGTATATTGAAAAGGCTTCTAAAGCCGCAGGCTCAGAGGGAAAATGTAATTCGTTAGCAGTAGTTGTAATGGGCACAGGGTAGGTCTTTGTTTGCATGCATGTCACATACTTACCAGTCCTGATCTACTTTGTTTTAATTTCTAGAAAAGAAAAATGAAATCCACAGAAATTAAGTAACTTGCCTTGCTAACTTAATGACTAAACTATGACTTTGACCTACTGCTTCTGACTAATGTGGCAGGCACCCTTTTCACATACCATACTATACATCTCAAATTGATCAAGACATTAGTTCTAATTTATTGAAAAAAAAAAAGAGCTTTATTATCTTAGGTTTTTCATGAGTTTTTCCTATTCTTAATTGCTGTTTTATCCTGTTTACAACCTGTAACTCTAAATTCCAAATATTTGCTTGGGCATTGATTACCAGTAAAAGTTTGTTTACCTGAATGAACTAAAGAATGTGTTAAGACAATATGACAGGGAAAACTGACCTGTTTTGATTAGGTTTTCTGGAGAGTTTATAGTGTAATTTGGGAGGCAGTATTAATAACAATAAAAACAATATGTAAAGCATAGGCAGAGTGCTAAGTGATTAGTACCAACAGTGGTACCTGTGACTGTTTAGAGGAGCAGGATATTGTTAAGGACTTAAGCCATCGTGCAGAGTTTCATGGAAGAAGATAGTCTTGTTCAGTGCCTTAAAGGAAGGGTAGGATGTAGAAAGGGAGACAAAGCCATGAAAGGTAAACTATATGTGTTGCATGTGGAACAAGTAGTAAGATGCCTGGAATACATGGAGAAGAATTATATAAAATTACTTCACAGTGATCAAATTGTGGAGAATCTTGAAATGTTTATCTAACTCACTGTAATTCCAGAAGCACCTGACATAGCAAAATATTCCAGTTCGCACAAAGAGTATCAACCTGGGAACATTATATGTTTATGTCAATATTAAAAACAAATTAGAATTATTTAATTGGAGTTACTAAAATGGATTTTAGTATAAATTTTTAAAACTGTTTAATTTTGTTTTTAATATGCATAGTTGTGATATATGCATAATAGTAATGCATAATTCAGAATCTCAACATTCCTACCAATTTCTCTTTCTAGACGTTGTATGATAGCGTGTACCTGACTTTATACAATATTTGTTTTACTTCCCTACCTATTCTGATATATAGTCTTTTGGAACAGCATGTAGACCCTCATGTGTTACAAAATAAGCCTACTCTCTATCGGTAAGTATTTTCTGGTATTAAATGGCCTTCTCAGTTTTTTTAAGTAAAAAATAAGCAGATTTATTTATGTCTTGGTGATTAATGCTTTCCTAAGGAAAGTTCTTCAGTTGTGGTATGATTTACAGTTGTTGAATATCAGAGAAAAAAGGTTTCTTTCAAAGACAAAATTTGAATTAATTTTTCCAGTGTTTTTTAAGAATGAGCACTTTCATCCTGGGAAAGCACTGGGCAGTTGTGTAATTTGCACTTACTGTTGCAACCAGTAACATTCTATTTCATGTGCACAAAAGAAGTTATTCATAATTGATAATCTCTAGAATTCCTAAAAGTTAGTGTTTTTTCTACTGTTAGCAAAATTTATGTAATAATTAGTGCAAAATCCAGAGGTGAGGACATTAATTCCCACCCCAGATTCTCTGCTTTATTCCTGCTTCCCCAGAACCAAGTAATCACAGAGATGTGACTGGGACCTGTTCCTCAGTACCAGCTATGGTATTCGCCATAAGCTATTACAGAGGTAGCTATTGAAGTATCACTTATAGAGGCATCTCATTATCTAGATTTGGATTCATTGACTTTGATTCCTCAGGTTATCTAGGACAGGGCTTGACCTAAGATTGGCATAGATTGTTCTTCCCATAATAGCTATTATTAGAAGGGAAGTTAGGAGCTTCAGTGCTGAACCTAACTCAGATAACCTCACTAAAAAGAGACCGTTATGGCAGAATGACTGAATGTTAACAGAAGAATATAATAACAGATAAATCAACTTTTCAAAATTAAAGTGAAGTGTTATGCCTATATCATAATTCTTTTTTTCTTTTTTGAGACAGGATCTTGCTATGTCACCCAGGCTGGAGTGCAGTAGCAAGATCGTAGCTAACTGCAGCCTCAGTCTCCCAGGCTCAGGCAATCCTCCTGTCTTAACCTCTGGAGTAACTGGGATTACAGGCACACATCACCATGCCTGGCTAATTTTTAAAAATTTTTATTTATTAATTTTAGTAGAGACAAGGTTTTGCTGTGTTGCCCAGGCTGGTCTCAAACTCCTAGTCTCAGGTGACCCTCCTGCCTTGGCCTCCCAAAGTGTTGGGATTACAGGCATGAGCCACCGTGCCCAGCCTATCATATTTCTTTTTCTTTTTTTCCTTTTGAGACAGAGTCTCGCTCTGTCGCTAGGCTGAGTGCAGTGGCGTGATCTGGGCTCACTGCAACCTCTGCCTCCCGGGTTGAAGCGAGTCTCCTGCCTCAGCCTCCCAAGTAGTTGAGACTACAGGTGTGTGCCGCCCAACTAATTTTTGTATTTTTAGTAAAGATGGGATTTCACCATGTTGGCCAGGATGGTCTTGATCTCTTAACCTCGTGGTCCACCTGCCTTAACCTCCCAAAGTGCTGGGATTACAGGCATGAGCCATTGTGCCAAGTCTTCATATCTCTTTATCAAATGAAGAAATGTATTTGAATATATTATGTGAACTATAAGCTATTAAACAGATTTATGGTATTATAAGTAGTGGTTTGTAAATTTGGATTTACTTATTCTTTGTGCTAATATTTTCAAACAATTTTAAATTTAAAATACCTTGTTTTTTAATTATCAAATTATAGTAATTGTTTAGTAGGCAAATAATAAATGATCCCTAATGTGTTTCTTTTTCTCTTCTTCTTTTTAACAGAGACATTAGTAAAAACCGCCTCTTAAGTATTAAAACATTTCTTTATTGGACCATCCTGGGTTTCAGTCATGCCTTTATTTTCTTTTTTGGCTCCTATTTACTAATAAGGAAAGATACATCTCTGCTTGGAAATGGCCAGGTAAAGTATATAGTTTTTTTAAAGAATGGTTGTTAATATTTCATGGTTTTTTATAACTTTTGTCATAAAGTAAAATTTAAATTATAGAACTTCAAGTATTAAAATGCAAATATAAAAAGATTTAAATTTTTGGGGTTAAATAATAAAGTTTCATACAAATGAAAATTGACAGGCAATACAGTGTAATCTCAAAATGAAACTGAAGTTACTAGACAATTTTACTATTCAAAAATTAGCTCACACGGGGTATGTTATTGCCCCTGCATGCTGTTCACCTTAGTATTGTGTTTTATTGATAGCTGCCATTTATTTGGTACTTACTTTTGTGCTAAATACTTTATATGCTCTATCTCCATTAGTCCTCCCAATATTCTTATTAGACTGGTATTATTACTCCCATTTTTCAGATGAGAAATGAAGACTTAGTGTTTGTTTGCTTTTAATTGCATTGTTTTTTGCCTAGGAAATGCTACCATACTCTTCATTGCACACTCACAATTCTCAATAGATGTCATAACTTACTGTTTAATTTGGCCACTTTTCTGAAGTATGAAATTAGGGAAGAGTGCATTTTCGACAGTACACTGTTACACTGTGTTCTCATTGGAGTGCTCATGTTGGGAGACTCTTGGCAGAGCTAGACCTCTCTTCCAAGGCTTAGCTAAATGGATTAGGAAGAAAAGAAATGACAGCAGTTGTAGGGACTCTGGTGGACTGGAAATGGTTGTCACTTTTAGTTTCCCTTTTCCATTCCCACCACTTAAGTGTTGCAAAATACGTTTGGAGATACAGACATACAGAATTTGAAATTGGAACACTATAAAGTTTTACCTGCTCAACAGATCTTTATTGAAGACAAGCCTTTCCCAAGTACTATACTAGGCTCTGGTAAGTAACTTGGTCATGGAGCTTAGAATCTTGAAAAGGATACAGAAAATGAGCAAGTAAACTAATAACAAAATACACCGGTGTAATAAAGGAAATGGATTTCAAATGTAGAGGCCTTAACTCTGCAAAATCCCTTTATATTGTAGAATAGGGACATAAATATAATTGCCAGTTCACTTTTGAGGACATATTTAGACTGATGTGGATGAAAATATGAATCTTGTAGCATAAAGGTTACAGCACTTCCCAAATAATAACTACTTTTTGTTGAGTTTTTTTCTCTGTGCCTGGTACATTATGTGCATTTGCTCTTTAAACCATAACTCTGTATGAGAAAAATATCATTATTAATTTTGCATGTTAGAAAATTAACCTTAGAGAGGTTAAGAAACTTGCCTAAGTTCACACAGTAAGCAAATTACAGTAATAGAATTCAGACTCAGATCTATGTGACTTTAAAACCTACATGCTTAGTCATGATTCTCAATTCTTTTGAGAAACAACTGTTAACCTGGTGCCCTTCTGCACAGTCTTACCATCAGTGCAATTGCCATCA
This sequence comes from Papio anubis, assembly GCF_008728515.1. NCBI lineage: Eukaryota > Metazoa > Chordata > Mammalia > Primates > Cercopithecidae > Papio > Papio anubis. Next base: position 107,988,293 of record NC_044977.1, on the reverse strand, counting down.
AATATATAGACATATGAATAAGTATGCACACTTCCACCTTAAATAGTGGAGTGAAAACCAGAGAAAATTAAGACGGGAGGAGAGTTAAGGAGGAGGAAATTTGGGTCTTCATCATTGGATGAAAAGGACATTAAAGATATCTTGTATTGCTAGTCACTACTTTTTTTAATTTTTAAAAGTAATAGGTACCCATTGTGATAAGTTTGAAGTTTGTAGGAAAAAGTATAAAGAAAATAAATCACCTGGTGGCCCTCTACCCAGATATTATTACTTTGTTATTTTTACATATTTGTTTCAATTCTTCCTTTTTGCTATTTTCATTAACCTCATAATTTGTATCCCTTCTTAACATTGTAGCCTAAGTGATTTTGTATGTTATTAAAAATGCTTCAAGAACATTTTTCATGATTACATAATACTCTATTACATTGTCATAATTTAAGTATTCCCTTAATTTGAGAATTTGTTTCTAATTTTTAGTAACTTTTTAAAATAAAATCTTGAACATTCTTTGTACAAAAGATAAAACCTTAGTGAAGGATAAATTGTTATTGGCCATTAGTATGAAAGCTTTTTTCTCTTTACTGTCTATTGAAATTAATCTGCCACTCCCTACCCCCAATACTAGGTACAGTAATAAAGAAGCACACGTTAGAATCAGAATTGGATTCATATCCTGGCATCTGTAGCTATCGTTTGAGTGATTTGGGATGAGTTAACCTCTCTCAGACTCAGTTTTCTCACCTGTAAAAAGGCACATAATCCTCACCTTATAGATTTGCTGTGAGGATTAAATGACATATTATTTGTAGAGCATTAAGCATAGTGGCTAGCATATAGAAGTATTCACTACATCTTAGCAGTGTTCATTGTTATTTTTACTATTAAATCATTATATTGAAAGATCCTGTCCTACTCAATACCACCCGGTCTAATTCTCCCAGAAACTCTCTCTTAACTGTGAAAATCACCTTGCTGGCTCTCAGAATGCGCCATGCTACTCTCTAATTCTAAGACATTGCTTATGTTCCCTCTCTAGAATGTTCATGCTTCCTTTTCCCCAAGACTCTCTCACCACCACCTGTTCTTCACAGTTGAGCCCACAGACCCCTTTCCTTTTGGTCCAGCTCCCTCTTATGTGTCCCTGTGCTAAAAATCCTTTTAGACATCTATCTAGACCGCATCTCATTGCTCAGCAGTATGTTGAATGCTTCCTGTTTTCTAAATATTGTTGTAGCATGAGATATCAGTAAACAATTGAGGGCCTAGAACAGACAAAGTTACTAGAGGGAAGTGCTGAGAGGAGTGACTAGAGGCAAAGATGAAGTCATTGCAAACAGGTGATCCTGGGAGAGGAGCAGGAGGAAGAGTTGCAATAGTTTGGGTTTAAGGGCAGAACGATTCAGAGAAAGTTAAGACTTTATCCCATTTTTTTTTTTTTTTTTTGTATTAGGGTGTAGCAATTTTATATTAATTTTCAACAAATACTTTTGAAGTATTCACTAGTTCTTAATTTCAGTTTAGCTTAGGAAAGAACTAGTCATTCTTCATGTATTTATCTCACATCTTTTTAACAGGCCTTTCTTTCCCTTAGTAAAGTATAAGTCTTGATCAGTTTTCTCTAAGAAGGCTCTTTACCTTCAGATCACTATAAAAAAGATACTCCTTTACTATCACTCCTTAATGAGTTGTCAGAGAACAAAAATATGTTAATAAGAAGGCTGAACTAGTGACTAATTTTTAGCTTTGTTTTTCTTCCTAAATAGTAGACGAGTTAAACTCTCACGGCTGGGCGTGGTGGCTCATGCCTGTAATCTCAGCACTTTGGGAGGCCGAGGCGGGCAGATCACCTGAGGTCAGGAGTTCAAGACCAACCTGACCAACATGGAGAAACCCCATCTCTCCTAAAAATACAAAATTAGCCGGGAGTGGTGACACATGCCTGTAATCCCAGCTACCAGGGAGGCTGAGGCAGAAGAATCACTTGAACCTGGGAGACGGAGGTTGCTGTGAGCCGAGATCGGGCCACTGCACTCCAGCCTGGGCAAAAAGAGCGAAACTCCATCTCAAAAGAAAAAAAACAAACTCTCACATAAAATTTGCCTAGCCCTTATCCAAGCTTAAAGTAGTCACAGTATTTAAATATAAGTATTAGTTAAAAAGTGGGACTTGTCTTAACAATACAGTAGTATCATCTTACCATGGACATTTGTCAAGAAGTCATAGATTAGTAATTTATTGACTATATTGAGTAATCTTTTTATTTTTTAAAGTTAAAAATAAGCTTAAGATTTCTTGTTTTAGTTTTTTATTTATTTATTTATTTACATGATTAAGTTCTTTAGTGGTGATTTCTGAGATTTTGGTGCACCCATCACCCAAGCAGTGTACATTGTACCCAGTGTGTAATATTTTATTCCTTATCCCCTCCCACCCTTTTCCCCGAGCCCCGAAAGTTCATTGTCTCATTCATATGCCTTTGCGTCCCCATAGCTTAGCTTCCACTTAACGAGTGAGAACACAAGATGTTTGGTCTTCTATTCCTGAGTTACTTCACTTAGAATAATGGTCTCCAATTCCATCCAGATTCCTGCGAATGCCATGATTTCATTCCTTTTTATGACTGAGTAGTATTCCATGGTATATACATATACCATATTTTCTTTATCCACTCCTTAACCAATGGCCAGTTGGGCTGGTTCCCTATTTTTGCAGTTGCAAATTGTGCTGCTATAAACATGGGGATGCAAATATCTTTTTTGTATAATGACTTCTTTTCCTCTGGGTAGATAGAGGGCGTGGGATTGCTGGATGAAATAGTAGTTCTACTTTCAGTTCTTTAAGGAATCTCCACACTTTTTTCCATAGTGGTTATACTAGTTTATATTCCCACCAACAGTGTAAAAGTGTTCCCTTTTCACCACGTCCACACCAACATCTATTATTTTTCTATTTTTTTATTATGACCATTCTTGCAGGAGTAAGGTGGTATCACATTGTGGTTTTGATTTGGATTTCCCAGATAGTGATGTTGAGCATTTTCTCATGTTCCTTGGTCATTCGTATATCTTCTTTTGAGAATTGTCCATTCATGTCCTTAGGCCCCTTTTTGATGAGATTGTCTTTTTCTTGCTGATCCTTTTGAGTTGCCTGTAGATTCTGGATATCAGTCCTTTGTCAGAAGTATAGATTGCGAAGATTTTCTCCCACTCTGCTTGTCTGTTTACTCTGCTGATTATTTCTTTAGCAGTGCAGAAGCTTTTTAGGTTAATTAAGTCCCATCTATTTATCTTTGTTTTTGTGAGCCCAAGACTTTAAATTCTGTCTGTAATCTGGGTCAACTTTTTTGTAATTGTTTTTAAACAGGGCTTCTATAGAATACTATAGGTTTATGTTTGATAGTGGTAGATTTTTACTGCCCTGCTACCTTAAATTTTTAAGTAAATTTACTATTAAAGAAATGTACAATCATCATTTCTTACAATTTTGAAAAAGGTAAAATTATGTTATAAAATACTTATAAGAGATTTTGATGTAACTTTAAAAATTTTAAGTCCCTCCAAAATATACCATTTAGAAAAACTTAAATCATTTTTAAAACAGCTTTATTAAGGTATAATTGACATATAATAAACTACACATATTTAAAATGTACAATTTGATAGTTCTTTTTACCATCTTCACCATTTTTAAATGTACAGTTCAGTAGTGTTAAGAATATTCACAGTGTTGTGCAGCAGCTCTCCAGAACTGTTTCATCTTGCAAAACTTAAACTCTATACTCATTAAATAACTTCTCAATTTTTTTCTCCCCCAACCAACCCCTGGCAACCACCATTCTATTTATCTGTTTCTATGAACTTTGACTACCTATGAAATCATTTTTTAAAACTAAATAATTGTTACAGCTCTTTTAGAACTCTTTTAGGTTTTTACCAGAAAACCTCACATGCTATTAAAAAAATAAAGCTAAATAATTTGGAGGTTAATACCAATGAAACGTGTTTATTAAATATACTGTAAATGAGAGGGGTAACTAAGGACTGTTTCTTTTTTTTCTTTTTTTTTCTTTTTTTTTTGAAGAATTTATCTTTTATTTTGTTGACCCCTACAGAATAAGTCATCTTAGTATATAACTTACTTACTCTAACAATGTTGCTGTTGTACAAAATATTTTTGGAAGTAGCTTAAGTTGTCTTTCTGTGATCTTAGCAAGGAAACTTCCTCAGGAAAGAAGCTATTTAGAATTATAAAAAAGATACTAATTAAGATATTATAGATAAGAAAGTGATGGGGAAAGGTGAGAAAAACAATTCAGATTAAGAGAGTTCACCACCAGTTAGAAGAGACTTCTACAGAATGCAATGGAAAAAGCCTCATGGCTGCCTTAAGAGTATATTAAATGAGTAAGAATATTACAATTAAGAAACAAGAAGGAGGGAATTGTCATATGGTGAGAGCGGAAAACTAGGTTGATACAGGAAAGAAAATACCAGAATAGTTCAGAGGTAGCTGAGTTCCCATCGTAGTATTTCATGTCATTGTTTCCCTGGCTTCAGGAGAAAAAGACAGTAAAGACAAAAAGAATTCTTTTTTAACTTAGGGACCCAAACACTAAATCTATTCCATTTCTTCTCAACTACGAACTGCTCTTTAAAATGAAATCCTGCCCAAATAAGAGGTTTCTTTTGTCTGTTTTACTAAAGTGTACAGGAATTCAAAGGAAAGCATCTATTAATGATTTTTCTTCTCTTTATGGAAGTGTACCCAGTTTGAGAAATTAAAAGAATTAAAATTCAAAAAATATAGGATTTTAAGAAAAAGTAGAAAACTATCAAAGTATGTAAATTCCACTTTGGGCTGGGCATGGTAGCTCATGCCTGTAATCCCAGCACTTTGGGAAGCTGAGGTAAAACGATCACTTGATCCCAGCCTGGGCAACATAGCAAGATCCCATCTCTGATTTTAAAAAAAAATCCAATTTGACTTCTCCAGTAGAGATTTTGATTGTCAGACCATCAGCACAATTCCAAAAAAAATCATATACTATATCACATTAAAAATTAAATGGAAAACAATGATTAAGGAAGAGAATGTAATTCTTCACCCCTTCATTACCTTCTAGACCATTAAGCATTTAAACCAGATTAGCTGGGGGTAAATAATTAGCAATACAAAGTAGACTGAGGACATGAAATTTCAGGTTGTAATTTTGAAAGAAAAATAAACCTTTGTTTAGTATTTACTACTATTTTCTCTTGAATTTTTAATGATTTCTCTCCTTATTTCCTATCTTTAATTAATTTTTTTTCATACTGTACATTATCATCAACTGTTGAAACCTGATCAAATGGTAAGAGCTCTGTTAAGACAAGAAATACATACTATCTTGTATCTGTATTCCACAGAGAATGCTATATCCTTTATTTCAATTCAAATGATTTACTGTGATTACCAGTCAGGTCACTCAAGAATGCATATAACTTAATTCCTAGAGGTAGATACAGATTTTTTAATAAAAGGTTATATGGTAAAAAAGATCTTTGTCTAGTTCTTTATAGAATTCCCCTATATGTTCATCTATTCATGAGACCAAAATTTAAGCACCAACAGTATTCCAGGCACTTTATTAAGTATTAGATATAGCTATACCTTAGAAGAGAACAGAAAACGTTATCTTGCTTCTTACGATGTCATCCAAATGTCCCTACAGAGGCAAAATCACCCACACTTGAGACCCACCGCTCTAAATGGAGCAGTGGCCTAGGACATAGTTCTAGGCCATCAGATCTTCATCAGTGCACTGGGTACACTCATTCTTCTCATCTAAGAAGTGATCTAGAAACCAAGCAGAGTGGGAAAGAAAGTATTTTGAGCATCTGTCTCTTCTGAGCAGGGACAGATCCAGGTTTAGTAGAATCTAAACATTTTCACAGGCCCTCTTTAAGAAAAAAATTTAAAAAAACATACAACTATGAACTTAAGTATATATGCAGATGACTATGAGTGACAAATATGTCTCATTTATCCCAAACCAAATGTAAGCTCTTTTTTTTTTCTTGAGACAGAGTTTTGCTCTGTTGCCCAGGCTGGAGTGCAATGGCGCTATCTCAGCTCACCGCAACTTGTGCCTCCCAGGTTCAAGTGATTCTCCTGCCTCAGCCTCTCCCCAGTAGCTGGGATTGCAGGCATGGGCCACCATGCCTTGCTAATTTTGTGTTTTTAGTAGAGACAGGGTTTCTCCATGTTGGTAAGGCTGGTCACAAACTCGTAACCTCAAGTGATCCGCCCTCCTCGGCCTCCAAGTGCTGGGATTCCAGGTGTGAGCCACTGCGTCCGGCCTATAAGCTCATCTTTAGCCAAATCTCCAAAATGCCCTTTGCCACTCACATTATCACCTACCAGCTCAAGGGCAAATCAGAATGGAAAGAGACAGCAGTCGTAACCAGTTGATTACAATTGAAATACATTACTTTGTATAATTTTACCCACAAAAAACTATGGGAATGTTTTCGTGTAGCTTCTTCTAGGGCCTTGAATGGGGCCTATGCAAGAGGAAGCCCTAAATTCTCCTCTAAGGAAAATACCATGTAACATGCCCCAGTCTAGGACCAGTAAAACCAGATACTGAAGGATAGACGTTCCTTACCACTTCCAGGCCCAGGTTCCCTGGTTGCATCAAAGTATCTCTCCCAGCTGGGCACAGTGGCTGATACTTATAGTCCTAGCATGTTGGGAGGCCAAAGCAGGTGGATCTCTTGAGCCCAGGAGTCCAAGATCAGCCTGGGCAACATGGTGAAAGCCTGTCTCTATAAAAAATACAAAAAAAAATTAGCTAAGTGTGATGGTGTGCACCTCTAGTCCCAGCCACTTGGGAGGCTGAGGTGGGAGGATTGCTTGAGTCCAGGAGGTGGAGGTTGCAATGAGCCAAGATCATGTCACTGCACTCCAGCCTGGGTGACAGATCAAGACTCTGACTCAAAAAAAAAAAAGTATCTGTGTCCATACCTGTGAAAGAGGAGAATAACACTCCTCCTCAGAGAGCTAAGTTGAGACCCACTGATCAGTATTTCTGGGTCATTTCTAGAGATGATAAAAGCAGACAGATGACCACAGGTTCAATATGACTTTTGATTCTCCTCTTGGCAAATACATTCCTCAAAAGCTGTCAAAGGAATATTAATTGATGTTTCATTGTTGATAATCATAACTATTATTTACCGACTGCCTTTTGTATACCAGGTACTCCATTCTTTTTGTATACCCCGATTGAAAACTTACAGAAAACTGAGATTTATCCTTACTTTACAAATGAAGAAAGTGAGATATAGAGAGGTTAAGTAATTTGTTAAGTAAATGATAATTGTTAGAAATCTATAATAAAAAGCCTTTTTAATAATTTTTTTGAACCAGTGTTAAGATAATGATTGTTAGGTTTTGAAGGGAAGGTGAGAGTTAAAGAAAGACACAGAAAGAGGGCAGCTCAAGAGCAAATGCAAGCTTTTTGTCCAGCATAAAACCTACAGAAGTGGGGGACCAGCCTAATGCCAGAGCCCATCAGCTGCTTACAGGCTGTGGGTACTTACAGGTATGGGCGGGAGGGGTCTGGGCAGTATGGCCCACTGTCCGGCAGGATATTGATAAGATGTTCCCATGATGAGGTGGTTCTGGCCCTTGTTCTGGTGGGATGTCTTCGTGGTGTTCCTTGGACCTTTATCCAGCAAGATATGATAAGGATCTTTCTTTCTTTTTTTTTTTTTTTTTAAGTTGGAGTCGCTCTCATTGCCCAGGCTGGAGTGCAACGGTAAAATCTCAGCTCACTGCAACCTCCACCTCCCGGGTTCAAGCAATTCTCTTGCCTCATCCTCCAGAGTAGCTGGGATTACAGGCACCCGCCACTGTGCCCAGCTAATTTTTTGTATTTTTAGTAGAGATGGGGTTTCACAGTGTTGGCCAGGCTGGTCTCAAACTCTTGACCTCAGGCGATCCACCCGCCTCAGCCTCCCAAAGTGCTGGGATTACAGACGTGAGCCACCGCACCTGGCGTGATAACGATCTTTCTATAGTGGTCAGGTGGTGGTAGGCAGGATGTTTCCCAGGTCCCGAACCCCTGTGAAATGTTGACTTTGACCACGGTCTGCAAAATAGCAGGGAGCTTACAAAACGGTGCAGTTTGGACTAACAACGATTACTTTGTAAACTAAATTATTAAACTTCTGGTTGTATTCTTATTTGTAGAGATAAAATCCTGAAGCTGTTTTTGGGTTCTGCATGTTTAATACCTTAATAAGTTTTGGCTTAAAGCCTGGGGGAATACTTTCTGACTGGCAATAACAGAATTTTTACATGGAATCCTTTGAGGAATAATTCCATGATCCATTATCCTTCCTTTCAGATACAGGTTGTAAGTGTAAATTTCTTTCCTCCTGCTGTACTGTACTGTATCCAAAAATACTGTGGCAGGTGCTCTGCTGTGACATCTGGTTGGAAAGGTTTCTGAAAATACTTGTGATTGAAAAGGATTTTGTTACCATTTTTAGTGTGCGACAGCAATAAAGCAGACCCTAATGACTACATTATTCTAACTAAAAATAGTCTGGGCCACACCATTCTAAACCTGTCTTTGGGTTTCCAGTCTGATAATGATATCTAAAAGATCATTGTGTGTAATAATAACACATGTAAATAATGCTTTATGCTGTTTCTTCTCATACTCTTAACTTTATGAGTATAGTCACCAGTTTCAAATGTACGTGACTTAAAAAATTCAAGGGATTTTTAGTAGAGAATTAGACGACTTTTTACCTGACATTTTATTTAACATTATGTTAACACATAATGTAATAGTGTATTCTTTCTGTTTAGATGTTTGGAAACTGGACATTTGGCACTTTGGTCTTCACAGTCATGGTTATTACAGTCACAGTAAAGGTATGGTACTGAAATTAGAAATGTGGACACATTTTGCAACTGTTTACATAATTAGTTAATTTTCTTCATTTCTTTAGCCATAGATACTTTTCCTTTTTCCATTTTCAAAATCGATTAATTTCACTGATTACTATTTTAATAATTCACTTAAATTTTTGTCAAAAGTTATTTTTAAAGTTTATCTTAGGAAGCCTCAACTGATTTTTATGATCACATTTTAAAAAATCTCTAAAATTTTGCTTCTCTGTGTATAGTGCCAGACAGCGTAATTTGTTTTAGGCCATGGAGTTGAAAATAGAGTAATCACGTGAAATTTGAATGCTGCTTCCTCAAAGAAGAAAAATATTATAAACTTGAAATTATTTCATTTTATACTAGGACCTTTTCATTCATATTTATCTCTGAGGGATTTTGAGGGATTATATCTGTCTTCTGAGGGACTTTTAGATATTTATGTTTATTCTTGAGTTTTATCTGAAAAGTTAAGGTAAAGCTTTATTTGTTTATATTTCTAAGGATATAAAAACTTTTTTTTTAGATGGCTCTGGAAACCCATTTTTGGACTTGGATCAACCATCTCGTTACCTGGGGATCTATTATATTTTATTTTGTGTTTTCCTTGTTTTATGGAGGGATTCTCTGGTGAGTGAATATGTTGTATTTTAAATGGATTGCTTTGACATAATAAACCTTTATTGTGATAGGTTACATTATGAACATATTCTGCTCATAACAGATTTGAGACTCCTGGTAAGTTTACTTCTTTCAGTTGATCTTACTGATATGGAGAGGAAAAAACTAACATTTATTGAATATCTACAATTTTTCTAGATTTTCTATGTAAGATATTATATTGATTCATCACAATCATTATCCCTGTTTTTTTCTGTGTAGAAACTAGCCTCAGGGTCACAAAGACAAAAAAGTAGCAAAGCTACGATTTAAACCCCAGTTGTCTTATTTCACAATTAATTTTCTTTACACTAGTTATATTATGTATTAATGTATTATGTATTAATATATACAATAAAGTAAGTCACACAGAACAATTAAATATTAATCATTCACTTTTCTCACAAAAGTAAGTAGTATGCATCATCTTCATTGATAGAATCAGATACTCAACTGGCTACCCTGAGAGATTAAAAATTAATGTTTCTCCTAAGATTCTTTGGTAAGTGATGGATAACTGAAGGCTCTCTTTTGGAGAATTTATATTACATTTGCCTGCTATGTCTTTGATTCATCTATCAGACAAAAAAACTTCTGAAGGTAGGTAGGCCAAAAAAATTTGGATTAGCTAAACATTAGCTTCTAGTTAGGATCATAAAAGGATATTATGAATGTTTCTATATTTCACCATATTCTTTTGAGGTAGTATATACAAAAACCCAAAAAGAATATCTTTATAACACCTACTACTATGTAAAACTAGTATTTGTGAGTACATTAATTTTAAAATATGTTTTTGAAGAAGAGCTTCTGAATAAAGCTTTCATTCTAAGATTTGGATAATCAGTCTTCTCAGATATTTTGTTACACCCTTTTTCTTGCTTTGCTTGGTCCCTTAAGTCTGTATTAGTACATTATTCTTCTGATACGCTACCACTAAGATAGGGTTATCTGGTCAACTGCTTGCCATTTTCCTAATAAAAACTATAGTTGTTTTATTTTTAACAATTAAAGCTTATCTTGTTTTGTTAGTAGTTCAGTTAATTAAGTTACACCGATTTCAGTTTTGAACATTTTCTTGGAGTACTTGTTACGTTCAACTGTAGTGTCTTTATATGATGTCCTGATTTAGGTCTTTCAGTTTCCACTTTTATTAAGCACATTGTCTTTCTTTGCAGGCCATTTTTGGGCTCCCAGAATATGTACTTTGTGTTTATTCAGCTCCTATCAAGTGGTTCTGCTTGGTTTGCCATAATCCTCATGGTTGTTACATGTCTATTTCTTGATATCATAAAGAAGGTATTTGACCGACACCTCTACCCTACAAGTACTGAAAAGGCACAGGTAACCACTTTTTGTAATAAATTCATTATCTTTTTAGTTAGGGATCTTTAATGATGAATAGCTGTCATAATTTGCTTATGTCAGAAAATAGGAAATTAGCCATTCCTGTTTCAAGTATTTTGTAACATAAACATTGTTCAATGTGATATTTTTAAAGTTATTTCTTACTATTTCTATTAATTTTATGACTACTGATAAATTATTTTTTAATTACATTGTGTTAATAAAACTTGATGTTTTTAGATATGAAACTATCAAGTTATATCCAGATAATAGTAAATATTTTTAAAGTAATATCACAACATTCTATCATATATATATATAATGAAGATCTATAGCCATGTCTTTAGAAACATAATAATTTGAGGAATTTTTCTTTTTTTTTTTTCCGAGATGGAGTCTTGCCCTCACCCAGCCTGGAGTGTAGTGGCACGATCTTGGATCACTGCAACCTCTGCCTCCTGGGTTCAAGCAGTTCTCCTGCCTCAGCCTCACGAGTAGCTGGGATTACAGGCACTTGCCTCCACACCTGGCTATTTTTTGTATTTTTAGTAGAGACGGGGTTTCACCATTTTGGCTAGACTGGTCTCGATCTCCTGACCTCGTGATCCTCCTGCCTCGGCCTCCCAAAGCACTGGGATTACAGGTGTGAGCTACTGCACCTGGCTGAGTAATATTTTTTCTGATCATATTATTTTCACCAAAAAAGTATGAAATGAGGTCTTTAACCTCAATAATTTGTACAGAATAGAATTTTTAAAAACATATTATCTCACTAAACATTTATTAATAAATATTAAACTACAGCAAATATTAGCAGTATGTTACATAGTGCTTAAGAATCTTAGGGGCCGGATAGATCTCAGTTCAAATCCCAGGTCTTCCATTTGGTATCTCTGTGACTTTAAATCTCAGTTTCCTCATTGGTAAAATTATGATAGAAATATCTTTTGTATTACCTTTCTAGTGAAGATTAAATGAAAAAATTTCCAAATACATAGTAGATGCTCAAAAATTGTAGCTATGTAGTTGAATGTGCCTCTTTTATATATTTAACTAGTACCTGAGCTAGAAATCTCTCAATTTGTCCTTTTAACTATATTGTAGTATTAGATAAATACTCTCAAAATATATTCTAGCCAACTCTTATGCCCTGAGTTTATTAATCATTTAGTTCTTCCCAGGTTGAGATTTTTTAAACACGCTTGTAACATGCCAGATGAATTTTGGAAATTTAGTTGTATATTCATCCTACAAATAGAAAAACTACTTCCTAAACATTTAGTGATGTAAGTTAGGCTTCCTGACCAGTGCATTAGTTTTAATTTCAGTTGGTCATGTCCACAACATTTCTTTAGCATTTGTTTGCTTCAATAACCAAATCCTAGCCAGTATACACATTCACACCATTGAGACAGCATAGGCTTGTGAAGCCTGACAAACTTGAATTCAGATACTGTTTCAACAGTTCATATGTATGTCCTTGATCAAGCACTTCATAAGCCTCAGTTTCCTCCTCTATAAAATCAGATAAATAATTACTACTTTACATGGTTGTTAGAGATAATGAGTATGAAGTGCCTCACACTGAGCCTGTATATAGTTGATCCTCAGTAAAACAGTTATCATTGTAAGTAAAATGAGGATGAGAATGTTACCCTGTTATACTGATCTCCAACTGGGGCTAAAAAAATTTGCATAATCTGATTCCTCTATCTGTCCATGCATATATATTTATATCAGTGTGGACAGACTTTTCCACTCTGCAACATATTACTTAAACATATATCAGAAAGTTTGCCTAGCTTACTATTCCTAATCTTCTGGAAAAAAAAATTTACAATAAAAGAGTACTATTTTTAAGGCTTTGTTCATTATACTTACTCTAGATCTTTATGGAGAATACTTTGTCTCCCTGTTTTGACCTAAATATAGTTATATTTCACCAAAATATATGGATGGCATTGTTTTAAAGACTTAATTCTTGAGGCTGGGTGCAGTGGCTTACACCTGTAATTCCAGCACTTTGGGAGGCCGAGGCAGGTGGATGGCTTGAGCTCAGGAATTTGAGACCAGCCTGGCCAACATGGCGAAAGCCTAGGTCTCTACTAAAAATTAAAAAAATAGGCCGGGCACGGTGGCTTACACTTGTAATCCCAGCACTTTGGGAGGCTGAGGCAGGTGGATCACGAGGTCAGGAGATGGAGACCATCCTGGCCAACATGGTGAAACACAGTCTCTACTAAAAATACATAAAAATTAGCCGGATGTGGTGGCGGGCACCTGTAGTCCCAGCTACTTGGGAGGAGAATTGTTTGAACCTGGGAGGTGGAGGTTGCAGTGAGCTGAGATGGCGCCACTGCACTCCAGCCTGGGCAACAGAGTGAGACTCCGTCTCAAAAAATAATAATAAATAAAAATTAAAAAACATAAATTAGCCAGGCATGGTAGCACACTCCTGTAGTCCCAGCTACTCAGGAGGCTAAGGCACAAGAATCTCTTGAATCTGGGAGGCAGAGGTTGCAGTGAGCCAAGATTGCGCCACTGCACTCCACCTTAGGCAACAAAGTGAGACTCCGTCTCACAAAAAAATATATACTTAATTCTTTATAAGAGTAAATATAGGTTCAGTATCCTTTATCCAAACTGCTTGTTTCAGATTTCAGATTGTTTAAAGAGTACTTGCATTATACTTATTGATTCAGCATCCTTAATACAAAATCTGAAATGCTTCAATTAGCATTTTCTTTGAGCATCATGTCTACACTCAGAAAGTTTCAGATTTTGGATTTTGAGATTGGAGATACTCAACCAGATTTAATTTGATGTTGCCCATTTTTTTATCTTGCCTTAATTTGTATTGTAAATACATCAGATTTATTTATATGTATCCTTAGAAATTCTACTTTAGGCAGAGCATTTGCAAACTTACACGTGTTCATAGAGGTTTCTTAATAATATAAAAGGTGATAATATTAGTTCTTGTTACCTTTCCAGTAGCCTCTTTTTAAAGTAATACGTAGGAAATATTTGGACTACCTTAAGGTAGGCCGTTAGACAAGATGAAAGTTAAAAGTGCTTATACATATTTTGGTTCTTTCACTATAAAGCTAAAATTGGTTTAGTCTATTTGATTAAAAATGGAATGTACAGTGGATCAATCATTTTATCTATGTATAAAAGCTAGTATGGTCTTCCTTCTTGGCTCACTAAATTTACTTCTAAATGACTTAACTGGATGTTCTAGGTGGTCTAATCCAAGAAGGAAATCTCTGCTTCTACTCAGGGATCTTCTAGCCTGCTGGGGTTGGTGTATTTTTTCCTTTCCTTTTTTTTTTTTTTTTTTTTTGCTGAAACAGTATATGGTCATTGAAATCCTGTATGTAACATTATTCCTTTGTTATGGTCAGTAATCATTATTTTAGCTTTATATCATTCCTGATTTCAAATGATGGAGAAATGGCTAGAAAACTGTCAGCTACTTCATTGTTTACCAAAAGTAGCAAGAAAAATCGTATCAAAGGAAGAGCTGTCAGCATGTTTTCTGAGCCTTGTTTTTCTCCAGAATAACAATGTGGTGTTAAGAGTGAATAATAAATTCTTTTGATGGCACAGCCAACAACCCTACAAATGTTAGTCATGTATGTGTATCACGTATGATATTTATTCCTCCTGTAGGAACAGATGTATTTACAAAGCGTGTCCTGTGTCTGTCTCTTAGGTGATGAATACAGCTCACTGACTTGTTGTGTGTCCATCCCTTTTCTGTCCACTTATAGATGTACTCCAACACAGTTGCTTTAAGTGACGAGTTCATCGCACTGCAGCCATTGTCGAGGGCAAGGAATCAGCTGAGCAAACTTAGGTAGAGTAGGAGGAGTAGAACCTCATTAACTCTTCTGCATGCTAAAGGTCAATTAAACAATATCAAAAGATGGGCAGAGGCATGAATAAAGAGTGGGGCATTTTTGTTAGCATGGCCCTGTCTCTGGCTAATTTGACCTTTATTAACATATACGTTAAAACCTAAAAAAAAAAAAAAAAAATCCATTTCTTCTTTGAGAAGAAAATTCAGATAAAAATTCAACATGATCACAGAACAGAGCTCTATACCTTGTTAATATATATTTACACCTTAACTATCTTTTCTAGTACAACTCTAATGCTTCTGCTTGTCATGTTATTCATATTTATGAATGCTCCTGCATGTTGAGTAATTAAAGCTACATATTTGGAAGTGAGAGTTGCCCATTTTTTTATCTTGCCTTAATTTGTATTGTAAATACATGTGCATATTTATGTTTGTATACTGTAATGGCTGCTGAAGCATTTCATATCCTGGCTACTATTTAGTGCATCTATAAATTGAACAATGTGTGTGTATGTCTTATCTTTATCTCCACAGACAGATGCATTCTGTCAGTTTGTACAAAAAATAATAATATAGAGATGTCTTTTGATAGAAAGGGATGAAAGCTTAAATTCTAGGATTTTTTATATTAAGATACTAAAACTATGTATTAAGTATGGTTTGAAGGGGAAAAGTAATATAACTTATTATTTTTCTTTTTAGAAATTGGCACTTTTCCATTTCTTGCTCTATTGGTTTCTTACAGATTCTTAATCGTGTATTTTTTAAAATTCTTTTTTATTCTCAAGGTTTCTAATCTTTATGTTCATTTGAATTTTAAATTCTTTTTTATTCTCAAGGTTTCTAATCTTTCTGTGTTTTTCTGATCAAATGAATGGCTTTTACAAAGCACCACTTAAATCACCTTTTATAAAACTCCGTAAGTTCATAATATTGAGCCATTTAAAGATTTATTAAACCTTTCAGGTTATTATTAACTTCAACTTTAAAAAATATTCTATTTCAAATTACAAATGGTGTAATAATTACAGATGAGTACACAAATGGGTGTTTAAGTGATAGTCAACTAAATTTTATATTTAAAATGACAACTAAATTAAAACAAAGATTTACCTTCACTTTTGGCTCAGCCAAATAGGTGTATCACAATTTTATCAGTAGGTGACTTTAAAAACAGTGGCTTTCTATCACATATTTAGCATCTAATTATTTAACTCTAAAGCAGAAGGAGAGCTCATTATTTAAAAGCACACTCTGGCCAACTGTTTTTTGTCATATAAAGATAACTTTTATATTGTGAATAATCATATTTTTATGAAATCATATTTTCACATATCATACTGGCTTAAATCAAACCACATTTTTTTAGCAAAGCTAGATTTAAGAATAATGGAGAAAGGAAATCATAAATCAAAGAAATCACTGATTCTGTAATACTCTGATAAAACAGTAAGCTGAACATTCGTCTGTGAAAGGTCACAATGAGAACAGGATGTGGATGAGATGGTCTTTCTGCAAGCCACTCTCCAATCAGGTGGTGTAACAGGTGGGAAAGAACACTGTTCAGAGAGCGGCAGGCCTGAATGCTGATGCTGCAGCTGGTGCTACTCCCAGTGGGTCCTGACCAAGTCACTTAACCTCTGGGCCTCCAGGTTCTTCACCTGTCACATGATCATTTTACATACTGTGGTCTGCTTATTTACCATCAGCATCATAGAAAAACAAAAAGAAGAAATACTGTGCTCAACTAAAAGCCAGGCAAAGAAACAGTTACTCAGATTGAGCAGTAAGTGACCACTAGGTGGGCATTTGTTCATAGCTGCATGGAGAATAAGTGCCCATATACATCTTTCTGCTGATGCAGCCTCTGAATTTTGAATGCATCAGTTTTTTAAACTGCATTGAGCAGTATTCCATGGGTGTGATCCATAGTAGCGTAACTGTTTACTCCTGTGACAGAGAGGAAAACTGTATGGATATCAGGTATCTTTAAGAGCTTTTTAATCTTTAATCAAGTTAGTACTTCTTAAGGACAATTAAGGCCAGGCGGTGGCTCACGCCTGTAATCCCAGCACTTTGGGAGGCCAAGGCGGGTGGATCCCTTAAGGTCAAGAGTTCGAGGCCATCCTGGCCAACATGGTGAAACCCCATCTCTATTAAAAATACAAAAATTAGCTGGTCGTGGTGGCAGACACCTGTAATCCCAGCTACTCGAGAGGCTGAGACAAGAGAATCGCTTGAAGCCAGGAGTTGGAGGTTGCAGTGAGCCAAGATCATGCCACTTCACTCCAGCCTGGACAACAGAGTGGGACTTTTTCTTTTAAAAAAAAGAAAAAAATACAAAACTATTAACAATTTTCTTTTGAATAAACAAAACTCATTTTGAGTATTTTCCCTTCCCCTCTTCCCCTGTATTTTAGGCAAAGCTATTAAGATATCTTCACATAAACTTACTATACTCTTGAAACCAAAAAATTCTGCTAATTTTTTGTTTATATCAGAAATTCAGCATTACATCTTTCATAGAAATAATTATTGGTCAGTCTTAATCCTGGGAAAATACATAGAGATGAGGCAAAATTGTTTTTTATTCATTAAGGACATTTTCTTGTAATTTAGTAAGATTTAAAATAAGGATGGCTATGGACACACTTTAAACTTCCTTAGAAGGTCTCTAATACAAATACAGAAAAAGAACTGAAATGTGTATAAATTATTGACCCTCATTAAAAATCTGTTTCAAATTGAGGATTAAATTTATTTTGTTAACAAATAGATCAGGTGAAGCGCTTTGCACACATGCTCAACATTTCTAAGGCCATGAAGTCCAGAAGGGAAGCAGGAAAGGTGAGAAATTGGACATACCTTTGCAATAAGAACCCTAAATCTTGGTGGCAAGTGAATTTAATAGAAGAAACTGAATTTTATTGAAAGAAATTTTGTTTTAACTTAGCTGTAATATATGTTTAGTTAGAGCTTTGTGCACTGGAAAATCATGGCTTTATTTTGTGTGCTTATGTTCCCCTTAAGAAGTTCCCATTAGGGAAACTGCCCCTTCTCGAGGGTCATGATGGGCAGCAAGATGGCGTCTGCCAGTAGGGCCGTTCAGGTAGTCAAACCACACACTGCATTAATAAGGTTTCCTGACAGAAGAGACAATCCTAAACCCAATGTATCAGAAGCATTGAGATCAGCAGGGTTACCATCTCACTCTTCTGTAATTTCACAACATTCTAAGGGAAGTAAATCACCAGATTTGCTGATGTATCAGGGTCCACCAGATACTGCAGAAATAATAAAAACATTACCTTAGAAATACAGAAGGAAACTTGTGTCTCAAGAAGAAATTGAATTTATCCAACATGGAGGTCCTGAATAACCATGGTGGCTGCTGTGTCATCAGACAATAGAATTGTCTTTACAATAAAGGACTTCCAAAATGACAGATGAGAAACTGTATATTAAACACCTTTAATAAATACTATGAAAAAAATGAAATATAGAAAATTTAGATGGACATTTGTATTTCCTAATTTATGTATCTTGGTCAGCTTCTCCACAAGCTTACCTAATTGTTTATACACTTTATAGTTATTAAAATATACATTTGAAAAAAAAATTCCCGTTAGCCCTCTTTTGTGACAGTAAATGTGCTGTTCTTTGAACATTTCTTTTGTGCCTCAGATTGTGGACGCCAACTTGTTGCTTTGATTTTAAACCTCTATATGGTGAAGAGTATCGTTCTGTAATATGAGACTTGTTGCTTTTCTGTCCTTCCAGATGGAAGAAGATAAGGGTTCAGTCAGCTCAGCATATGAATTTGCTGAAAGCCAGCACAGAGGGGAGGACAGTAGGCACCTGCTAGCTGAGACTTGCAGCCAGCAGGACAGTTGTTGCGTGCACTAGGTAGTACTGCGCTGGACCTTCCCGGGGACTCATCCGCTAAGTTCTCATGCTTGGGGGGCACGTCATGGGACACCTGACCTGATATTGCCATTTCGTTACTAATTCCTTCACTGTTCCTCATATGTTGTTTTGGTTTCGTTGTTTTCCTTTTTTGTGATCTTTACATTTTTCATATGTCCATCCCTGAAAATTTTGTCAGTCTCTCTTTAGAGTTCCAGAGATAAATCAGACTTCACCTCACATTCTAAGCTGTAAAGATATTCTCACAACCTATTGTCTTACATTCAAGAAAATACTCCTTTTCGCTTCTCCTTTTGAAAATGTCTTGCTATTTCTGCTTTCTCTGAAATCATTTTCCCCCTTGAAGTTGTAGTTGTGTATCATTTACCCGTCTTAATGTAGTAAGATACTGAATTACTTATCTAAGTCACCTTTTAAGTTGATTGATCAAAGAGTAGGGTGCTTAGACTTAGTACTGAGAAATTTTCTGCTGACTGATATTCAACAAACTTTCCATTCTTTTCATAAATCTTTTGAGACAGGGTCTCATTTCATCGCCCAGGCTAGAGTGCAGTGGCACGATCATGGCTCACTGCAGCTTCAACCTCCCGGGCTCAAGTGGTCCTCCCACCCCAGACCCTGCTCCTGTAGCTGGGACTACAGGTGCATCCCACCATGCCCAGCTAGTTTTTTGTATTGGGTCTCGCCATGTTGCCCACACTGGTCTCAAACCCCTGGGCTCACGCGATCTACCTGCCTCAGCCTCCCAAAGTGCTGGGATATAGGTGTGAACCACCACACCTGGCTCATAAATTTTCATAGTTGTATCTTTTTAATAAAAATTGTTCTAAAAAGGCCGGGCGTGGTGGCTCATGCCTGTAATCCCAGCACTTTGGGGGCTGAGGTAGGTGGATCACGAGGTCAGGAGATCGAGACCATCCTGGCGGACACGTGAAACCCCATCTCTACTAAAAACACAAATCATTAGCTGGATGTGGTGGTGGATGCCTGTAGTCCCAGCTACTTGGGAGGCTGAGGCAGGAGAATGGCGTGAACCTGGGAGGCGGAGCTTGCAGTGAGCTGAGATTGCGCCACTGCATTCCAGCATGGGTGACAGAGCGAGATTCCGTCTCAAAAAAAAAAAGAAATAAGAACTGATGAGAGCTTGATTTTCTCTTCTCTTGAGGAATAACCCTGACAACATTTCTAGACCTAATTGGGATATGCAGAATATTTTGATTGGTAGTGATTATGGAGGATAAAATTTCCTGCCACTAATAATTGTATTATTTGGACTAATTGCTATTTTATTTATTGTCATTACTAGTCAAGAAAGTGTTGTTGTCTCATATGGGATAAGCAGTGATGAAATTTTGTAAAAAGCGACTTGAAAATTGTAAATCTTTTAACAACACTATAAATCAGACCTTGGAACAGGTAGAATAATTTAAAGAATCTGAACTATTCTATAAGATACAGTTTTTAAATTAGATTAGTGGATTGCCCTACATGAAAAATTAATCAACTCTGTTATTAAATATTAGTTGAAAAGATATTCAAAAGAATTCGGAATTTTTATTTGTTTTGGTATGCTTCATATGATATTTACAGTATATTTCTCTTGCATTGTGCCTTGCTGTAGAAAGATGTTTAGTTTTTTTTAATATGCTCTGATTGAGCTCCAAAGAAAGTTCATGTGAAGAGCTTGCTGCTGCCTAGGATTTATGTTATGCCCTGGACAGTCTACAAAGCAGATTATCTACTTGAGACCTGATAATACCAAAACTATAAGATTGTGTCCTCTGTGATAAAAGTTCCCCACACATTCGAATTCTAGTGGATATTTCATACGATGTGGATCTGGTACTGCTTTGCTTTAATATGTCCATTAAATGTACAATACAGTTGAGAATTGGGTTCTTAGAATGTTCCCATTAAATAACGGAAGCCTTATTATGGTGACTTTTGCAAAGGAATGATAAATGAATTCTCTCTTACACCCTGTGATGTTAATTTACCCTCTGCATTAAGTTTGGGGATTTTATCATTTTTCACAGGTATTAATTTCTTCCTCACCTAAACTACAAATTCCTGGTCATATGTTGTTATTTATGTAACCAGTAGAGTAAGTACATCATTAAAACAGAAGGCCCTTAGTCCTCTTTCAAACTAGGAATAAGCCAGATTATCAAAATAAATTTACCGAATCAGTATAATTCTCATCATATTTTTCTTTTCTTTTTTGAGATAGAGATAGAGTCTCACTCTGTTGCCCAGGCTGGAGTGCAGAGGCACCATCTCAGCTCACTGCAACCTCCACCTCCTAGGTTCAAGCAGTTCTCCTGCCTCAGCTGACAGACTAGCTGGGATTACACATGCAGCTAATTTTTGTATATTTAGTAGAGACAGGGTTTCGCCTTGTTGGCCAGGCTGGTCTCGAACTCCTGGCCTCAAGTGATTCACCTTCCTTGCCTCCCATAGTTCTGGGATTACAGATGTGAGCCACTGTGCCCAGCCCATATTCTTATTTTCATACTTAAATTTAGGTAATACATACAGAAATCTCCTTCTCTTAAGAAATTCCTAAAAGACTTTATGGAAGTATTTTATAACCATCTTTCTAAGTTGTTTATTTTACTTAGAGGGAAGGAGAGAGGAAAGGGAGTTTAGAAGAGTGAATATGAGCTTGAAGAATGTTTTGGAGAAACAGGCCTTGAGTAAGATATACTAGTTACCCAGATTTCATCACTACATGGCTATCTCCATCACAATTCTGAATTATGAGATGAAGCTTGTTACTTGTTTTAGAAATTTTATGAGTCTTAATCAGATTTGAAAATGTAATATTTGATGACTTGATTTTACATTAAAAAGAAAAACATTTCCTTAAACACAAACCTCCTCTTTTTTCATTTTGTTTTTATAATTAGAGAGGAAAGCTTCTTTCCAAATAACTCCTTTAAGGCCATGCAAGGTGCTCACTTTGATTATATAGTATATAAAACACCTTTCAGGGCAAAAGCCCTAGCATGGTTAATTGTTTAACAGTTATTATCTAAACTTCAAATAACAAAAACCTTTATTTGATTTGATAGAATGTCATAAGTGTGACTAAAAAATGTTAGAAATGTAAGATATTTTTCTAAAATTTGTAAGATTTAAGGAAGGTTGTAAGGTTTCAGGAAAATATTTTGTATAAGCAATAAGAAATATCTGTTTATTGTCATTGACATGAAAATAATGGAAATAAAAGCAGTGAACCAGAGTTTATTTCAAAGGGCAGTTTCTGTGAAGATGAGCATTTTTATTATCTGTGCATAGTCATGTTGAATAGGCGTAGTTGTTTTTCGTGACAGCCTTTCTAGCACTAAATTATGTGGTCATTCCTGGGAGCAAGTGTGATGGAAAGTGAGGCTCACCAATCACAACTTCTAGTAAATTAAAAGTTACCTGTTGATACCACCAGGTAGGGTCTCACTCCCATTACTATGCTTTTTTTTCTTTTCTATTATTTATAAGTGGTCTCCCAAAAAATGTAATGATTTCCTCTCCTTACTTTGAATGAAATGAGCCCTAAATGGTCAACTCCATTCTCCCTCGCCCAATTATACTGGCAACTATGGCTATATAAGTACTCTGGCCGAGCTCTCAGTTCCTGAATATTGAGATCAAAGATATATATATGGGAAAGTAGTAGAGCTTAGAGGTTTGCTAGAGAACAGTATAGCATTTTCTATAGATAGCTTTACAGAAACACAGCCAACATTCAGCATTTTAACAGCAGCTGAGGCTGGCCACAGTGGCTCATGCTCGTAATCCTAGCACTTTGGGAGGCTGAGGTGGGCGGATTGTCTGAGCTCAGAAGATTGAGACCAGCCTGGACAACATGGTGAAACCTCATCTCTACTAAAATACAAAAAATTAGCTTGGCATGGTGGTGCGTGTCTGTAGTCCCAGCTACTGAGGAGGTTGAGGCATGAGAATTGCTTGAACCCAGGAGGCGGAGGTTGCAGTGAGCCGAGATCGCACCACTGTACTCCAGCCTGGACAACAGAGTGAGACTCGGTCTCAGAAAAAACAAGCAGCTGAGTTCTTTTTTTTTTTCTTTAGAGAAAAAAGGAAACATACATACAAACTATATATACACATATATAAGTTCAAAAAGTGATCTGAAGAAGTCATTTCTTAAAATTTTTGACATTTCAAGATGTTTACCTTCTCTGTTGGGATGTCTATATTTTAATAACTGTCCTTCAGTTTTAAAGCGAAGGATGGCCAGGCTCAGTAGCTCACCCCTGTAATGCCAGCACTTTGAGGGGCTGAAGTGGGAGGACCACTGGAGGCCAGGAGTTTGAGACCAGCCTGGGCAGTATAGTAAGACCCTGTCTCTACTAAAATTAAAAATTAGCCTGACATGATGACGCACACCTGTAGTAGCCACCCAGGAGGCTGAGGTGGAAGGATTGCTTGAGCCCAGGAGGTTGAGACTGCAGTGAGCTATGATCGGTTGTGCTACTGCACTCCAGCCTGGATGACAGAGCAAGACCCTGTCTCTAAAAATAATAAAAATAAAGTGAAAGGTGATGAATGCAAAGCAAGATGATTATGTAAGGTCAGATCCAGACCAAGGCAGTGTCTTGCATATATATGGATACTCAAGCGCTGGCTACCTTCAGGGTGTCATCTCGATGAATTTCTCCTCAGTTTGGTTGAGCACCAGCTTTGAGCACAGCACATGTTGTTAAACTAAAAAGTGTCAGACAAGATCCTTGCTCTTTTGAGTTTCTGGTTTAGTTCTCCCCAAGTAAATGTGGTAAAGGACCAGTTTGTTATTTTCTTGTTTTGTTTTAATTTCCAGTTTATCTTGAGCCAATGCTTTTACAAATACAATAAAAATGAATTACAGGAAAATGAAATCTAAAAGATATATAAAATAAGCCCAAATTTTTAAATGATTGAATTTAACAGTTATAAACATAGTTTGTCCAACTGCTGTAAAAATTTCTAAGCTCTCATTCTTACAGATTACAAATGCTTATTTCTTCATGGACCGGTAATAGTGTTTATGGATCAGCATTGATCCATGGACCACACTTTGAGTCACAACTTGTCTTTTTGCAGGGGGACAGTACCACTCCCTTACACTTAGGCTAAGCTTGTGCTGAATACATACCACACTGCTGCCCACACACAGCCACTCTTTCTCCTCCCTCAGCCTAGAATATCTCTTCTCCGCCATCTCCTGCTGTATTGAAATGCCCCCCGAGTCCTTTAAGATGTATTTTAAATGCCACCTTTTTCATCAAATCTTCATGCTCTCCCACCAGTACCACTAACAGCAACTGGGTTTGAGCTTTCCCTCCTATTTTCTGAGTAGTCTGCCTCTTACAATCATAAGGCAGAATAGTGACGTGGTAAAGGGGTTTGGGCTCTGCAAGCAAAGAAACCAAGATTCAAGCCCCAGATTAAGTGGGTGACGTTGAACAAATTCTTAACTGTTTCCTCCTCTTTAAACTGGGGATGATCATGATGCCTATTCCTAAGGGCTATTTAAGTTTTCAGTGAGACAATCCGTGAGAAGCATCTTATATAGTCACTGGGGCATACGTGGTGAGCACTCCACTAATGTAACTGCTGTTGGTATGTCTTCCTGACTTGTCGTCTCTCCCACCTTCTTCCTTACTTTTAGCTCACCTGATTGAGCACAGGGTTACTATCCCCTGTGGAAACTGGCACAGTACCTTGCTCAATCAATAGAAGTTTAAGTGCTTGTGCCAATTAAGTGATACAAATAAGCAGTGAAATAGAATCAGAAAAAGAGATGACTCATAGTTGGAGAGGTGAGGGAAGTTCGATGGAGACGGTGGGGTTTAAGCTGAACCCTGGTGTAGGGGTCAGCATTTGGACCCTGATTGATAGCAGGCCCTGACACATGCCCACGGGCAGGGAACACGTCCTGGTTGGCTGGAGTGGATACTGCACCAGAGCATTGGGAAGCAGAGCAGGAAAGGCAGCCTTGGGTCAGGCTGTAAAAGGCCTTCAAGGCTTCATGGGGTGTGGGGCTTTATCCTTTGAGCATGTAAGAGCCCTGGAGTGTGGGTTGCTACAAGGGGTAAATTTGAGATTGGGGAAACTGGAGTCCAGTGACCCAAAGAGGACACTGGAAAACTCATGAAATCCTGTTACCTAAACCAGCATTTCCTAAACTATTCCTCTGAATATGAATGATCCTCCTGGTGTTGCTTAATGTTTCCTGGTTGGTGGGGTGGAAGTGTATGGTTTCTCCCACTAAGAAAATGAGTGGGAGAATTACGATATCTCAGGCTTCCCCCATGGAGATGACCATGTATCCTGACTTGACAGTCCTCTACTTTAAAAGTCTGTTTAGAACTTTGTTAAATTAGTGTTTCCCAAATTTAATTGAACACAGCCCTTTTTTTCATGAAATGTATGTAAATAGCTCACAAAACAGTTTAAGAAACAGTGCCCTACACAATTCTAAACCAAGAGTATTGTAATGAAAGAACAAGTAAAGTTTAGCTCTTTCTCAGTGCTTAGCTGATCCTAGGACACTGTCATCAGGTAGTTGCCAGATAAGAACCATGTTGTTTCACACTGGGTGGTGTCGAATCTTCTGAGCATGCATCTTGCAGGACGTCAGCAGTTGCTTACGTTCAGAATGCCAGGTTTCTGTTCCACCATGTCCGTCTCTTCTGTTCATTGTGAGCATCTCCACAAACATCCTCTATTGCCAATGCCTGCACCCAGCACGTGGTGACTCCCAACCTTCGTGGAAGTGCAACCCTGTATTCATTCTCCTCTATCCTCAAAAGATGCGTTATGCAGGATGTTATATATGTAAAAGACAGTGAATTGAAATAAGGTGTTTTTTTTTTAAAACAACAGCCCTTGAAAAATTTCGGAGCATCCTTAACAAACAAAACCAGGGTTGGGATTCATCGATTTACGTGGTCATACCATCTTTCTCCCTCATTTTTGCTCAGTTAAAATTGTTAGTAGTGTGGAATAAAATTATCTTGCTGGGCTATTTATACCTGAATCAACATAAATCTTGCATACTTTCAGAAAGTAATTCAGTTTCAAATCTTGATAGTACTACTTATTCACTTGTTTAATAAATTGTAATCTGTGTGATGTCAGCTAACTGTTAAAAAGCAGGATGAGCTGATGATGGGATGATTGCCACTTCAAAGTTTTTAGCAATTTATGATAAATGATGCTTTTTTCAAAGATAAGTATGGAGTGGCTATCTGTAGAGTGCTTAGAACCTGGCACATAGTAAAGCATACGTAAAGTGTTTGCTGCCATTGTTGTTGTTATTGAAGATTGGGGCGAGGCCCTGCCTGGTTGTTATTTCCCAGTCTTCAAGATAGTTCATACTCCACTTTTCTCAATTGTTAGACATTTTT
Organism: Papio anubis; assembly: GCF_008728515.1. Classification (NCBI taxonomy): domain Eukaryota; kingdom Metazoa; phylum Chordata; class Mammalia; order Primates; family Cercopithecidae; genus Papio; species Papio anubis. The sequence goes on along the minus strand of NC_044977.1, from coordinate 107,962,139 downwards.
CATTGAAATTGCAGGAGCATTTTACCTAAAGAAAAACTCCATGCAGAATTGGAATTCATTACATTCCTGAGTGGTTGATGGAAATCATTTTGACCATAATAAATGATTAAAATAAAACATTAAAAGTAGATTTAAATAATATCCAGCTTCTTAATTTATGTAATTATTTTACTAGACCTCTAATTTAGGATACAAGGCTTTAAAATAATTTTGGATGGTTATACTCTAGTAAATTAAAGCCTTTCATATGTTTCCCATATTATAGAAAAACATGTAAGTTTATATATATTACCTTTGATTTGAAAGTGCTTGTTGTAATTTTCTAATGCTTTTTAGAAGTCCAGATCTTTAAATAACTAATGTTTTCTGCTTCGCCTCTGCAGCTTACTGAAACAAATGCAGGTATCAAGTGCTTGGACTCCATGTGCTGTTTCCCGGAAGGAGAAGCAGCGTGCACATCTGTTGGAAGAATGCTGGAACGAGTTATAGGAAGATGTAGTCCGACCCACATCAGCAGGTGTGAAATATCTCTAAGTAGCCTTTGCTGCAAATGAGTATCCTATCTGGAACAGGATGAACCTGCAGCTCTAGATACCTAATAAATCAGCAGCTGGTTTTACCAACTGAAGCAGGAAGTCTGCTATTTATTAGCATTCCTTGGTGGTAGATTTCACTTTGTGGCTTTGGGGTAAGGGGCTTTTTCACTCACAAAGGAAGAGAGAAAGCACCTTTGAAGAGACTTCATCTAATGAACAAAACATTTTGTCTCATAGTCTTTCTAAAATGTGCTGAGTAGGAGTGTGTATATGGTACTCTTTCATGGTTTGTATAACTTTCTTTTTTAAATTATACATATACTATTTCCTTTTCATTATTTTTTAAATTTTTTTTGCTTTTTGTCTTTACAAAATAATCTCAACATAACAGTGAAGTCAAAGGCTTTCCTTTTCTTACTCTGTATGTATATTTTCCAGTTGCTTATTTGAGGCTTTGAGGTATTTATAAACACAAAAGGCTGTATTTCTGCTCCCCTACATCTTCTTATGTCTGTAATGAAGTTTTGAAATGAGTCATGATTTTTAAAGTTTCTTTTGCTTGGTATTTATTGTCTAATTAAAAGTGTATGAGTTAGAACAGGCTCTTTAAATTATGGAGTAAAAGAATCTTAGCATTTTTGTCCCCTTCTAAATCTATTTCTTGATTGAGGTTTATCACCATGCCTGCTGTTGTGCACCATAACAACAACAACAAAAACCACCTTTTGGTAAATACCATTTAAAATTCATTGAAACGTGCAATGAATTTATTTATTCATACATGTCCCCAAGAGTTATATCACTATTTAGAGGATGTTAGGGGGTAGAAAGCGCTTTTTCCACCCTTGGTGTTCTTTAGGTGAATGATACCATATTCTCAAAATCAGTGCAGCAGTACACGGTATGCATGGAGGGTACAAATGGGCAGGGAGAGATGTTGGTTCCCATTGTCCCAAATGTGCTACATGAATATTAGCAGTTTCTACATGTGCCAGGGCTTGGAAAAGGTTGGAAATTACCCCAGGAACGGGTTATAAAGAGTGAAGAAGGCACTACTCCTATCTACTGGAAAAAGGATTTTTATTATTTGGTTAGCTTTATGTTTTAAAAAAAAATGAGTATGATATCATTCATCTATTATAAAATTCAGGTAACTTTTACTGGTGAACTTATTAGTTCCTCACTTTAGCTTTAGCTTAGCCATGCCTTTATGTTACAATTGAATTTATAAATAGCATTCTTATGTTAACATATGTCTGTGGTTTCAATCCCCATTTATTCTGACTTGATTATAACATGTGATCTGAAATATTTCCATAATGCTGTGATATCATTTTGTAGTAATTTCATTTCATGTAGAAGGATGAGCACTTAAACTCTGGGACTTTGTTATGATTCACATAATTGTATTATAAAATGTGGCTCTGTCATGTACCTAGGCCAGCAAGTTTCCCAAAGGAAGTTCTAAAAGAGCTTGATTTATAATATTATTTTACCTAATAACACAGCTTCATTGCACAGAATGAAGATAGGAGTTAGACCAAGATACAATAGAACCTCTACAGAATTTTTTCAACTTCTGTTTCAATGAAAATTTCTCTTTAATGACAATATATGTTTTTGTTAATGATTTTTTTAAACTAGAATTAATTTTAAATGAGCCCCAAATTTTTTCTGCTCTCTCTCTCTATATATATCCATTTTCTTGATATCAATTATGTAGGTAATATACCCCCTTTATTCTTTACATAGCCATTTTGATGCGGCATTACCTCTTTGGAACCTGCCCCAGGAGTTATTGAATTTACTTTGACATGTAGCTATTATCATCTATACTTCTTTTCACTTAAAATTGTGCCACATTCTTTTTTCTGAATTTTTTTATTCTCCTAATAAAATGTTCAACTTAGTAATTAATATCATATTTGACAGACTATAAATGCCCTTCCAGTTTTCTCCAACATCACAGGTTATATTGTTGGTTACTATTATTTTCTTAGCTTTTTTCTGAATAATCTAGAAAGTCTTTTCAGACCTGTTCATTCTTTTCTAGGGGATAAAGTCATATAATAACACCAAGCTACCTGGTGCTTTTCAAGGGCTATGTGAAAATTGCCATAGATGCATTAAGATTATATTTAAACTTTCAAAGTCATTTTGATACGTAGAGTTCTGGTTTTGTTTTTTACATATAATTGTATTTGTGAAATGTGTTGGGCATTTCCATTGTGACTTTAGAGCAGCATCTATTCTACATTTCTATTTCATGTCTAGGAGGTAGGCAAGGCTGAGACTGCCATTACGAGATGTGGAAGCCCTTGGCTGTGTGTTCCATTAACATATTAAACTCAAAGAGTAATGGGCATCACTTGAGAAATGCCACCAGTATTTTTTATATGACAGATTTCTTTGGTGATTACATTTTTACCGTGCAGGCACAAAAATTGACTTACATTTTATTAATTGGTGTTGTCAGTGAAGTATCCCATATTGCAAGCTTAGTTTCAAAGGGAGCATCATGGTGCTATATAAAGGATATGCCATGTTGCACCCTAAAGAGCTGGATTTTAGCAATAAACGATTTTCTGTTCCTATTATTACTAATAGTTAAGTTACTTTATCCTAATCAAAACTATATTCTAAATAGTAAGTAATACATAGTTCAAGTGTTTAATGTTCTATCAAAAATTATATTTAACATATGAATGCACAATGTGTGCTTTGAAAAAAAAATTAAAAAGGAGACATTACCTAATAAGATTCTTGGGTGTAAGCAATGTGGAAAGAAGAAAAACTAATAAAAAGTATGGCAGTTTGGAATTGGACATCTGACTCCAGATAACTGGGATATTGATAGCTGTTATAGTTAAAAGTTATAGTTAAAAGCATACTTTTCCCCTGTAAATATTTACTGTTAAAGAAAAAATTTTCATCTTCTCGTTTTATTCATTTATTCTACAAACACTGGGTGCCTAATATATGTCAGACACAGTTCTAGATGCTAGGCAGACAGTAGTGAACTAGTCCTTCCCTAACCTAAAGTAGATACTGTTCCAGCTTTTCTAGAAACTAGTCGAATTAAAGTTGAGCTACATACAAACTTAGCATCTCTGGGAAAAAGAAAATATTTGACAAAGGTGAATTGGGGCCATTTTTAATGCTCGTCTCTTCCTGTAACGTCTCTGTTTAGGGAAGGTGGGAACCCTGGAAAAAGTTACATAAAATGTATTTATTGTTAAATGTGTTTAGTCTCGTAAGAAAAGCAACCTTTCACTTGGCAGTCCTAACATTGTCCTTGAACTAGGTTAGTCTATTTTAAGCATGGCAGGCTACTTTTGGTCTTGAGTTATTTTAGCTTAAATTAACTCAAGCTAATTTAAGTTTACAGCTGCACATAAAGTATTATGTAATGAATTGCTTTAGGGCCTTATCATTCAGACACCAGTTAACTTTTCCAGACCAGTAGAGGATTGTTTGTTCTTAGTTAAGTGAAAACACTAGTGACCTACAGGTGTCTTTGATGTCTTTTGAATACATCATTCACTACATTCAAGCTAATTATGCTGAAGTCTTTAGAATAGGATTTATAGCTGAAATGAAATGATCAATAATAGGAACATACTACTGTTTCATTCCAAAGCCTTTGGTAAGTGGGATTTGGGTTTGTTTTTGTAAACTGAACTTTTCAGTAAAACTGAATGTGCATAACTCTTAATAACATACTTCTTATTGAATTGTTAAGACTTTAAAAAGCATCCCATGCTTTACTACATATAGAAACTGTTTTAATGCTAATGAATGTTTGAATTTTGGCTAATATTTTTATATGATGACTAGAGCATTATTTTTCCCAAGTTTTTATATAATATAAATAGAAAGTTTGGGCATTCAATACTAGTATGAAGAACCTCTCTTTAGCATTTAATTGAATCAATCAGTGATTGCATTTGGGTCCTAAGTTTTAGAGTAAATTTTTTTCTCAATTAAAACATAGGTCCTGGTGAGCCAAACTTTTCTCTTATTGTTACTTTAGATCATGGAGTGCATCGGATCCTTTCTATACCAACGACAGGAGCATCTTGACTCTCTCCACAATGGACTCATCTACTTGTTAAAGGGGCTGTAGTACTTTGTGGGAGCCATTTCACCTCCTTTCCTAAAATTCAGTGTGATCACCCTGTTAATGGCCACACTAGCTCTGAAATTAATTTCCGAAATCTTTGTAACAGTTCACACCCACTCCGAGTTATGATGGCAGACAAACAGAAAGCATTAATACAAGCCCCTCCTAACACCCTTAATTTGAATCTGAACATGTTAAAATTGGAGAATAAAGAGACATTTTTCATCTCTTTGTCTGGTTTGTCCCTTGTGCTTATGGGACTCCTAATGGCATTTCAGTCTGTTGCTGAGGCCATTATATTTTAATATAAATGTAGAAAAAAGAGATAAATCTTAGTAACGTGTATTTTTTAGTATTAGCTTGATTATTGACTCTTCTATTTAAATCTGCTTCTGTAAATTATGCTGAAAGTTTGCCTTGAGAACTCTATTTTTTTATTAGAGTTATATTGAAACTTTTCATGGGAAAAGTTAATGTGAATACTGAGGAATTTTGGTCCCTCAGTGACCTGTGTTGTTAATTCATTAGTGCATTCTGAGTTCACAGAGCAAATTAGGAGAATCATTTCCAACCATTATTTACTGCAGTATGGATACCAATTCCTCTAACTGTACTGTAACACAGCCTGTAAAGTTAGCCATATAAATGCAAGGGTGTATCAAATATACAAATCAGGAATCAGGTCTGTTCACCGAACTTCAAATTGATGTTTACTAATATTTTTGTGACAGAGTATGAAGACCCTATAGTGGGTAAATTAGATACCGTTAACATATTATTAATTTAATGTCTTTATCATTGGATCTTTTGCATGCTGTAATCTGGTTAACACATTTAAATTTGCTTTTTTTCCTCTTTACCCGAAGGCTCTGTGTATAGTATTTCATGGCATTGTTGTAAAGTTTAACTATATCAATAAAAAGTTTGGACAGTATTTAAATATTGCAAATATGTTTAATTATACAAATCAGAATAGTATGGGTAATTAAATCAATAAAAAGAGAAGAGCCTCTTTCTGCGGCCAACTTACAATTGCTCTTCCCCTTGTAAGCTAGATTTTAGAATAAAGGGTTTCAGTTAATAATCTTATTTTCAGGTTATGTTATCTAAGTTATAGCACACTACCACAATACAGTGGGTTCTGCCAGTGTCCCAGTGCAAGGCATATTTTCAGGTGTGGCTATGGAATGTAAATTGTTAAAGTTTAAAATGCTAAACTTGTATCAGGTAACATTAGCAATAAATTACAATGCTAAGAATGATTAATCGGATAGATGTTACTGTAATTAACTCATTGCACTTCAAAACCTAACTTCCATCCTGAATTTATCAAGTAGTTCTGTATTGTCATTTGTTTTTGTTTTGTTGAAATGTTGTCTTAAGATTTAGAAGTGATTATTAGCTTAAGAATTATTTATTACCCAGCTCTAAGCAAATAATGATTGTATACATATTAAGAAAATGGTTAAATGCGGTTTTACCAAGTTTTCCCTTGAAAATGTCATTCTTTTATGGAGATTATTGTGCAACCCTAAGCTTCCTTGCCATTTCATGAATATAAGGCTTCTAGAATTGGGCTGGCAGGGAAAAGAATGGTTGAGACAAAAATTAAGACTTTATCTTTGTTTGCTTGTAAACTATTTTCTTGCTAATATAACATTTGTCTGTTCCAGTGATGTAAGGATATTAAGTTATTAAGCTAAATATTAATTTTCAAAAACAGTCCTCCTTTAACTTAAGATATTCCATAGTTGGATTTAGGAAGATCTGTTATTCTGGAAATACTTTAAAAGAATAATACACTGTACAGTGTCTGCATTCACTAATTCATGTTCCAGAAAAGGAATACTGCAGATATACTCAGTAGAGTACTTTAGTGGAGGATATGGAAATTTGCTTATAAAGTCTCTTATAAAACATACTATAACAAAATGACATTCAATAGGCCTGCATTACATTTACATGACAGTGTTTATTTGCCATCAAATAAACTGAGTACTGACACTAGACAAAGACTCCAAAGTCATAAAGTAGCCTATGACCAACTGCAGCAAGACAGGTCAGCTCGCCTAGAATGGTGCTTAAAGTGTGATTGATGTAATTTTCTGTACTCACCATTTGAAGTTAGTTAAGGAGAACTTTATTTTTTTTAAAAAAAAAAGTAAATGGCATCCACTAGTGTGCTCATCCTGAACTGTTACCCCAAATCCACTCCGTTTTTAAAGCAAACTTATCTTGATTTTAAGAAGAGTTTTCTATTTAAGAAAGTAACAATGCAGTCTACAAGCTTTCAGTAGTTTTCTAGTGCTATATTCATCTTGTAAAACTCTTACTACGTAACCAGTAATCACAAGGAAAGTGTCCCCTTTGCGTATTTCTTTAAAATTCTTTGGAAAGTATGATGTTGATAATTAACCCTTATCTGCCAAAAGCAGAGCAAAATGCTGAATATGTTATTGCTAGTTAATCAGTGGTCTCAAATCGATTTGCCTCCTTTTGCCTTCCTTTGCCTCGTCTGAGGGCTGTAAGCCTGAAGATAGTGGCAAGCACCAAGTCAGTTTCCAAAATTGCCCCTCAGCTAAGGCTTTAAGTGACTCAGCACCCTGCCTCAGCTTTAGCAGGCATAGGCTCACCCTGGGCGGAGCAAAGTATGGGCCAGGGAGAACTACAGCTACAAAGACCTGCTGTTGAGTTGAGAAAAGGGGAGAATCTATGGTCTGAATTTTCTAACCGTCCTCTTTCTTGGATCTAAAGCTCATGATATACAAAGGCTTCCAGAGCTGAGCCCCGCCCAGGCAGTGTCCTGAACAGGAGACTACACAGAGGCAAATCAGCCTTAGGGAACACTTGCATTCTGCCCTACGGTTAGTGCCAGGACTGAGGCCGTTTCTACTGCAGAAGGTTGTGAGATTGAACTTACCTGAGAGCTGGAGACTCCTGAGAAGCAGGAGTCAAGGCCACTAGAAAATTGACAGTTAAGAGCCAAAAGTTTTTAAAATATGCTACTCTGAAAATCGCTGTAGGAAAAGGGAGAATCTTCCATGTTGGTGTTTTTCCTGTAAAGATCGGTTTGGGGTATGATATTGGGCAGGTATTAATAAAAATAGCACACCAAAGAGTTCTGTAAAACATGTTTTATTGATTTTGGTCCCCACTTACATTCTATTTCTAGGAGTTACCTATTTTCATATAAGTAAAACATTATTAAAGTGCTGTTTTATGTGAAATAACTTGAATGTTGTTCCTATGAAAAATAGATCATAACTAATACATTTGTAATAATGGTAATTGTTAGATTTTTATGAGGAATGAGTATCTGGAAATACTGTAGCAATACTTTTAGTTTAAAATTTTGGACCTGAGACACTGTGGCTGTCTAATGTAATCCTTTAAAAATTCTCTGCATTGTCAGTAAATATAGCATATTATTGTACAGCTCTTAGTAATTTTTTAAAGTTTATGAAGTTATATTTATCAAATAAAAATTTTCCTATATAATTAAAAGTGTTCCTTTATTTAAGCATTTTAAGCCTCTCTCTGTTTATCACAACCTTCACTGCCAAACTTGTTTGAAGTTAAATTTTACTGTATTTACCCTTCATTATAGGACAGGGATATCATTTATGCCTTTCACTGACTGCAGTTTTTTAAAATGTAGTTCTTACCCAGCTTTTATAGATCATCAGTACAACTCCTGGAAAAGACTCTGATAAGAATGTGCCAGCTGTAAAGACCAGCATACCTCAACTAGACTAGAAATTGCATCATTCCTGAAAAGCCAGCCAAGAGCACTTGGGAATTTGGAAATGCCCTGGTTCATAGAAAATATGTGCTTTTTAAAAAAATATAACTGATGATAGAATGTATACTTCCCTATAAAATATTCCCGTTTCCTGACACCGAGTTATTTTCACTGCTTCCTCGGTTGCCAGTTAGAACAGACGTAATTGTCTAATCTACATCTGCGTAAAAAGTTAAGCTGTTGTCTTTGCCCAGCTGTTAGTATTTGCAAAGGATGACAATGCATGATTTATATAATGTAATGTATTTTTGAGATGTAATAAGAATATGATCCTAGACAAATCAGTTTAGGCATCTGTTTTTATATTTAAAAGGAGTATTTGGACTATTTTTAGGACGACTACTGTCTTTAACTTCTAATATACAAGTAGAACATGATGAATAATGAACAAGAAATTTAGGACAAAAAAATTGGAAGCATTTCACTGGAAAATTAGTGAATTCAAAAATTCAAGTTTTATATTGAAGAGCTAACTGACTCAAAGGAAAGGCTATTGTAAATGGAGATAAGTCACCACACCTCTCTGTGAACAGCCCGAGAACCCTGTGATAAATCAGATTTTTAAATACTAATTTAAGGTAAAATGGTTTGTATTCAGATATAATTTGTACACAGTAAAATGTATAGATTTTAGGATTATAGTTACTCGCTTTTGATAAATCTCTACACCCATGTAACCCTTACCCCAAACCAGGTTAAAAATCCTTCAGTCATTCCTCAAGGTTCCCTTGTGCCTTTTGCAGTGAATTTATTCCCCTCTTGGTCCTGTCCTAGCAACCATTTTCTGATTCCTGTTGTCATAGATTAGTTTTGCCTAATCTTGAATTTTATGTAAATGACAGTACACAGTGTGTCACTTTTGTGTCCAGCGTTGTTGCTCAGCGTGTCTGAGAGACTCATCTATGTTGTGCCAGGACCCATGGTTTTCTTTCTGCTACTCAGTAGTGTTTCATTGCATGAATGTACCACAATTGGTCCTTTCTCCTCTTTATGGACATGTGTTTTTTTACAGTTCGGGGCTATTGTTTAATAAAGTTATTATGAACATTCTTTGTGGACTTATGTTTTCACTTCTTTTGTGAAATAACTAGGAGTAGAATTGCAGGGTCACAGGGTAGGTTTATAAGAAACTATCAAAAAGTTTTCCACAGTGGCTATATGTACTATTTTACACTCCCACCAGCAACTATGAGAGTTCCAGTTGCCAACATTTGGTGGTGTCTTTTTAATTTTAGCCATTCTAATAAAGTATCTCACTGTGGTTATTTGCATGATGATGTTTAATCCTCTTCATATGCTCACTGGTGATTTATGATTTTTTCAAAATGTTCAAGTCTGGCCATTTTTTCATTAGGCTACTTTTCTTGTTACTGAATGGTAGGAATCTTTAAGGTAAGGATATAAGTCCTTTGTCTTATGTATGTATTGCTAGCATTTTCCCCCAGTTTGTGGCTTGCCTATTTATTTTCTTACTTGTCACTCTGGGGAGCAGATGCGTTTTATTTTGATGAAGTCCAATTTTTTTTTTCCTTTTATAGTTAGGTGCTTTTCATGACTTCAAACTCTGTCAGCCCCAAGGTCATGAAGAAATTTTCCCGTGTTTTCTTCTGAAAGCATTAGTCTTAACTTCTTTTATGTTTAGGTCAAAGATATCTCAAATTGATTTGAGTGTGATGCAAGGCGGCAAGGAATGAGGATCGTCCTTCCCCGCAACTCCCCCCACCCCTGACAAGGTTATCTGGTTTAACCCCATTTCTTTAAAATATTCTCCTTCTCCATTGAATTGGTATGGTGCCTCTGTTTAAAATGAATTGACTTTTCTAAAAAAAAAAAAAAAAAACACCTGATGTGGTTTTCATTTGTATTTTTCTGAATCTATGTATCAATTTGGAAAGAACAGACATCTTGAGTCCTCCAATCCATGAACATGGTATATCCATTTATTTAGGTCTTCTTTAATTTCTCTCAGCGATGTCTGGTAGTCTTTAGTGTAGATATTTGGCAAATACTCTTGTTAAAGTCCTAATTTTTTATGATTTTTTATGCTATGTTAAGGGGACTCATTTTCAAATTTATTTTCCTATTAGCCTTACTAGAACACAGAAATAAAATATGAAATAAGGGGCAGGGCGCGGTGGCTCACACCTGTTAATCCCAGTGCTTTGGGAGGGTGAGGTGGGCAGATCACAAGGTCAAGAGATCAAGACCAGCCTGGCCAACATGGTGAAACCCCGTCTCTACTAAAAACACAAAATTAGCTGGGCATGTTGATGCACGCCTGTAATCCCAGCTACTCGGGAGGCTGAGGCAGGAGAATCACTTGAACCCAGGAGGCAAAGATTGCAGTGAGCCAAGATCACACTACTGCACTCCAACCTGGGTGACAGAGCGAGACTCTGTCTCACAAAAAAAAAATTTTTTAAAATAAGGATATGATCCTGGACAAATTAATTTTAACTTTGTTAACCTACAACCTTGCCATATTCACTTCATATTCACATTCAAAGGATTCTTTTGTATAGAATCCTTTGGATTTTCCCATATACAGTCACGTCATTTGAGAACTAAAAGGTTAATTTTTTTCTTTCCAATCTTTATGCCTGTAATTACTTGTTGCTGCCCTGCACACTAGCTAGTACAGTGTGCTATAACACTGGTACAGTGTTTTATAGGCATGGTTAAAACCATGAATAGGTGCTGAATTTTGAAAAATGCTTTTTTTCCATTTACTGAGATGATGTGTTTTAATTTTTTTAGTTTGATAATACAGTGAATTACCTTGGCTGATTATGGTTTTTTGTTTAAGAGACAGAGTCACCCCCTGTTGCCTAGGCTGGAGTGCAGTGGCACACTTGTGGCTCCACTGCAGCCTGGAACTCTTGGCCTCAAGCAGTCCTCCCACTTCAGCCTCCCAAGTAGCTAGGATTACAGGAACACACCACCACACCCAGTCAATTTTTAAATTTTTTGTAGAGACAAGAGTATCACTATGTTGCCCAGGCTGATCTACAACTTCTGAGCTTAAGGAATCCTCCCACCTCAGCCTCCCAGAGTGCTGGGATTACAGGCATGAGCCACCACACCCAGTCTTCCTTGGTTGATTTTCGAATGTTAAACCAACTTTGCATCCCTAAAATAAATCCCACTTGGTTGTGATGTTTCTTACTACACTATGACCACCACCACCACGCCCCCCCCTCCCCCATTTATATCTACTTCCTCAGAAAATAGTTAGACCTACCTTTAAAATATATCCAGAGTTCAAATACATTAATATTTAGAGTTTTTGTCAACCTGGTTATCACCCTGGTCTAAGTCACCATCATCTCAGGATAACTGCATTAACTCTTTAACTGACGTATTAGTTCTGTATTGCTGCATAAAAAAATTCCCCAAAATTTCACATCATAAAACAATAGACTTTATTCCGATTTCTGTGGATCCAGGATATGGGTGCAGATTATCTGGGTAGCAAAGCCTCAAGGTCTTTCACAAGGCAGCAGTCAAACTGTCAGAGCCGCAGTATCACCTATCACCTGAAGGCTCAACTGAGATTAAACCTGCAGCCAAGCTCATTAATGTGATTGTTTGTATGATTTAGTTCTTTATGGGTTGCTGTACTAAGGACTTTCAGTTTCTTACTGGCTGTTGGCCAGAGACTGCTCTCAGTTCCTTCTCTCACGGACCTCTCAAAAAGGCAGCTTACAAAATGGCAGCTGGCTTCCAACCAAGTGAGCAAGAGAGGGCATGCAAGATGGAAGCTATTTATAACCTAATCTCAGAAGTGATGTCTCATCACTTTGCCATATTCTACTCATTAGAAGCAAGTCACTAAGTCCAGACCATACTCAAGGGGAAGAGATTATACAAGAGTGTGAATCCCAGAAGGCAGGGACCACTGGGGGCATTTTAGAGGCTGCCTACCACAACTGACCGACTTTCATCTTACCTCCACTCTACCCCCAACACAACAGGATTTTTGTCAACACATCAGCTAAAGTAATTTTATTAAAACTAGTCAGGACTTGTTACCCCTCCAATGACTTCCCACCTCACTGTAAAAGCCACAGCACTAATAATAGCCTACAAGGCCATATACAATTTGCTACCTGTTATCTCTGACCTCATTATCTTGTTCTCCTTACCCCCTCCCCTGCCGCGGCCTGACAGCCTCCTTGATATTCCTTAAACACGCCAGGCTTGTTGCCAACTCAGAGCCCTTACAGTTTCTATTTTCTCTGCCTACAAAGCCTTCCCAGATATATGCATGACCTACTACCTCATTTTTTTTAGGTACTTATTCAGATGTCTCCGTGAGGTCCTACCTGATCACCCTCTTTAAAATTGCATCATCTCCTTACCCCTTCCCTGCTTCATTTTCCCTCTGCAGCACTACATATCACACTGTATACTTGACTGATTTTGTTTATTACATCCCCAACACTAGAATGTAAGCTCCATACTGCTGTATTCCCAGAATAATGCCTGGCACATTAAGGACTTAAGAGACATTTATTTGAATAAGTTAGTGAATCAATTCTGAAAGCCATGGGGAGTTACCAGAGGATCTTAAGCCTTTTAGCTAAATCATCCTGACAAGAGTGAGAACAAGTGGTTGGAAGAGAAGCAGACAAAAGCCATAGAGAACATATAAAAGGCCACTGCAAACATCAAGGAATTCAAATGAAGGCGATGGCACTAGAAATCAAGAACATTATATGGACACATGACATAGGCAAAATGTATGAGTGGTTCCAAAACTGATCTACAATTTCAACACAAACCCTATCAAAAACCAGCTGGCTTCTTTTGCAAAAATTGACATGCAGATCTTATTATTTATATGGGAGTGCAAGAGACTCAGAGAGAAACCAAAACAATCTTGAAAAAGAACAAAGTTGGAAGACACACTTCTTGATTCTAAAATTTTACTACAAAGTTATAGTAATCAAGACTGTGTGGTTCTGACATAAGGAAGGACATAGACAATAAAATTGAGAATCCAAAAATCCATACATTTATAGGCAACTGATTTTTAGCAAGGGTGCCAAGACATTCAATGGGGAAAGAACCGTCTTGTCAACAAATGGTGCAGGGACAACTGGATATCCACAGGTAAAAGAATTAATTTGGACCCCCACCTCAGGCATTATACAGAAATTAACCTAAACAAATCAAATACCAAATGATAATCTGAAACTATAAAACTCTTAGACACATAAGTAAAAATCTTCTGACATTGGATTAGGCAATGGTGTGATACCTGAAGTGCAAGCAACAAGAGAAAAAAATAGATAAAATTGAACTTAATAAAAATTAAACGTGGCTGGGCACAGTGGCTCACGCCTGTAATCCCAGCACTTTGGGAAGCCAAGGTGGGCGGATCATGAGGTCAGGAGATTGAGATCATCCTGGCTAACACGGTGAAACCCCATCTCTACTAAAAATACAAAAAAAAAACATTAGCCGGGTGTGGTGATACGTGCCTGTAGTCCCAGCTACTTGGGAGGCTGAGGCAGGAGAATCACTTGAACCCGGGAGGCAGAGGTTGCAGTGGGATGAGATCACGCCACTGTACTCCAGCCTGGGCAACAGAGCAAGACTCTGTCTCAAAAAAAAAAAAGAAAAGAAAAAAATTAAACTTTTGTGCCATAAGACACTATTAAGAAAGTAAAAAGACAATCCATAGGCTAGTAGAAAATATTTGTAAGTCACATACCTGATAAAGGTCTAATATCTAGAATATATAAAGAACTCTTACAAGTCAACAATACAAGATAACCAAATTAGGCTGGGCATGGTGGCTCACACCTGTAATCCCAGCAATTTGGGAGGCTGAGGTGGGAGGATCACTTGAGCCGAGGAGTTTGAGATCAGCCTTGGCAACATAGTGAGACCCTGTCTCTACGAAAAAATGAGGCAAGAGGACTGCTTGAGTCTAGGAGGTCAAGGCTGCAATGAGCCGTATCACGCCACTGCATTCTTGCCTGGGTGATGGGCGTCAGACTGTCTCAAAAAAAAAAAAAAAAAAAAAAAATTTAAAATGGGCATAAAACCTCCCAACAAAGAAAAGCCCAGGAACAAGATGACTTCCCTGGAGAATTCTACCAAACATTTAAAAATTAACACCAATCATCTTCAAACTCTCAAAAAAATTGAAGAAAAAGCAACACTTCCAAACTCATTCTGTGATGACAGCAATACTCTAATACCAAACAAAGCCAAAGAGGCTATAAGACAAGAAAAATACAGGCCAATATCCCTGATGAATATTGGTGCAAACATTCTCAACAAAATAGTAGCAAATTATACATCACGACCAAGTTATTCCTGGAATGAAAGAATGGTTCAATACAGAAAACTCAATCATCAAAATATACCACATTAACAGAATGACAATTTGCTACCTGTTATCTCTGACCTCGTATCTTGTTCTCCTTACCCCCTCCCCCTCCCCAGCCTGACAGCCTCCTTGATATTCCTTAAACACCCCAGGCTTGTTGCCAACTCAGAGCCCTTACAGTTTCTATTTTCTCTGCCTACAAAGCCTTCCCAGATATATGCATGGCTTACTACCTCATTTTTTTAGGTACTTATTCAGATGTCTCGGTGAGGCCCTACCTGATCACCTGGGCACATGATCACCTCAACTGATGCAGAAAAAAACATTTGACACGATTCAACACCCTTTCATGATTAAAACACTCAACAAGCTAAGAATAGACAGAAAGTACATCAAGATAACAAAGGTGCTATATGACAAACCCACCACATCATACACATTCGTCAAAGACAGAAAGCTTTTCCTCTAAGATCAGAAACAAGACAAGGATACCAGTTTTCACCACTTCTATTCAACACAGTACTGAAGTCCTAATCAGAGGAATTAGGCAAGAAAACCAATTCAAATTGGAAAGGAATAAAATTATCTCTACTCGCAGATGACATGATCTTATGTTAGAAAACCCTAAATAGTCCACACACACACACAGTTTGAACTGTTAAGTTCAACAAAGTTACAAGATACAAAATCCACACACCAAAATTGTTTGCATTTGTATACATTAACAATGAACAATCCAAAAAGAAAATGAAGAAAGCAATTTACAATAGCCTCAATAAACAACAACAAAAACCCTAGGAATAAACCTAACCAATGAAAAGACATTGCTAAAAGGAATTTAAGAAAACAAATGTATGGAAAGATACTCTGTGTTCAAGACTGGAAGACTTCGTATTGTTAAGATGTCAATACTATCCAAAGTAATCTATAGACTCAATGCAATCTCTATGAAAATGCCAATAGCATTTATTGTAAGAATAGAAAAATCCATCCTAAAATTCATATGGAATATCAAGGGATCCTGTATAGCCAAAATAACTAAAAATAAAAAGAAAAAAAGAACAGGTTGGGCACAGTGGCTCACACCTGTAATCCCAGCACTTTGGGAGGCCGAGGTTGGTGGATCACTTGAGGTTAGGAGTACTAGACCAGCCTGGAACGTGGTGAAACCCTGTCTCTACTAAAAATACAAAAAAAATTAGCCAGGTGTGGTGGCACACACCTGTAATCCCAGCGACTCAGGAGGCTGAGGCAGGAGAATCACTTGAACCCAGGAGGCAGAGGTTGCAGTGAGCTGAGATCGCACCACTGCACTCTGGCCTGGGCAACAGAGTGAGACTCTGTCTCAAAAAAACAAAACGTGGAAGACTCACAATTTATGACTTCAAAACATACTACAACAAAGTTATATTAATCAAAACAGTGTGGTAGTGACATGAAGACAAACACATAGACCGATGGACTAAAAAAAGACCAGAAAAAAGCTCTCATGTATCTGTTCAAATGGTCTTTGACAAGGGTGCCAAAACCACTGAGTAGGGAAAGGACAGGTTTTTCAACAAATCAGTGTCAGGAAAAATGAAAATCTAGAAGAAAAGATAAAGTTAGTTCCTTACTTTATACCATATACAAAAATTAACTCAAAATGGATCAAAGACCTAAAAATAAGACTAAAAACTATAAAACTCCTATAAGAAAACATAAGAGATGAGGCAGGCAGATCATCTGAGGCCAGGAGTTCGAGACCAGCCTGGTCAATGTGATGAAACCCTGTCTCTACTAAAAATACAAAAATTAGCTGGGAGTGGTGGCATACACCTGTAGCCTATAATCCCAGCTGCTCGGGAGGCTGAGGCAGGAGAATCGCCTGAACCTGGAAGGTGGAGGTTGCAGTGAGCTGAGATCACACCACTGCATTCCAGCCTGGGCAACAGAGCAACACTCTTCTCAAAAAAAAAAAAAAAGAAAGAAAAAGAAAACAAAACAAAACATAAGAGGAAAGCTTTATGACATTGGACTTGGCAGTAATTTGTTGGATATGATACCATAAGCACGGGCAACAAAAGCAAAGATAAACAAATGGGTCTATATCAAACTCAAAAACTTTTGTGCATCAATGAACACAATCAACAGATTGAAAGGCAATCTATGGAATAGGAAAATGTATTTATAAATCACATATAAGGGGTTAATATCCAGAATATGTAAAGAATGCCTACAACTCAACAACGATAAAAATATCAAATAACCTAAATTTTTTTAAGAGGCAAAGGACTTGACATTTCTCCAAAAATGATATGCAAATGGCCAAGTATATGAAAAATGCTCAACATCACTAATAATCAGAGAAATGAAAATCAAAGTTACAATGAGATATCACCTCATACCCATTAGGATGGCTACCATCAAAATAAGCAAACAAAACAGAAAATAACAAGTGTTCAAAAGGATGTGGAGAAATTGAAACCCTTGCGCACTACTGGCAGGACTAAAATGGTGAAGCCACTATGAAAAACAGTATAGCAGTTCCTTAACAAATGAAACACAGAAATACCATATGATCCAGCAATCCCACTTCTGCATATATCCCAGAAGAGTTAAAAACAGGGTGTCAAAGTGATATTTGCACACTCATGTTCATAGAAGCATTATTCGTAATAGGCAAGAGATGAAAGCAACTCAACGTCCATCAAAGGATAAATGAATACACACAATGTGGTACATACCTATAATGGAATATTATTCAATCATAAAAGTGAACGAAATCCTATCACATGCATCGACATGAATGAATTTTGAGGACATTACGCTAAGTGAAGTCAGCCAGTCACAAAAAGACAAGTACTATATGATTCTACTTAGGTGAGGCATCTAAAGTAGTCAAATTTATAGAAAAATAATACAGATTTGTGGTTACCTGGAGTCAGGGGCAGGGAAAAATAAGGAATTGTTTAATGGGAATAGAGTTTCAGTTTTGGAGGATGAAATAGTTCTGGATATCTGTTGTATAACAATGTGAATATACTCAACACTACTGACTGTACACTTAAAAATGGTTAAGATGGTAAATGTTATGCTTTTTACCACAGTCAAAAAAATATTTAGGCTGGGCGCGGTGGCTCACACCTGTAATCCCAGCACTTTGGGAGGCCAAGGTGGACGGATAACCTGAGGTTGGGAGTTCGAGATCAACCTGACCAACATGGAGAAACCCCATCTCTACTAAAAACACAAAAAATTAGCGGAGCATGGTGGTGCATGCCTGTAATCCCAGCTACTTGGGAGGCTGAGGCAGGAGAACCGCTTGAACCCAGAAGGCGGAGGTTGCAGTGAGCCAAGATCACACCATTGCACTCCAGCCTGGGCAACAAGAGCAAACCTTCATCTCAAAAAAGAAAAAAAAAATATTTAATGGACAAAGATTTGAATAGGACATTTCTCCAGAGAAGATATACAAATGGCCAATCAGGACATGAAAAGATGCTCAGCAGGGCGCAGTGGCTCACGCCTGTAATCCCAGCACTTTGGGAGGCCGAGGTGAGTGGATCATGAGGTCAGGAGATAGAGACCATCCTGGCTAACAGGGTGAAACCCCGTCTCTACTAAACATACAAAAAAATTAGCTGGGTGTGGTGGTAGGCGCCTGTAGTCCCAGCTACTTGGGAGGCTGAGGCAGAAGAATCACTTGAACCTGGGAGGCGGAGGTTGCAGTGAGCTGAGAGCGCACCACTGTACTCCGGCCTGGGTGACAGAGCAAGACTCAAAAAAAAAGGAAAGAAAAAAGCTGCTCAACATTTGGGAAATGCTTATCAAATCCACAATGAGATATCACTTCATACCCACTAAGATTGCTTTAATCAAAAAGAGGCAGTAACAAGTGTTGCTGAGGATGTGGAGAAATTTGAACCCTCATACTCTACATAGGCAGGAATGTAAACTGGTACAACTGCTTTGGAAAATCGTTTGGCCGTCCCTCATTTAAAAGTTAAACACAGAATTACGATATGACTCAGCACTTCCAATCCTAGGCATATACCTAAAAGAAGTGAAAACAGATACTCAAGCAAATACTTACTTGTACATGAATGTGCATAGCACCATTACTCAATATAACAGTAAAAAAAAATGCAAACCTGGCCAGGCGCAGTAGTTCCTGTAATCCCAGCACTTTGGGAAGCCGAGTCGGGTGGATCATCTGAGGTCAGGAGTTTGAGACCAGACTAGCCAACATGGTAAAACCCTGTCTCTATTAAAAATACAAAAATTAGCCTGGCATGGTGGTGGGTGCCTGTAATCCCAGTTACTCAGGGGGCTGAGGCAGGGGAATCACTTGAACGCAGGAGGTGGAGGTTGCAGTAAGCAGAGATGGTGCCACTGCACTCCAGCCTGAGCAACAGAGAGAAACTCTGTCTCAAAAAACAAAAAGGAAACCCAAGTGTCCATCAACTGATGAATATATAAACAAAACATATATCCATACAATAACATTATTCAGTCACAAAAAGGAATAAATACTGATATATCCTACAATACCCATAAACCTTGAAAACATCATGCTAAGTGAAAGAAGCCAATTACAAGAGGCCACATATTGAATGATTCCTTTTATGTGAAATATCCAAGATAGGCAAATCTATAGAGACAGAAAGTATTTTAGTGGCTGTCAGGGACTAAAGGGAGGGCATAATGAGGAGTGACAGCTAATGGGTACAGAGTTTCTTTGTGGGGTGATAAAAATGTTCTGGAATTAGATACTACTGACCATTGTACAATCTTGTGAAAATACTAAGAATCATTGAATTGTATACTATAAAGGGGTGAATTTTATGTTATGTGAATTATACCTCAATGAAAAATATTAGCAAACCCAATTCAGCAGCATATAAAAAGGATTATATATCATGATCAAGTGCTGTTTGCCCCAGGAATGCAGGGTTGGTTTAACATCCAAAAATCAAAGTGATATAACATATTAATAAAGAACAAAAAACCACGTGATGATCTCAATACACAAATAGCATGTGATAAAAAAATAGCATGTGACAAAAATTCAACACCCATTCATGATAAAAATCCTTAACAAAGGCTTAAAAGAGAATGTACAACTAATATTATACTTAATAATGGAAAAACTTAATGTTTTCCCCCAACAATGGAAAAAAAGGCAAAAGTGACATCTTCACCACTTCTATTCAACATTGTACTAGCCAATGCAATAAGACAATAAAAAATAACTAAAGGCACGTTGTTTACAAATGAATTAAACTGTCTATTTACAGATGATATAATCTTGTACATAGTAAATCTTAAGAAATCAAACAACTATTAGAACTAATAAAAGTGTTTAGCACAGTCCCAGGATCCAAGATCAATATATGAAAATCTACTTTAGTTATGTATACTAGAAACAAAACACAAAACTAAAAAAAACAAATTTGCAACAGCATCAAAAAGAATACTTAAGGCCAGGTGCGGTGGCTCACACTCATAATTTCAGCACTCTGGGAGGCTGAGGCAGGCAGATCATGACGTCAGAAGATCGAGACCATCCTGGCCAACATGGAGAAACCCCATCTCTACTAAAAATACAAAACTTAGCTGGGCATGGTGGCGCATGCCTGTAATCCCAGCTACTCGGGAGGCTGAGTCAGGAGAATCGCTTGAACCAGGGGAGCTGGAGGTTGCAGTAAGCTGAGATCACGCCACTGCACTCCAGCCTGGGTGACAGAGCGAGACTCAATCTCAAAAAAAAAAAAAAAAAAAAAAAAAGAACACTTAAAAAAATAAATTAAACCAAAGTACGATACCTGCAAACAGAAAATCATAAAACTGCTTAGAAAAATTAAACATTTAAATAAATGACATCCTATGTTTCTGGATTGGAGGACTCAATATTCTTAAAATGGCAATTCCCCTCAAAGTAATCTACAGATTTAATGTAAGGTTTCTAAACCTTGGCATTATTGGCACTTAGGACAACTCTTTGTTATATGGAGCCATCCTGTGCATTATAAAATGTTTAGCATGGCTGGGCGCGGTGGCTCACACCTGTAATCCCAGCATTTTGGGAGGCCGAGGCGGGCAGATCACAAGGTCAGGAGATCGAGACCATCCTGGCTAACACGGTGAAACCCCGTCTCTACTAAAAATACAAAAAAATTAGCCAGCCGTGGTGGCGGGTGCCTGTAGTCCCAGCTACTCGGGGGGCTGAGGCAGGAGAATGGCGTGAACCCAAGAGGCGGAGCTTGCAGTGAGCCAAGATCACACCACTGCACTCCAGCCTGGGAGACAGAGTGAGACTCCATCTCAAACAAACAAACAAAAAAAATGTTTAGCAACATCCTCGGCCCCACTAGATGCCAGTAGCACCACCTTACTCTAGTTGTAATAAAAAATGTCTCCAGACATTGCCAAATGTCCCTTTGGGGCACATTTGCCCTTGGTTGAGAACCATTCAACAGTGGTTACAATCTCCATCAAATTCCCAGCAGGACTTTTTAAAAAAGTTTTTGGGTTTTTGTTGTTGTTGTTGTTTTCTAGGAAAAAGTGATACTAGAATTTGTACGTAGAGGCCTGGTGTGGTGACTCACACCTGTAATCCCAGCACTTTGGGAGGCTGAGGCGGACAGATCACTTGAGACCAGCAGTTCAACACCAGCCTGACCAACATGAAAAAAACACATTTCTACTAAAAGCACAAAAACTAGCTGGGTGTGGTGGTGGGTATCTGTAGTCCCAGCTACTCAGGAGGCTGAGGTGGGAGAATGACTTGAACCCAGGAAGCAGAGGTTGCAGGGAGCCAAGATCACGCTATTGCACTCCAGCCTGGGTGACAGAGTAAGACTGTCTCAAAAAAATAATAATAATGATAATCAAATGCAAATATCAAGGACCTAAAGTGATCAAAAATTTCATAAAACCACAAAGTTGGAGAACTGAAAGCACTGATGTGAAAACAGAAAGCTCCAGTAGCCAAGGCAGTTGCCACAGGTTTAAGACTTGACCTAGAAATCCATGGAAAAGAAGGGAGCCCAGAAATAAACCCACACACACGGGCAATTGATGCTGACAAAGGTACCAAGATAATTAAGGGGGGAAAGGAGAGTCTTTTTAATGGATGGTATTGGAAAAATTGGGTATCTTTTTGTAAAGAAATAAAAAAGGAAGAACCTAGACCCTTACTTCACATACCACATGTATAAATTCACTCGAATCAAACAAGAAACCTAAATTGAAGACCCACAAATATACACTCAAAGAGAAAATCAGGACAGGCTCAGTGGCTTGCACCTGGACTCCCAGCACCTTGGGGGACGAAGGCAAGAGGATGGCTACAGCCTAGCAATTCGAAACCAGTATGGCCAACATAGTGAGACCCCATCTCTATGAACTTACAAATTATCTATGTGTGGTGGCATAAGCCTGTAGTCCCACCTACTAGGAGGCTGAGACAGGAAAATCACTTAAGCCTAGGAGGTCAAGGCTGCAGTGAGCCATGACTTCACCACTGCACTCCTGCCTGAGAGACGAGCAAGAGCCTGTCTCAAAAAAAACACCATGAATAAAATGAAAAGAGAAGTCACCAACCAGGAAAAAGTAAATACAAAATAAATATCTAAGATTTGATCCAGAATATATTTTTCAATTTTTTTATAATCCAATAAAAAGAAGACATATTCTAAGATAACACTTGAATTAATATCCTCAAGGATCTCTCAATATCAAGATTGGTGTTTTTTATTAACAGACCAATTGAAGCAAACAGACCAGGTCCTCTGCTATCTCAAAATACTTTGAATAAAGTTATCGATAAAGCACTGATATATCCTACCTCCCCGTCAGGAGGAAGGCTGGCAGGTAACAGAAACATGGGATCCTGCTAACCACAGCTAATAGGCACAGAAGCCAGCCTGTTCTAGTCACAGGCTAACAGTTTCAAAAGGGACCCATCTTTTTGGTGGATTGTCATTTTACAGATGACTTCTTCAAACTGAACACAATCAAAGTGCTCATCAAGATGGGGATATCATGCTGAACCAATTACTACTTAAACATGCAATTGGCAATGGGAAATAGGTTGCGATCTCTGAAGAGATAAGCCTCTACCAGAAAAGATTAAACAGTCATCAGAGAAGATCCTGCATATCGGAGCTTTAATAGCTAAACTGATTATCTGGATTTAGAACTTGAATTCCTTCCCATGCACTTTGGGAACTTGCCTTCAAAGGCACATGCTGGCACCGGTGTCTTTAGACCAATGGACAGACTCTTCCTAGGTCTGGTTAAAGAGGAAGACATTCTCCAAAGCAGTTACACAAATTTACTGGGATCGCTCACTCTGAAGTAAATGTACAAATCAAACAGACTCTCTGAGAGGAGATGGCAATGATGCATAAATTAGCTTTTAGGAAACATTTTAAAGTAACCACTTCCTCAATCACTCTCTGTCTAGAGATAAATAGAAAATCTTTCCTGAAATGAAAGTCAACATTAACTTTCACTTATAGAATGGAACACACTTCAAGTTCTATAACCGTTAAATGAAACCTACAGGAGGCCATGGATTTGGACTGAGCTCCTGCACCATCAACAGACCAAACCAAAACTAAGTCACTCGTGCTAAAGTTCCAGGCCACCAAACCAAAACTAAGTTGTTTATCTGAGCTTCTGATAAATCAAGAGAAAGAGAGAATAGCCAAATCTCTAAACAGGCCAGTTTTAGCCTGCATGATGAGAAAGTCTCCTCTATTTCACCCTTACAAGGAAAGTAACCTGAAGTAACCTAATGTTAACCAACTGCATTTTGTATTACGCTGTTTCCTTGTTCCTGCTCAAGATACCTTATAAAAACTGACTGTTCTTCCACGCCCAGTGTAGATTTTTAGATAATGATGCCCAATTCATAAATTGCAAATAAAAGCCAATTCGATCATTTAACAACATCTCAAATTTATTTTTTTTTTCACAGATATAAATATCAAGGGTTACTTCCCTCTAGAAAAACCCACAGCTCATCAGCTCAAGCAAGTTAATGAACAAGGAGCTGGCTACAGCTAGGAAACCTGATCCAGCTACTTAAATCCAGGGAAAGAGAGTTATGTAGATTTATTCCAGCTATGATAGGGTTGGTCTAAAGAACACATCCTCCCTTGAGTAAAGTCATAGCACTATTAAAAGTTAAGGGAAGAAAGTAGGCTAGGGAGTATTCAAAGCGAAAAATCAAAGGAAACAATTCTATTCCACCTGAATTCAGACTTCCCAAATTCTTCTGTCAACTAGGTACGGTATCAATACTTCATGTCATTATTTCCGCCTGATAAGGATAGTCCACAGAAACTACCAACCTATTCTCCCTTGCGGCTTAGTAGAGGTACAAGGAGGCCCAAAAACTGCCTGTATCCAGCTGAGCATGGGCTGGGCAGTAAATCTCTCAGACATGAATGCTATGCAGAGCAGCCCCTTCACACACTCCTGCTAGTAAGAAAACATTGCAAAGTTACAGTCTGCTAGGCTTTAAACTACTTTCAAAAACCACTGAAAATAAATTCCCTACACACTCCTTCCAGATATGACAGAAGTAGAAGTATACTTTTATCTTCAGTATTATTAGCTGGATTTTCTATTTCAGGTTTTTACCAAGTTCCACTCATCAAAAATTATTAGAAGGTGCAGGGTTTCCTGTTTTTAAAGAGGGAAATTTTGAAGAGGGAAAATGTACAGCTACATGTGTATGAAACAGAAATGCAACAATCCTATGTGTAATCAGTTCTCTCTCCAAAATCAGATAAAATGGGGAACTATGTATTATCCTGATGCTTTCAAAGAATGTATTATGAAGTTCCATTGTACTGTCTTTAGATATGCATGCTTATATTTTTAAAAATCACTATGGATATGTAAATTCATATGCCGTAAGACTGTCTTAAAGCCTAAAATTTTTAGTATATTCACAAAGTAGTGCAATCATCACCACTATCTAATTCTAGAACATTTTCATCATTCCAAAAAGAAATTTGTATCTATTAGTTCTCACTTTGTATTCTCCACCTCCAACCCTAGCCCCTGGCAACCGCTAATCTTTTTCTCTATCGATTTGCCTATTCTGGACATGTCATACAAATGGATTAGTACAATGTGTGCACTTCTGTGACTGGCTTCTTTAACTGAGCATAATATTTTCAAGATTCATGCATGTTGCAGCATGTATCAGTACTTCCCTCATTCCTTTTACTGCCAAGTATTATTCCACTGAATGACTATTAAGATTGTGCTTATCCAGTCATGAGTTAATGGACATTTGGGTTTCACAATTTTTAACAATTACGAATAATGCTGTAAATACACACAAATTTTTATATGAACATGTTTCCAATCCTCTTGAGTATATATCTAGGAGATTTGCCGGTCATATCCTCTGTGTTTATTAAATGAGGAATGGCCAAACCGTTTCTCAAAGCAGCTGCACCAGTTTGCAGTCCTATCAGCAACTTACAGATGTTCCAGTGGCTCCACATCCTCAGCAACACTTGTTACTGTTTGTTTCTGATTAAAGCAATCCTAGTGGGCATGAAGTGTTATCTCATTGTGGTTTTGATTTACATTTCCCTAATGGCTAATGATATTAAGCATCTTTTCACATCCTTAGTGGCCATTTGTATATCTTCTTTGGATAAATGTCCATTCAAATCCTTGGCTCAATTATAAATTGGGTTGTTTTTTTCATTAAGTTGCAGGAGTTCTGGATACAAGTCACAGTGTATTTTTAAGTTAAAGGAAAATCTGTTGATATAATAACTTCTTATATACTACATTAACTTTAAAAATATATTCAAGTTAGAATATATTTTTTATTAAGTACATCAAAATTTCACCTTAAATTTGAAAACTGCATAGAAATTTAAAGTGCTAAAGCAATCACTGTTTTTTCAAATAAATGAATTTGAAGCCAAAGAGTGGAGAGTGTGGGGATCCATTGGGTAGGACATTTGAGATCTATGTAATGTAGAAATATTTGAATCCTGACTTGAATTAGAAAAAAAAAAAAAAAGGCACAACTTGAACACTGCTGGATAGTTATTAACACTAACAAACTGTTAACAGTTAAGTCTAATAACAGAATTGTGGTTTTATTTAACAGTCCTTATCTTTTAGACATACCTATTGAAATATTTACAAATGAAATGATTCGCTATCTGGGATTTGCTTCAAAATAAATAGGGGTTCAAAGATGAATGGCATTTAGATAAATCAAGAATGAACTGATCATGTTAAAATGAGTTCATTACGCAATTCTCCTTTTACATGTATCTTACATACCCCATTAAAATTTTTAAAAAGCACTCACTCCAATGTCTCCTAGGTATAAGAAGACAGGTGGCTGGCAGCAACTGAACGGTATCAACTAAACTTTTATAAATTCAAAGAGTCATTAATTCTCAGTTATCTCAAAAGTAAAATCTCTGGGAAACTTAATATTAAGACAGTAACTATCTGCACACAGTAATGTGTATAAAATTTAATTACCACCAGCAGTCACAGACTAGTCGAGCAGCTGTATCAACCATGGTACAAACAGTAACAGAGCAAAAGCACCAGTCATCAGCACCACTCTTCACTGACACATTTCTTCTCACCAGAGATCACTGAGGGACTGGAACCCCCATCGGAAGTATTATTACTACCCTCACTGACTACAGAAAATACTACCTTCAAGAGAGTACGTGTCTACAGTAACTAATTTTACAGCAATCCCTCAGGCCACTTGAAACTCACTCAAATTGCACATCCAATCAATACATGAGTTGGGATGCCTAGGCGTAACTTACACACATAAAATATATACCCACCAGAATGGCTGTCATCAGAAAGACAACAACAAGTATTGGCAAGGATGTGGAGACACTGCAGCCCGCATGCACCTGGCAGGAATAGCTCTAAAAGTACAGTCAGTTTGGAAAAAGTTTAGCAGTTTTTTAAAACGTTAAATATAAATTTACCACACAACCTGACAATTCCACAACTAGGAATCTGAGATGAAAACATGTCCACACAAAGACGTATTTATGAATCTTCATAGCATTGTTATTCACAATTTAAAAAAACAACTAATTGTAGGCCAGTCAAATGTCTATCAACTGGTGAATGGATAAACAAAATGTTGTATATCCAAACAGTGAACACTAAATCAGCAACTAAAGGAACCACACGCAGGTGTAAGCTACAACATGGATGAACCTCAAAAACATGCTAAGTGAAAGATGCCAGATATAAAAGACTAACTGCATGATTCTAACTCTGTGAAATTTCTAGAAGGGTAAATCTGTACAGAAAGCAGATCAGTGTGGCTGCCTGGGGCTGGAGGTAGGAGTGAATTAACTGCAGAGCAGCATGAGTAAATTTTGGGGGCTGATGGAAATGTTCTAAAACTGGATTGTACAATTCCTAAGTTTACTAAAACCAATTAATTGTACATTTACAATCGGTGAATTTTACAGTGTGTAAATTATACAAAGCAATTTTTTAAGTACCATTGTAACAAAGTCTTAGAAATCACTGTTTTAAAGCTCTGGCTCAAAGCTCATTCATTTGATATATTCAACACAACAAAGTCTACTACTAGGATTAAGAATATTAGCATTTCCTTGAAAACTAAACACACTACTTTCAAAGGATTCCAAGTACACCCATCTCTAAATCTTACTGATTAAACATTGCTCTTTTAGCTATAAGTCATGTGACAAAATCACTGTTAACGATTCAATTAGCATTGTCCCTTAGCCATTTCATTAATTTGTCTTCCCCCAACTTTGTGCCCTATGGTATTTCTTTTTGTAAGAATCTCTTGCTTGCTATTGGATATTGCCCAAGTTTTCCATCAGATATAAGGTTTTCTCAGAATATTTCATAACCGGAAATAAAATTGTAATATTCATATGAACATGTATTTGAATACATATATACTTTTTAAATATAAAAGGAATATGTTCCTTTTAGTTTGTTTGCTCATTAAGCCACTTACATGATGCCCCTAAGTTTCAAACACTTCACTGTTTCCCATCAGGCTTTGCTTTTACGACGTGGGTTCAAAATTCTTCTTTTCAAAGCAGTGCTGCCTTCAGTGACCAAGCTGGCATGATTTTTAGTCAGACTCCATTTCTTTCCATTCCTCTGACAGATATGCCAAAGAGGTAATAGTCCCTCTAAAGCCAATCATTAAAAAAAAAATTTAACTATTTTTCCCCAAACCAAATCAAATATGAAACACTAACAGCCTACAACAGATAAAAGTCAAACACCACAAAGGAAGTGGGAAGGGGCCTGCCTGCTGTGGCCCTACCTCATGAAGGACAGCAACCCCAAGTTATAGCTTCAAGACCAATGCTCGAAAGTATTACAAACTACATTATGATTTCTGCACAGCACAACAGCAAAAACTTAAACTGAAAACAATCATGAAGCACTTGTAAGTAAATAGAAACTGGGGCTATACTTTAAAACACTTCAAATCTCAATTTAAAAAATGGACAACTATAACATGATTCCCTTTAAATAATTTCCCTTTAAAACTCCATAAAGACATTACTTATTAAGAATTCCACTAACTACAAAGGCTGTGCATCTTTCATCATAACTTCCTTATTTGTGACAGATTTTTAAAAATTAACCAAAGGAAAATAAAAAAACACATTAATAGGAAACATTGACCCTAGTGGAAAGTTGTCAAATAAATGAGTTGGTGAGCAAGAAATGCTACTTACTAACAGGTAGGAAAGAAAATGAGATAGCAAGAATGCTCTGATAAAATCATTTATGTAACTGTATTATGAGTTTGAAAAAATAGCACTATTTGCCTCCAGAAATCAGGTACAAATAAAGCAAATATTTAAGAAAAATGGCAACAAATTAGCAAAGATAAACCTGGAAAAGGGCATTTGTACTATTAGGAATTTTCTCATTTATCTTAACTACGAAATACACACCCCTTTCCCTCAGAAATCAAAGATAAAGGTGTCATGATAAATAACTTCACCACAGTTCTATGAAATAAAAATAGAAATTATTGCTATATTATGATTGTAAAAATGGAGGCAATAAAGAGTTCAGAAATATACTCATTTATAATCAATTAAATGATGAGTCATAATTTGAACCCTAATTATCACATTATGTAGAAATCACAATTCAGGTTTTGTGTCCTCATTTATACGTTAAATAATTCACATTTAAAAAACATTTTATCATTACATTATCAAATTTGATAAAATCTTATGAAAACATCTAAGTATTCAATATAAATCATATTGTTAAAAGGTAACATTTAAAGAAAACTACTGAGGTGCCAGATAAGTATTTTCTGTTAAATATACACAATTTAACATTTAGAACTACATAAATTAATTCTTGCTAAAAGTTGATTCAGTTTTACAAAGGCATACTTTGTGAACCATGGTAAATTTCCCCAGCACCACTTTCTTTTTATTCCAAAACTTCTTCGATTAGGTTTAACTTTCTCCTGTCATTCATATGTGAAAATTACAGAAGGTTTACAATACGTAGTCTTAATAGTAACATGTTTAAAAACCTAAGCAAAGTGTACATTAAGTTAGCTACTACTACTCACTTCTTATCATCAAATAAAAAATAGACACTTCATTCAAGTCTGAGGAAAAAATAGTGTACCTTGCTTAAATAAGAATTCCCCAGTAAAGATATTATGTAAAAGATTTCTCATGTTATTTTGTTGAGTAAATTTACTTTCTCTCGCTAAAACTTTTAAAAGTCTAAGGAAGGACATGTACTTATAATGCCATATTACACAAGTACAGTATTGTTAATAAAGCAGCCCAGTATCGTTGTAAACATTTTAAATGTAGTAAACAAGACTTGACATGTCTTTTCTCCCCAAAACATGCCATTACAATGCTCTTTCCATGAATAATTATTCTTCCTGGAAAAGTTTTCAGGGATATTTTTAATCTATAAAAAAAATACACTGAAATATGTGAAAAGATTTAGTCATGGCAATTTCACTGAAGCTTTTATTGCCTCTGTTGGTAATATAACAGGGACTGTAAGAAACACAATCGAACTTACAGAGATATGCAGATGATATTCACTAAAGATAATCTTCATCTCAAGTATTTTTTATATGTGGGCACTTCTAATTTTATACATTTTTCTATTTAAAAAGCATTACATTTTAAAATGTGTACCTGTTTTGACATTTGGCAAAAAGGAAACTGTACCTATGGTTCAGTTTAAAACAAAGAATCAGCCTGGGGAGTTTACCAGAATGAGGACTGAAACGCTTAGGAGTTAAAGCAATTCAAGGGGTGTGTGTGTCTCTCTCCCTTCCTCTGTCAACTCTCTCTCTCTCTGGCTCTCTCGCAGACACAGACTCAAACACACACAGCCATATGTGTCATCATTTTTTAGTACAAAATATTCCCTGTAACCAGACATTTATCTTCAGAATAATCACACCACATTAAATCAGTCTTCTCTTTTCAGCCCTAGTAAAAATTTTGTTTAATTCTAAGATGCCATCATAGTGAACAACCTTAACTTTTATGCTACATAATTATATTCAAAGCTTTATGTATTTTTGTTTATAATTACACAGTAATTATAAATGTTTAGTACCAACCTGATGACAAACACTATTTTGTTGAAAAGGTTTTGCATTTAAAAAGAAAAATATGTAAAATCCAAGGCACTAGGCCACAAACCAATATCAGACTTTTAAAGAAAACACTTTATATTGGAAAAAAAAAAAAAAAGCTAATGGGATCTCATTTCAAAACACAGCATATGTGAATTAATCAATGTGAAACCAATAACCATAACTCAAAATCTTCAAGACAGGAAACAAAACAGTACATATATATAGATATATATATATATCTTTTAAAAATTTTTCATAATTGAAGTTCTTTATATTTACAAAAAATGAAATCAGGAAATACTGAAAGCAGCAGGATTCTTTTTCCTTTTTCTTTTAATAACCAATTACAGTAGCCTGAATAGAAATTTCAAATTTTTCTTTTGGTAAAACTGCATTCTTGAATTAAAGTTATGATTGGAATATTAATATGTTTATAGGGAAAGCTTTCTAGTCTATTTCAAAATCATGTACATAAAAAGCAGTTTTGATATGTCATTGTTTCTTAAAATAATTTCCATATTTGCATAAAATGTACTGCTATTCTAAAGTACATTCCTTTGTTAATATCAACCCTAGAACCTTAGAGAGTGCCTGGATGTATATCCCAAGCAGAATGTATTCCTATCAAAAGACCATAATCATCTGACATTTGAAGTTTACATTTCTAGCCTGCCTTACAGAAATGTTTAAGAAAGCAAGAAACCCTTCTTCACATGTCAGTAAGGGAACAGGGAAATGACCATTTTCAGCATAAAAGCAGCTCATGGGTCTTGTAATGAAAAAAATACATACAAGATAGCATTCTGCTTTGATGAGAAAACTGAGCTAATCTGAGTGAAACAAAAACAGTAGAGAGACTAGAAGCCAGATTGGTATTTTGCATCGTGTATGCTTGTTTGAAAATCTTCACTCCTGAAGTATTTGGCAACCACAGTGATTAGCAGTTAAAGCAATTTCAACAAAATAATAAGTCATCGAAAATGGACTATTTGTCTGAAAGAGCAGTACCTATATTATAAAGATTGAACTTCATGGCTCATTACAACCATTTTCAAAATTCAACTGCAACTATCTTCTTATAAATTAAGAGAATTTCATTTGTGTTCCATAGTGCGATGACAAAAAAAAAGTAAAAACAAAACAAAAAAACCCTCATGCCTAAATTTAGAATATTGTATTGTGTAGCAATCCAAAACATTCAAAACAAATTAAATAGTTTAACTTATGTGACAGGCAGATAAGCATTTCAAAAGCATAATGAAGTCCAATTATGTAGTGCATAATGTAGACAGGAGAAGAATCTAACATTATGCAGACATTTTCTAAATAAAAGCTCCCTGTAGGACAGCTATATATAAACATGGGTAAGGTAAGCGCAGACAAGTTCTGTGGAACCTTTTGAAATCAAGAGTCTAAAACACAATACATTTTTCAGGTAGGCACCAAGTTATCCTAAAAAATTTTCATGTTGGTTATTCTGACATTGTTTTTTCATCAGATACTCACATCAACAACACATGTGATTTGCCAGGAAAAAAAAATTCCCCCCAAACCAAAACACCATTCCAGATCCAGTACACTTAAATATATCACTCTCATTGGAAGTGCTATTAGCATAGTCTTTGCAACTAGCCCAAAGCGTATATTTAAGAAGTTTTTATAAATTGTTTTGTGATGTTCATATGTTTAATTCTTATGCCAACTGTTTTCTGATGAAGACAGCATTGTGCTTTATGCGAGAATGAAAACCTCAAAATAATCACCATAAAGCTTCTAAGACTTATGGGAGAATAAACTAGGATGGTCCACAGATATAAGATGAAATCCACAATGTTGGAATTATAAATGTTTAGAGCGGCCCAGACTAGAAGACAAGCCCAAACCACCATTAGAAGAATGAAATACGATATGGTCCAAGATGTATCCTTAAAGTTTTGTCTCAACCCTCAGTCTGAATTGTGAGGATTGATCTTCAGTTCAGTCCAGCCAGCAGAAATTGACTGTGCAATTTTCTGTTGTATTTATTGTACAGACTATGTACATTCTAGAAGGTTCCTTTAGTGCTACACTGTTGTACTTTTTGTCCCAGCAATTTGAGGGCGTGCAAATTCCACAAAGTCATCAATAAGAACAGGCCATGCTCCTGGAAAAAAGAAAAAATATGAAAGAAAGAGAAGGGAGAAAAAGAAGAAATAAGACTAATATTTCAGCAGAATCCTTTTTTTAAGACTGCCTCATAAGTGTTAAAGTATATCATTCTTATCTATTCCCACTGATTAAGTCTTTCAAAACTCAAACTTTTTGGAGTTTTTACCCCAAATATTCCTTGTATTCCTTGTGACTACTCCCAACATTTGGTTGTTCCTTGAGTGATAAAAATAACTTGTCTGGTAACTAATCAATAATATGATTTTCTGAAGGCCACTGAAGTCAGGCAATGGAAGTAATTTGGTCAAAACTGGCAGACTGAAGCAGGAGAATGGCGTGAACCCGGGAGGCGGAGCTTGCAGTGAGCCAAGATCGCGCGACTGCACTCCAGCCTGGGCAACAAAGCGAGACTCCCTCTCAAAAAAAAAAACAAAAACTGGCAGCCTAAGGAGGGGCTATGATATGATAGCATGCTGCCAGTGCTGAAGGCATAGGAGGAGAAACAAGTTTTCAAGCATTCTGTGGCCATCTCACAAAGGAAATTAACAGCAAGTGTCAAATTCCATCCTATTTCATGCTAATACATTACTAAGAGGTGTAAAATTCAATATATGCATGCCTCTACACATTCAGATGCCCATCTCCAACTCAGAAAGCTCTCCATTTTTGTGTAAAACGTAACAGAAGACACAATTATTAGGTATACGCATGATTCAACATTTCTCACTTTGGAGGGAAGATTATAAACGACAATGAAAATGAAGAAAAGAAATAACATCATCCCTGATTAGCCTTAATGATTCCAGGACACTTTTAAAGACACCAAGATCACAGGGGGTTTTTCAAAAAAAATCTCCATCCTGCATCCTGCCAATTCTCAAGTGGACTAGGGAAATATGTATGAAGAAATCAATGTAAATCACTGCCACATATAGAAAAATACAAGTCCACATCCTAGTAGTGGATGGTAGCGCCATCTTTATACATTTATGAAGAAATAGCAGAAAAGTATTCGGTGACTATTTACTGAATGCCAACAGTACTATATTAGGCAGTTGAAGTAAGTTTCAACAAAAAAATAGGCCGGGCGCAGTGGCTCATGCGTGTAATCCCAGCACTTTGGGAGACCGAGGCGGGTGGACAATAAGGTCAGCAGTTTGACATCAGCCTGGCCAACATGGTGAAACCCCATCTCTACTAAAAATACAAAAAATTAGCTGGGTGTAGTGGCAGGCACCTGTAATCCCAGTTACTTGGGAAGCTGAGGCAGGAGAATAACTTGAACCCAGAAGGCATAGGTTGCAGTGAGCCGAGACTGCGCCACTGCACTCCAGCCTGGGCAACAGAGCAAGACTCCATCTCAAAAAAAAAAAAGTCACTGAACTTAAGGAGTTTACAATCAAGCTTACACAGAAGACTAACAGATGAAAAAGATATACAAATAGGTACAAAAGTACATCAAGTAAAAAGGTTCCTAAAGTAAACTGAAAACCTAAAACATGGATGAAAATTACTCATGCCTTTCTGGAAGACATGAATGCTGAGTTGGAATTGAAGGAAACAGAAAAATATAGACTGGTAAATGTATGAAGGTATTTCATACATTCAGAAGAGCATTAAAAAAAGCCTGGAGCTGGGCACAGTGGCTCATGCCTATAATCCCAACACTTTGGGAGGCCAAGGCAGGAGGACTGCTTGAGGCCAGGAGTACAAGACAGTAAGACCCCTACTTCTATAAAACATTAAGAAATTAGGCACTGTGGCGCATGCCTGTAGTCCTAGCTACTTGGGAGGCTGAGGCAGGAGGACTGCTGAGCCCAGGAGTTTGAAGACTTGCAATAAGCCATGCTCGCACCAGTGCACCCACCATGGGCAACAGTGAGACTCTATCTCAAAAAAAAAAATCATAACAAAAGCTCAGAGGAGGGAATTCCAACTCCGAGAAAAACAAAAGTACTGAAGAAGTTCAGGGGTGTGTGATAAAAAGACAGGTCAAAAAAAATTGGTGTGGAAAAAAATTTCATTACCTTCTTCATCATAATTAGACATGTCATCTGCAATCATTGTACTGAAGTCTAAAAGAAGATTCCAAGTGTCTTTTGGTATTGATCGTTTATGATGTTCCTATTTAAAAAACAAAAACAAAATACATTTGTATCACTAAAATGAGCTGGACAAAAACAGTTTGGAAAATTTTAAATACAAGAATGCAAAACAACTGTGTAACAAAATTCTGGTAATCAAATTTCTCATTCTATATTCAATACATTATGTTAATTTATCTTTAAACATAGCAGAATTTTAGAGAAAACAGAGAGAAATGCAGAAAATGTGAACTTACCAACAAAAATTTATTCCATAAGTCTAAGAATTTAAATCTTCCATTAAGCACTAAGTTCCAGTAGGCAATGGCCATTTCTAGATCTGAAATATTAAAAAAGAATTATGTGTTTAAATGCTATACATATTTGTCCCTGCAAAAATCACAAACAAACAAAAGGTAAGACCAAAGAAAGTCTAAAAATAAAAAACTTGTATCCTGAATAGTTTTGTATTAAAAATTTCCTATACAAATGAGTCCAAAGTTTATATCCTCCTTCTTCAAAAATGACCAGGGCCTTTAGGGCAAAAAGTGATACTACTTATCTCACAGGGGAATTCTGTATTTTAAATTAGATAATGCAGTTAAACATAGTACTTCACAAAAGTGTTCAAATATTAGTTACTGTACAACAGGATTTCTCAACCTGGGTACTTCCAACATTTTAGGCCAGATAATTATCTGTTGTAGGGGTGCTGTCCTGTGTACTGTAGGAAACTTAGCAATCTCTCTGACCTCCACTCACTAGCTGCCAGTAGCAGCTTCACTCAACCCCCCAATGGTGACAATCAAAAATGTCTCCATATATTGCCAAAGACCACCTGAGGGGCAACCCAGCTGAGAACCCCTGAGGTACACCTACAGGTTGGAATGTGAAGGACTGCTCCTCAATCCTAAGTAACCTTATGCTCTAAATTGTTTACTGACTGATCCTGACCACAAAGAGACCATTAAAAATACTCATCTAAAACTTAAAATTAATAAGAAACTAAGAATTTCTTAAAGTTTGCCAAAGACAATATAAATGACTTTTTAATTGGGCATGGAGCAGAGAAGGGTAGAGAAGGCAATAATGCCGCATGACAAAGGACTAACTACACTGATCACACGACAGAGAACTACACTTATCACATGACAGAGAACTATGATCTCTTTCAAGGAACCATAGTAGTTAAGAAAGTATCTAGTTTTTATGACTGAATTTACTCCTTCAGCACAAGAAAAATTAAATCCTAAGTAACTTAAAAGTCCTTTTATTGATAGATGACATCTCAAAACCATTTTTTTTTCCTAAGTCGGAGTCGCTCTGTCGCCCAGGCTGGAGTGCAGTGGCACGATCTCGGCTCACTGCAAGCTCCGCCTCCCGGGTTCCCGCCATTCTCCTGCCTCAGCCTCCCCAGTAGCTGGGACTACAGGCGCCCACCACCACGCCCGGCTAATTTTTTGTATTTTTAGTGGAGACAGGGTTTCAATGTGTTAGCCAGGATGGTCTCGATCTCCTGATCTCGTGATCCGCCCGCCTCGGCCTCCCAAAGTGCTGGGATTACAGGTGTGAGCCACCGCACCTGGCCAAAATCATTCTTTATAATTGAGAAACCATGAGAGATTAAGAAAGACAAAAATTGGGGCAAGTGTTGCCCCAATTTTTAAAAGCAACAAAGAGCCGGGCTCGGTGGCTCACACCTGTAATCCCAGCACTTTGGGAGTCCGAGTCAGGCAGATCACAAGGTAAGGAGTTTAAGACCAGCCTGGCCAACATCGTGAAACCCCATCTCTACCAAAAATACAAAACTTAGCTGGGCATAGTGGCGGGCGCCTGTAATTCCAGCTACTCGCGAGGCTGAGGCAATAGAATCGCTTGAAACCGTAAGATGGAGGTTGCACTGAGCCAAGATCACACCACTCCACTCCAGTCTGGGCAAGAAAAGCAAAACTCCGTCTCAAAAGAAAAAAAAAGAACAAAGAGTAGGCTAGGCGCAGTGACTCTCACCTGTAATCCTAGCACTTTGGGAGGCCAAGGCGGGCAGATTACTTGAGGTCAGGAGTTCAAAACAGGCCTGGCCAACATGGTGAAACCCTGTCTCTACTAAAAATACAAAAAAATTAGCTGGGTGTGGTAGCGGGCGCCTATAATCCCAACTACTTGGAAGGCTGAGACAGGAGAATTTACTGAACCTGGGAGGTGGAGGTTGCAGTGAGCCAAGATCACACCACTGCACTCCAGCCTGGGCGACAGAACAAGACTCAGTCTCAAAAACAAACAAAAAAGAGCGAACTTATGCTAATTCGCTGTCAAAAATGGATGATTTGTAAGAAATCAATTATAGGCTCCATGCAGTGGCACATGCCTATAATCCCATCACTCTGGGAAGCTGAAGAGGGAAGACTGCTTGAGGTCAGGAGTTCATGACCAGCCTGGGCAACATAGCAAGACCCCATCTCTAGAAAAAATTTAAAAATTAGCCACTCGTGGTGGTATATGCCTGTATTCCCAGCTACTCTAGGAAGCTGAAGCAGGAGAATCCTTTGAGCCCAGGAGATCAAGGCTGCAGTAAGCTATGATCATGCCACCACACTCCAGCCTGGGTGACAGGTGAGGTCTCTTAAAAACAGACAACACAACATAAAAAACAATACCTACCCCCCCACCCCCACATACACACACAGTAGCTGGAAATCTGCAAGACTGACCCTTAACTTTCTTAAATGATGGAGACTACATATTCCTCAACTAGCAGACTGAAATACACAGTAGGCATTCAGAAACTGTTAAGTGGACAAACTTCCTACGGTTTCACATACAAACGTACTTACCTTCAAATCCATCATCATCTTCCTTCAAACTCAACAGAAGAAACTCTCCTTTCTTCTATCCAAGGATAAGCCCCTTACACCTCTATTCTAAATCCAATACCATCCTGCCTCTTCAAGGAATCTTGTCTGTTGATTCACTTTCCCCTCTTCTCTACATCTCCAACTTTACCTTGTTCTCTGGCATTTTGAACTCCATCAAGAAACAGAAACATATCTTTTTTTTTTTTTTTTTTTTTTTTTTGAGATGGAGTCTCGCTGTGTCGCCAGGCTGGAGTGCTGTGGCGCGATCTCGGTTCACTGCAACCTACAACTCCCCGGTTCAAGCGATTCTGCTTCAGCCTCCTGAGTAGCTGGGATTATAGGCACACACTACCACACCCTGCTAATTTTTGTATTTTTAGTAGAGATGGAGTTTCACTATGTTGGCCAGTATGGTCTCGATCTCCCAACCTTGTGATCTGCCCACCTCGGTCTACCAAAGTGCTGGGATTACAGGCATGAGCCACCGCACTCGGCCAAGTTATCACTTATCTTTTAAAAATCTTTCTTGGATCTTTTTTTTTTGGTCAATCAAAATAGGTTTATTTATTTATTTTTATTATTGTTATTATTTGAGACAGAGTCTTGCTCTGTAGCTCTCTTGGATCTCTTATCACCTTTACTGGCTATACCCTTTTTCTCCTTCCCTTCACAGGTAATACTGAAATAGCACTCAGAATCTCCTACTTTTATACATAATTTGTTTGAAAATCAAATTCTGACGCCCATGTTTTAAGAGAACTAAAACATGCGTAATACCAGCTGGGTGCAGTGGCTCACAGATGTAATCCCAGCACTTTGGGAGGCAGAGGTGGGCGAATCAACTGAGGTCAGGAGCTCGAGACCAGCCTGGCCAACATGGCGAAACCCCGTCTCTACTAAAAATGCAAAAAAATTGGCCGGCATTATGGTGGGCACTTGTAATCCCAGCTACTCGAGAGGCTGAGGCAGGAGAATCACTTGAACCCAGGAGGCAAAAGTTGCAGTGAGCCGAGATGGCCCCATTGCACTCCAGCCTGGGTGACAAGAACAAAACTACATCTCAAAAAAAAAAAAAAAAAAAAAAAATACCTAACACCTATTTCTAATGGCACTTCCCTTTTAATCTTTGCAATCTGTAAAATCTGTAAAGCCAATATTCCTTCCAGGTTGTTCAATTCTGTTCTTTACCAACTCAACGTAAAATTATCTGGCTTAAGTGCCAAAAATGTTCAGTTGAGACTAAATATTTGCTGTTATTAGTGTGCTTAATTCACTTCACTTTAAATGCTTTAAATTTATGAGAACTAAGCATACTGCTAGTGTATTTTTTTCCTTTTCAACTAATTTGTATAAAATTAGGATGACAATGAAATACTCAAATAAGTATTAACCATGTGGCACCTATAAATGCCGATATGTCAAGCTGATATACCAAAATAAGAATCTGACAAAAGTAAAAGTTCAGGTTGTAATCCTGAACATAGTGAGACTTGGTCTCTACTAAAAATCAAAAAAACCAGCCGAGCATGGTGGTACATGCCTGCAGTCCTAGCTACTTGAGAGGCTGAGGCAGGAGGATCGACGAAGCCCAGCAGGTTGAGGTTGCAGTAGGTCATGTTGTGCCACTGCACTCCAGCCTGGGTGACAGAGAGACCCTGTCTCCAAAACACACACACACACAAAACAAAGAAAGTTCAGGTTGTAAAAGAAGGGAATTTTTTTTTTTTTTTGAGATGGAGTTTCACTCTTGTTGCCCAGGCTGGCAGAATCTCTGCTTACTGCAACCTCTGCCTCCCGGATTCAAGTGATACTCCTGCCTCAGCTTCCCAAGTAGCTGGGATTACAGGCATGCACCACCACGCCCAGTTAATTTTTTATTTTTAGTAAAGACAGGATTTCTCCATGTTGGTCAGGATGGTCTCGAACTTCTGACCTCAGGTGATCCGCCCACCTCGGCCTCTCAAAGTGCTGGGATTACAGGTGTGAGCCACCGCGCCTGGTCAAAAGAAGGGAATTTCTTACAGTCTACATTCATTGCCCTGTTTGCCCATTTCCCACACATTCTAATCCTGTTAACCAATGTCTAACCTGTCATCCACCCCAATGAAATTAAAACTCTGAAGGGTCATCAGACCCTCCGGTTACTAAATGAATACTCTTATGTCCTCTCTGCCATATCTTAGAGAACTGAGCATACCTCCTGATAGAACTGTCACTTCCTTCAGCTTCAATGATAAGCACTCTACTGATTTTCCTCCATTCAATCTAGGCTTCTCACTTTCTTTTCCAGGGGCTCCTCTTCCTCCATTCATCCATTAAATGTTGGTGTTTTTTAACAATATGTGTCAACAATAACCACTTTTCTAATCTCCCTCAGATTCTCAAACCTGTATCATTTTTCATGTTATACATTCAACCACCCCTAACAGCTCCTAAATCGAAACCTATCTCTATATTCTAGACTCAGATATCTAACTGCCTGAAGACATCTTCAACTTGGTATCCGCGAACAACTTCAACTCAGCAGGGCTCAAACTGAACTCTGTCTTACCTCTACAGACCTGCTCTTCCTTCTCTCTCTCAATGTCACCACCCACTACAGTATTTCTCAATGAAACACTTCTCATTAGCACTGCCCCCATCCCCACCACCCTGCACCCCCTTCCCATGGCCAGTAGAAACCTTAGGTCATTATGACAAAAACCCTACAGGTTCCCCAGATGTCTCCTGAAAGTGTTGATAATCCCTGAGAAAGGCTCCTTCCTTCCTCATCATATACAACCAACCAAAGTACCTTTTAAATCTATCTCTTCTCCATCCCCACTGGGAAGGCCTAAGTTAGGATATTCCTCATTTCTAACTAAATCACTGGGATAGCTCCATAACCAATCTCTCTTCTAGTCCAGCTTTCACTCCTTTCAAAGGGCCACAGTGCTTTGAGATGGACCTTTCAGGCATGAATCTGGTGTCACTTCCATGTTAAAATTCTTCAATGATTTCCAATTACCTTTAGATAAAATTTGCACTTCTAGTCAAATGAACTCACTTGCAGTTCCTCAAAGGTGGAATGTTCTTTCACCTCTGAGCAAGTGAACATGCTAACCCCTCAACCTGAAATGGCTTTTTTCCTTTGGTCTTGAAAATGTGCATTATTCTTCAAGGCTCAAAAACTATACCCTTTTTGAAGGTATTGCAAACTACCCCAGACAGACTAAAAATGCTCTTGACTCTACGCTCTCAGTGTAAGCAGTCAAGTGTTTTTGAATAAAAAAGGAAGGCTTTAACTCAAAAAGATTAGTAAGTTATAACTAAGAGCTGAAATACATAAGATTAAACAAGGATAAAATGTTAATTGTCACAGGTATAGGAAAAGAAGCCCTTAGAAAGAAGTTTCTAAGTGATGAAGAGAGCAGCTTAGCTAGAGAGAGGTGGTTCAACATAGTAGTTTAGAGTATGAGTTTTCGTCTCTTTAACCCCTAGTCTACAACCAGTTAAGTGACCTTGGGCAACTGGGCTGACTTCTCTTTCAGTTTAAAACGAAGATAACAATAGTACCTATCATTACTGGGTTGTTCTAAGGCTAAATGAGTTAATACACACAAAGCATTTATAACAGTATCTGGTAAATAACCTATCAGTTCTTACTATTACCATTATTTTAAATCATTTAGAATTATTATATTACATTCTGAAGCAGTATTGGAAAAGACAACAAAGTCATTGATAAGGTAACAAGAAGCAATAGCAGTTAAAATAAATGGAAGGAAAATATAGAGAAAAAGAAATAAGCAAGTCCTAATAACAAGCTATTGCCTAAAATTGAATCCTTGCAGAATAAATCCTTAAGTCCTTACAGTAAAATGTAAAATGCAAACAGAGATACTCCCCATGTTATTCTTTCAAAGAGAATCAAAAAGAATAATGTGGGATTTCACAGCAGATCATCAGCTGAATGCAGGATGAACATGGAAATGAATTGAGACTAGACCCAATCACAGTCCCTAAAAGAAACAAAATGTTGCCAGCTCACTAGGGAGGATGGAATGGTGATTTAAAATCCTATTTACAATGTCTTTTTTTAATCAATTTCAACAAATTTTATAACAATGAAAAAGAGATATAACATATATAGTATAAGTCTGTTCACATAAAGTTCAAAACCAGTGCTTCAACAATTTCAAATGGTTCAGCAAATAAAATATGTGTGTACATCCATCCATTGATATATAAAGAAAACGTGGTAAAATGTTAACAATTGGGAATCCAGGTGAAGAATATGCAAAAGTTCACAGAACTATTTTGCTACCTTTTTTGATTGATATTTTCAATTGATATTTTTCAGAACAAAAAGAGGAAAGAGTTAAAAAACTAGACAAAGCTAATTTATATTGTTTAGGAACGCAAACATGGGTAGCAAAGGAATTAAGTCCCTCTAATTATCAAAATTCAGAATAATTTCCAACTCTGGGAAGAAAGATGAGCTTTTGCTGAGTCTCACTGGGATCTTCTGATGCTGGTAGTTTCTTCACTTGGCTGTTTAATGAATTAGCTTTTCCTTATATTTATTATCTATATAAATTCTATGCATTTTTTTCTGTATGCACATTTCACAAGAAAAAAGGTAAAAGCAATGTGATGAGGTATATAAAAATACAAATAAAAATCGCTATACACTTGTTAAACATTATTATTTGAGAATGCTGCTTCTGCTCTGTAACATGCAAACACAAGTAATGAGGCTTTTGCTATGAGTCATTTACTTGAGATCATTTACCAAAAGGCACTTACTGAGGACCAATTTTTGAGGCTAGCAATATAATAATGTCATCTTATTTTTACATGAGGTGGTTCTTTTCTTATACAACCATCAATTCTGAATCTGGTTTAGTTTAGTATTAGGTAATACATCATACACAATTTATATTGTTCATGCCTAAAATCTATTTTTCTATAGCTTTTTCTGATTTCGTCATTAGGATTTCACAGTATCTTTTGTGAAATAGTCAGAAGTTGGTCAGAATTTCACATTCTTAAATTTACCTTTCTTTTTTTTTGAGACTGAGTCTTGCTCTGTTGCCCTGAATGGAGTGCAATGGTGCGATCTTGGCTCACTGCAACCTCTGCCTCCCGGGTTCAAGCGATTCTCCTGCCTCAGCCTTCTGAGTAGCTGGGATGACAGGCATGCACCACCATACCCAGCTAATTTAAACTGACTTTTAATACAGTGATATTAATTCACTTGATGGTCTCCTCCTGTGTTTTCTAAACCAGTATCAAAATCTAAATCATCATCACTTTCTTCACTTCTTCTATGGTTGGAACTTAGATTCTATTTTCAATATTTTCTGTTTTTCCTGGTTCTTTATGGAACAGAATAGCAACGTCTTCTTTCCACATTTTG
Source organism: Papio anubis (assembly GCF_008728515.1). Classification (NCBI taxonomy): domain Eukaryota; kingdom Metazoa; phylum Chordata; class Mammalia; order Primates; family Cercopithecidae; genus Papio; species Papio anubis. The sequence goes on along the minus strand of NC_044977.1, from coordinate 107,919,186 downwards.
CGCAAACTTCAAGTTCATAGGCACATGATCTACACGTTATATGAATCCTCCACTGTCTTCTATAAACATTTAACATGTTTTTTAGGTCTGATAATGGTTTGTATTTGCTATATTTTACACGCCACTCAAGAACTTCTTTACAGTTTTACAGTGCTGACATACTCCATCAGGAGGTTTTTGTTTTTATTTTTTTTTTTTTGAGACAGAGTCTCACTCTCTCACACAGGCTGGAGTGCAGTGGCACGATCTCGGCTCACTGCAACCTCCACCTCCCAGGTTCAAGTGATTCTCCTGCCTCAGCCTCCCAAGTAGCTGGGATTATAGGCACCCACCACCATGCCTGGCTAATTTTTGTATTTTTAGTAAAGACAGGGTTTCACCATGTTGGTCAGGCTGGTCTTCAACTCCTGACTTCAGGAGATCCACCTGCCTTGGCCTCCCAAAGTTCTGGGATTACAGACGTGAGCCACTGCGCCCGGCCGCATCATGAAGTTTTGCATTACTTTTCTTGGTCTGAACACTCTTATCAAACTTTTTTTTTTTTTTTTTGAGGCAGAGTCTTGCTGTGTCGCCCAGGCTGAAGTGCAGTGGCACGATCTCAGCTCACTGCAACCTCTGACTCTCAGGTTCAAGCCATTCTCCTGCCTCAGCCCCCTGGGTAGCTGGGATTACAGGCAGGCACCACCATGCCTGGCTAATTTTTGTATTTTTAGTAGAGATAGGGTTTCACCATGTTGGTAAGGCTGGTCTCGAACTCCTGACCTCAAGTGATCCACCCGCCTCAGCCTCCAAAGTGCTAGGATTACAGGCATGAGCCACCGTGCCCAGCTGAACTTGTCATTTTTGAAGCTAAATATATTCCGGTGCTTCTGAGGCCTGGAATGAGGCACGCTGCTCTTCTGGGAGCTCATCACCGAAACCACAACTGCCCCTTACTGGGAGCAGGCAAAAGCCACAATGTCTTAATATACTTAGAAATATCTACAGCTAATACAACATAACAACAACAACAAAACACAGAATGTGGAGTCCTAAGTTCTGAGATCTAGTCTCAGTGCCAGTCCAACCACTCTCCAGTTAGGTGACCTTATTAACAAGTCAGTCTCTCTGGCTATGAGTTTCCTCATCTATATGATGGAGAAGATAATATGCTTTTACTTAGCTCAAAGGGGTTGTTATGAGAACCAAATGGGATTATATAGATGATCATGCTCTTTAAAACACTATAAAATTGTTCCTAAATATTAAACTAAATGTTTAATGAATAATGTTCAAATCATTTAAATCAATTGTAGAGGTATAAGATTCCAGCTGAACCACAACCTACAAGAAAGTGACTCACAGACTTTAGCCTAATAAAAGTTCAGTATGGCCCTAAAAATGATATGGCTGCTAAAGAACATATATAATCTTTGATCAAATTAACATAATGAATAGTCTCACAAAAATTAACAGATCCACAGTGTTATACATTACTTAGCCTCCTTTTGAAATATGATGTTCAACTTTATGGGCTCTATTTTGAAAGACATTGGAAATGTGTTTGGGGTGATAGTAGTGGGAGTAACAAACGTCTCCTGTAAGAATAGTTAAAATAACCGGAATGCTGGCCTGGAAAAAAAACAAAAGGTAACTGAGAGCGGATCTTTAATTTTAGCCTTTGTGTTGCACTGGGGGACAAGTAAGAGCAATGGTAGAAGTAATAAAGACAAAGATGTTAGCTTAATAAGGAAGAACTGTGTAACAACAAGTTAAGGATATTCTGTGATAGGAATGGACGACTTCCTAAAACAATGTGTGTCCAGTCCCTGCATGTGCAAAAGGAGAAGCTGAAGGAGCACCAGGTAAGGATCCTACTTTGGGTGTGGGCTAAATTTTATAGAGGACTTACGAAATCCCTTTCAAATTTAAGATTCAGGCAATTATCAGAAAACAGCAGGCTGGGTGTGGCAGATCATGGCTGTAATCCCAAGATTTGGGGAGGCCAAGGCAGGGTGATCACTTGAGGCCAGGAGGTTGAGGCCAGCCTAGGCAACACGGTGAGTTCTTATCTCTACAAAAAATTTAAAAATTAGCCAGGCGTGGTGGCACACGCCTGTAGTCTTGGCTACTCCGGAGGCAGAGGCAGGAGGATCACTTGAGCCTAGGAGTTTGAGACTGAAGTGAGCTACGATCGTGGCACTACAGTCCAACCTAGGCAAGAGAGCCAGCATCCCGTATCTAAAAAAAATTTTTTTTTAAATGTTTAAGTCAGATTACTAAAGCAGATGGCAACAGAGGAAGCACCGTATCCTGGTATCACAAGAAATAAGGTTATAAAAAGTGAAAAAATAATCAGCCTGGGCAATACAGCAAGTCTTCAGCTCCACAAGAAATTAGAAAATTAGCCTGGCATGGTGGGTGCTTGCCTATATAGTTCCAGCTACTTGGGAGGCTGAGGCAGGAGGATCACTTGAGCCCAGGAAGTCAAGCCTGCAGTGAGCCATGATCGCACCACTGCACTCTAGCCTGGGCAACAGAGCAAGACCCTGCATTAAAAAAAAAAAAAAAAAAAAGGAAAACACCAGTTCTCATTTTAATTAGCGCAGCTATTTATAAACAAACCACAGTGTTGTCACTCACTCTCTGCCAATTTGTTTTGGGCCTTACCTCGTCTCCTATGATCTTCTAATTCCTCTCTGCCAACTCTTGTAATGTAAGAGCACTGTGAACCCTTAGAAAGGCTGTTAAAAAAAACTGTTTCCTTTTTAATTAAACTCTGCAAAAAGCAAGTCATTACATTTCCTGATACCTCACACCAAAGCAAAACAAACCAAAAAAAACCTAGGATTTGTCTCTTACTACATGTTTCTTTCTTTTTTTTAATTAATAGACTTCTTTAGTTTTAGGTTTATGAAAAGTTGAGCAGAAAGTAGAGATTTCCATATACCCTCTTCCCCAGTCAGTTCCTACTATTTTTAACATCTTGCTTTAGTGTGGTATATTTTTTATAACTGATGAATCAATATGAATACATTACTATTGACTAAAGTTCACATTCTACATTAGAGTTCATTCTTTGTATTGTACACTGTATGGTTTGGGAGGGTCTTAAATAATATTTTCATTGTAATTAAATACATATAACAAAGTTTATCATCTGAAACGTCTTGAATGTGCAGTTCGGTGTGAAGTACATTCACATTGCTGTGCCATCGATCTTCAGAATGCTCATCTTACAAAACAAAAGCTCTACATCCTTTAAATATTACATTTTTTTCTTAAGCACAAAACTTATTAGATAACAGAATAAACATACATAATTCTTAAATATAATGCTTTCACATAATTTTTCCTGTAATCTAAAATTCTAATTTACCATATTAATATATCCAATACTTATAAAATTTTAATTTTGCTCAATTTTTACCACATATAATAAAAACTAAGATTCAGTATCAAAAGTATATATTCACCCAAAACACCATTTATTTTGTGCTCCAGTAAAGGGTAGAGATATAACTAAGAAATAGGTTATGTCCCTTTAAATCAACATTTGACATTCACATTATATTTAATCTTATCAAAATATTGTGCTACATTTCTAAATATGACAAAATAAAGATTTTACACATACATGTAAATTCAAAGACTTTAACAGATTTGTGGAAAGGAAAGGGAAAAATAGAAAAAACATCCCAGTTAACTGATGGCCCCAGACAGAGAAACTAATTGTAGGTATCCTGGCTTATTTTGCCCACAAATTGAGGATTTTTCCTTTAAGAATAAAATCCAATCTATATTGAACAATCAAGCTGGCAAGAAGGCTTTATCACTGAGAATTTCGCTTTACAAATATGTTATGAATCTTTGATCAATTCAGTCATGTTTAGTAACTCGTGGGGCCATACTACATTACAAAGGTTATACATTTATCCCTTCCTCTCTACCTTTCCATCACTTCCTCAGTCTAATCCCTGTTAATATAATCTGTTTCTCAATACTTTCCCCCTGCTAATTTAAAAAATAAAGAGGAATTAGTGCAAAAGGCCCCAATTATTAGCCTCTCCAACTACTACTGTATCTTCAAAAACCGAAAAAAAAAGACCTCACTTACCTTCACTGGGTAAGTTACTCAACCTTTCTGTGCCTAAATTTCCTCATCTTCAAATTAAGGATAATAAACGGCTAGCACTTTATTACTATGTATTTGGCACGGCACATAGCAGGTGGTAAATTACTGAATGAAAGGATGAATAACTCAAAAAATTGGTAAACATTAAATGAGGCAATGGTATGGTTTGGATATGGTTGGTTTGTTCCCACCAAAACTCATACTGAAATTTTATCCCCAGTGTGGTGGTGCTGTAAGGTGGGGTCTAGTGGGCAATGTCTGACTCATGGGGGTGGGTCCCTCATGAATGGCTTGGTGCTATTCTCGTTTTTTTGCCAGAGGGAACAGATTCGTTCCTGGAGTGTGTTATTATAAAGCGAGGCTTCTCCTCCTGTTTGGTCTCTCTCTTCACAGGAGTCCACTTCCCCTTTGACCTTGTCTGCCATATGATGATGCAGCATAAAAGTCCTCTGCAGAAGCCAAGGCCATGCCCCACTCCTAGCCTGCAGAATCATGAGCTAAACAAACCTCTTTATACGTTACCCAGTCTCAGGTATTCTGTTACAGCAACATGAAATGGACTTACATACAAGACAAGTAGTATATGTAAAGTACACTACTTAGCACAGTGCCAGGCATACTAAAAGCTCACATTAAATGGAAGTTACCACCATCACCAAAATCTTCACTGGGTCCCCATTTCCCACAAATTCCAATTTAAACCTTTCTGTCTCCAAAAAACACAGAAACAAAACCCTTTCTGATTTCAAAAGAAGTCCGTGGTTATTTAGCTTTCTTGTGTCTCACCAATTTAATCTCCAAACAAGCATTCCCACTAAAATCAAACCAACAACTTCTCTCTTGCACAAAGCCAAGCTTATTGTTGAAATTTTAGACCTTCATAACTATCTTCTCACTGGAACATCTTTTATCTTCCCTTGTCTAGCCAAATACCAAACCTTTTAGTTCATATTCCACCTTGTCCAGGAAGCATTTCCCAACCACTCCTGCTTTTACTCATTTCTCCCTCTAAAACCCTTACACACTTTTATTATTTTGTAATTATCTACTAGCACTATCTAATCTTTTTAGGTAATTTGCAAATTACACTGTATCTTTTACTCTCATATCCTTTAGCTATCCCAAAAGCAAATGTACAAATACAAATGGATTGATCTAAACTTTTATAGTGATTATTTCTGGATAAGATTATGAATGATAAGCATTTCCTTTTTCATCCTTATAGTTTTCAAATAAATCATAACAAAAAAGAATAAATTTATCTGGCATTCTATGACTCAAATCTTATAGTGCTATTTCTATAGATTCTAAGATCCTAAAATATCTTCAGGATCATGAATGAAAAAAATGAGTACATGAATGAATGCATAAATAAATAAATGTCAGTGGAATTTTAACAACTATCTTCTATACTGACTGTAGTTTTCATAAAACAAAAATCAGTGGTTCACATGTAGTACCCAGTGTAAACTTATTATTCAGTGTGCATGGTATTCTCTGATTAAAAGTTTCCTGTTTCTAATTACTTTTCAATAATTGGTATTTTCATGACTTTATGCTCAAAACACACAACTTTCTATTACAAAAATGACACTGTCAATGTATTTGAATATATCTGAAACACCAAATATAATTTTTAAAAGTTCTTACCTAATCCTTTTTGTCCTGGATTCTTTGCAAAATTAAAAGTAAACTGGTAAAAATCCTTAAATCGTCCTGGTTCTTTCAATTCTTGTTCCATCTTGGGTATCTGGGCCTTTAGTTTTTCTATGCTGTCACATCTACATTGTAAAATTAAGTTTATAAAAGATTAACTTTTTCACTATAAATTAATAACTTATTTATTCCCATGAGGGCTTACATTTATTTCCTAGAACTACTTTTTTAAAAATCAAATAGTTGGAATTCAATCTTTTCATATTACATAAATACAAACATGCATGGAGGTTAGCTGCGGGAAGAAGTCTACAGTGATTAAATGTTCTAAATAATTACTTTTAAAAGAAATGGGCTATTCGTTTTAATTACATAATTCATTAGGCTATCAACACTTTCACTAGTAGAAGTCAGCTTCAGTGGATAAATAAGAATGTATAGTAATCAGCATAACAATCATTTTAAACTGTATTAGACACTACTGACACAGTACTTAATCGCGTTTACTATCTAAATTAACTAAAAGTATAGTCTCTTCCTTATGAGGAAACATTTCTTTTGGAAACTTGCTTCTTGTCATATACAAAGTATAGTAGTAAACAGGTGAACCTCCTACCACCTCCAACTGAATTACCTCAAATTAATATTAAGCTTTTTCTGTACGTGCAAAACATTCAACTTTCAAAGAGTTTGAAAAGCTCTAAGTACCAAGCCTTTACTTTCCTAATACAGCCTTATGGTAGAAATACGCTATTTCTTATAGATTCCACAAACAAATCCATTTTTTTCCTTCTAATCATTTTTTGCTTTTATTTTCCTTCTATATGCTTTGTAACACCTTCCAGATCATTAGTTTGTAAATTAAAATTTTGATTTGAAAGTTGATTACATATTATATGAATTCAGTTTCAAATTTTTAAAAACATTGCTTCCTTAAGTTCTGATGAAACCTGTCCTAGCATAGAAAATCCCAGCAAGTTCAGGATGGGCCTGGCTTTGGCTGAAGGACATAGTGTCCAGGCCAGTTAATTTACTGCCTCTCAGCTTTAAACCTACCCTTCTTTGCCCTACTTTGTGATATTGGACTACAAACTGTGAGACGTCATTTTTCTTGCCAGCTGGCTCAGTGTTAGGCTCTACCAAGAGCCAACGAAAGGCTGGAAGAGGAAGAAGGAACTTTTCTGATCCCAGTTTGTTTTCTCCAGAGGGCAAGGGTTTTAGTGTGTGGGAAGGTCCCAGCAGTATCCACCAGTGGTAGCAATCTCACAGCCTGCAGCAAGTGGCCTCTAGGCAGCTTTTTCACCAGCATTACAGGTGGCCACACCCTCTCCCTTCAACCCCCAGGTCTGAATCTCAGCCTTGTGGGGATCTCCTAAGCTTCTAAATTTCTTCCTTGTCTGTGCCCTTCCCTGACTTCCCAGAGGTGGTAGCAGCTTGCTGCAACTGCTACCTGTTATGCCTTGGAGTTTCCTTTTATCCTTTTATCTATTTGATAGAGTAAAGCAAGTCTTTAAATTTTCCCTGTTAAAATTACAGGTGTGGTCTTTGTTTTTTGTTTTTGTTTTTGTTTTGTTTTTGTTTTTGTTTGTTTTTTTGAGATGGAGTATCGCTCTTGCTGCCCAGGCTGGAGTGCAGTGGCATGATCTTGGCTCACCACAACCTCCGCCTCCCGGGTTCAAGCGATTCTCCTGCCTCAGCCTCCCAAGTAGCTGGGATTACAGGCATGCGCCACCATGCCCAGCTAATTTTGTATTTTAAGTAGAGACGGGGTTTCTCCATGTTGGTCAGGCTGGTCTCCAACTCCTGACCTAAGGTGATCCACCTGCCTTGGCCTCCCAAAGTGCTGAGACTACAGGCATGAGCCACCGCACCTGGCCCCTGGTGTGGTTTTTGTGTCTTGACTGGACCCTGACTGATTGCAATGTCAATCAGGCTCAAATCATGACTCTCATACTACCTAATTCTATAATTTCTCTGTACCTCAATTTCTTCATCTCTAAAATGGGGACAGAAACACTATTCTTAAAAAGTTGCTGTAAAGAGGTAGGTGAAATACTTAGCACAGTTAACTGAAATAAAATAATGTTTAATAAATGTTAGCTATTATCATTTAATAGTGGCCCTCTAAAAACAGAAAGGGCAACTTGTTACCTACCAACAGACTGATTACTTCTGTCTGCAACCTCATTAAATATGGACAACTAGAGGTCATAGGTAAAACCTCTACCCATGACTTTTCAATCAATTTACCCGAAGACATTCAGCTAATCACCTCTCAAAGTGTAAGTGAAACAAGTAGTAACTTCTAAGGCATCTTCCAGTTTTTAAATTCTAGGATTTTATAAACACAGGGTTCACAGTCTCACATTAGGAAATAACTTTAAAACTTGGTCATTTCACTCTTCCATGGTAAATATTTATGCATAATTTTAATACTAATGAACCTGCCTTAGAAGGAAATGATAAGAATATATCCAAATAGAAGAGGCTGTACTAACTATACAAATAACTTGACAAACCCAGAAAACTGTGTAACATGGAAACTAGCAAGTTAACCCATTTCTATTTATACCAATGTTTGTAGGCCAGCAAATCTTTAAATTTACACTAAAAAATTCATGACATAATTCAGTTCCACAGTAACATATCTAATTTCCTTTTGTAATTATATACTCACCCTAATTCTGTCATGCCATCCATGAACTCCTGTTTGGAGAACTCGCACTGTGTTGCTGCTCTGAACTTCCATGCAATAATCAACACACTAATGCTGGCTGGATCGAGTGCCAGGTCATCACAGAACTGCTGTATGCCATCTATTCCAATTTTATTCTCATCTTGAGGGTCTTTAAAAATAATAATGCAATATTAAAGTAGTGTCATATTATGCTACATTACTAAAACTGAAAAAGATAATGCTTTATATGTCATTTTTTAAATGACCACAATATATGGAAGGCATGAAACAGTATTACTCTAACATACACTTTCCCATTATTTAAAGCCATTCTCCTCTCTAGGAAGGCATGAAACAGTATTACTCTAACATACACTTTCCCATTTTTTAAAGCCATTCTCCTCTCTAACAGCATTCTTTTTTTTTTTTTTTTGAGACGGAGTCTCGCGCTGTGTCACCCAGGCTGGAGTGCAGTGGCGCGATCTCGGCTCACTGCAAGCTCCGCCTCCCAGGTTCACGCCATTCTCCTGCCTCAGCCTCCGAGTAGCTGGGACTACAGGCGCCCGCCACCCGCCGCCAGCTAGTTTTGTATTTTAGTAGAACAGAGGTTTCACCATATTAGCCAGGATGGTCTCGATCCTCCTGACCACCGTGATCCACCCGCCTCAGCCTCAAAGTGCTGGGATTACGGGGCTTGAGCCACTTTGGCGCCCGGCCTGACAGCATTCTTAAAGTGTACAAAAGAGATACATGCAGATGAGACATGATTTTTTGAGGCCGGAGTCTGGCTCTGTCGCCCAGGCTGGAGTGCAGTGGCGGATCTCAGCTCACTGCAAGCTCCATGCACCCTCCGGGTTCGCCATTCTCCGCCTCAGCCTCCGGATAGCTGGGACTACGAAGCCGCCACCTGCGCCCTGCTAGTTTTTGTATTTTTTAGTAGAGACAGGTTTCACCGTGTTAGCCAGGATGGTCTCGATCTCCTGACCTCGTGATCCGCCCGTCTCGGCCTCCCAAAAGTGCTGGGATTACAGGCTTAATTTTTAGCGCCCGGCTTGAGACATGATTTTTTTAAGTCTCATTTATTCATGTGAAATATGTCCCATACTTATACACATTCAGAAAATCAGACATTCGTATATAGGGACATGGGATTCTAATTCAATATATCCATATTTTGCTTAAGTAGGCATTCTGAACAGAAATTCTTTTTTTCTTAGAACAAAGTTCACTTTCCCACAATAACCACTTCTTAAGAGTATCAGAAAAACTGTAAACTAAACTATGTAATTCAACCCTAATCTCAACAATGTAAATATCTTTTGTTTAAAGAAAAAAATCAATACTTATCAAAGAGGCAAAAATTTTAAATAACAAAGAGAAAGAGGCAGTCATAGACTGCTATCCAATATGATTTGCTAGCATCTTTTTTTTTTTATTTTTGAGACAGAGTCTTACTCTGTCGCCCCAGGCTGGAGTGCAGTGGCATGATCTTAGCTCACTGTAACCTCTGCCTCCCAGGTTCAAGCGATTCTTCTGCCTCAGCCTCCTGAGTAGCTGGGACTACAGGCACACGCCACCACGCCCAGCTAATTTTTGTATTTTTAGTAGAGATGAGGTTTTACCATATTGGACAGGCTGGTCTCGAACTCCTGACCTTGTGATCGGCCCGCCTCGGCCTCCCAAAGTGCTGGGATTATAGGTGTGAGCCACCAAACCCGGCCTTGCTAACACCTTTCTTAAAGTAATCTGGCAATATCTCCAGCAATAAAAAACATGCACATCATTTGACTTTAGAGCACAAGTTATGCATAAAACATCCCATATTCAGAAAAACTTTGAAATTCTGTAAATGTATTTCTGCAAAAACATAAAAGATATGGAAGGATCCACACCATTGGTTACTCAGGAGAATGAATAAGGAGAATGAATAAGGAAAAGACAGACAAACTATTAACCTTTTCTTATTCCTCTATTATGCAGTTGAACTTTTTAAAAACTATGCATTACTTTATAATTCTTTAAAGATTTAGTATGCAGGTTTTCTTAAAGACTGGTTCAGCTGAGTTTTATACATATGAGGGGAGAAAAAACAGTTCCCCATCCCCATGCTCAACTTGGACAATGGGGGAGGAAAAAAAAAGGAGGGCAGGAAAATAAAGAGGCCAAGAAGAAATTTTAGTGCAAAGAAAATAATTTCTCCTCAGAGTTCTTGAAATAACCCTAAGATCTACAGACCTCTATTGGACACATCCACCCAATTTATGTTATATATAGTATTTGATTTCTCACAAGCCCATCACTTTGGAAAATCTGGTCCAAAATTTATTTAAAGTCACAAGCAAGCACTCACCTTTGTATCTATTGTACAGTTGTTCTAACTTCTTCCTGTCCAATGATCCTTTTACACTCTCTCGTATATAAAGTTCAGGATTTTGGAAAAAATTATCTGTTGCAACATCTAACTTCCAGTCATTTTGAGATAGACAACTTACTGCTGTTTTTTCACTAGATTGTGTGAAGATCATAAACTGACGAACTTTATCCTTCTGCGATGATTTCAACTTGTTCTATTGAAACCAGAAAATAAACTGAAACTCTATGTAAAATCACGTAAGACTAAATATTTCTATATGGCTGACAAAACATTCTTAGTAATACTTTTTCCTCATAAAACATTAAAACAGTTTAACTTAAGATTTATTTTTGATCTATTATTAATCAGAAAGACTAACTTTTAAAAAAATATGAAACAAAAAATATGGTACAGTTTTGGAAGAGAAATAGGACAGAAGCGAAGGAAGCTCAACCACCCAGTGTTTCTCCTACAGTGGGTCCTGAGAGCATACAGAAAGGCTGCAGAAGGGAAGCGGTGCTACTCTCCAAACCTGGACAAGCACAGTGCTCTGAGATGGATGCACAAGTAGTGGTGGGGAAGAAGTTGACATGATCTGACCAGTGAGCAAATGCCCCTGGGGAACCATGAGATTAACAGGTGTTTACTGCAGTCCTAATACCCACTATAAAGGATATGGGGCTAGGGGGTGGGGATCCTCCCTCCCCAACACCACCTACCTTGTTTTCTTGCTGTTTTTATCAAACAGGAGGAAGCAATAAAATAGAAGGATTTGACATTTCTCCTAGTCGTATTCAGAAACCAAGAAAATTATCAACAAAATTTCCGCATATTTTCACTCACATCAGGAGAAGCATCCTTCCTACCGCAATAATTTTTTTTTCTTTTTCCCCTGGAAGAATCACGTCATTCCCTTAGCCAGAGCCTAGCAGAGACCCTTGGTCTCTCCAAACAGCCCTTCTACCTCTTCTCAGAGAGGGGAAGAGATGAAGAGATAATCACCTCTTCTCACTTGCTGCACACTGACAAGGATTCATTTCTCATCTGACCTAAACCCACAGGAAAAGAAGGCAGGGTACTCTCTCCCAGTATCAAAGACTATGTTCTCCCTTCCCTCTCACCCAAGCCAGCCTCCGAGCAACTGCAGCCTCATCACTGTTACTCTTCCTCCTCCCAAGCTCCAATACCATCTTCTAGCAAAATACTTGGGTTCTTCCTGAGTTACTATTGTAAATGAAGAGGGAAAACTTGAGTAGAATACTCATGAATAGACACAATATTCTGTGGTTGGCTGGGCGCGGTGGCTCATGCCTGTAATCCCAGCACTCTGGGAGGCCCAGGCGGGTGGTTCACCTGAGGTCAGGAGTTCGAGACTAGCCTGGTCAACATGGTGAAACCCCGTCTCCACTAAAAATACAAAAATTAGCTGGGCATGGTGGCAGGTGCCTATAATCCCAGCTATTCAGGAGGCTGAGGCAGGAGAAATGCTTGAAATCGGGAGGCAGAGGTTGCAGTGAGCTGAGATAACACCATCACACTCCAGCCTAGAGGACAAGAGCAAGACTTCATCTCAAAGAAAAAAATATATATATATGTACATACATATATATATATATATTTTTTTTTTCCTGTGGTTTAAGCAACACATTTGAGAGCCCCAGATGCTCTCATCTGGCCCAAACAGACAGATCATAAACATCAACTTCCAGATTAGACAGATCAGAGAACCCTAACCAGAAGGTTACGGCATTTGTTCAAAAATATCACTCAGGTTGTTATTAGTAGAAATGAGACAAGAACAAAGAGGTCTCATGAATCTGAGTAATCTTTCCATAAATCACACTGCTTGCTATACATAATTACAAAGCTTTTGAGATTTTACAACATATTTCTACCGATCACAGTAAAAACAACACTATACAAAATCAAATATGAAAACTAACCCTATCTCCCTATTTCTTGCAATATGAAAAATGTCTATGCTCTAGAATCTGATCTGTCAGTCACACTCCTCTCTTTGCAAATATGTTACTGTTAAGATTACAGATTAAAATCTCAACCTCTGTACTCCACTAAAATTGAGAAACTATAAATTCACTACTCTTCTGCTACTTCACTAATAACTCTACAACATCTGGACATCAGATAAGTCATATCCCATTGCAAAACACATCCCTCAAGTGTCTAGGATTCTTCCCTTTGGAAAACCATCTCCTCCTTGAGATTTACTGTTCAATGACAACAAACTCACAATGAAATCAAATGCCAAGGAAGATAACTGTCCTAATTTAATTTTGCTTAAATGAAAGTTAACAAGGAAATCATTTTGATTCCAACTTTTGTTACTGAAAATTATTTTAAAACTTAGTATATCTTTCTCCCTTGAGTGATAGAGTACCCTAACATATGTTTTAATTCTCCTCTGAGAAAGAAGGTAAAGTACCAAAGGTTCACTGTGATCATCAGTGACCACCGTATAATGGTGCAGGAAGTGTTGGAGAGTAACCTGCAAGTATGCCAACCACAGACCATATCCTGGAAAATACGTAGGTTTTTTTGTTTTTTTTAAGAGACTGGGTCTCGCTATGTTGCCCAGGCTGGTCTCAAACGCCTGAGCTCAAGCAATCCACCTGCCTCAGCCTCCCAAAGTGCTGGGACTACAGGAGTAAGCCACTGTGCCTGGCCTGGCAACTACTTTTTAATTAAACCTGATACAACTTATTGGCGTAATTTTTCCCCCATCCTCCTAAAAGTTGGAGGTGGCAAAACAAACAGATTTAGCTGGGGTTTTATCATATAGTTTTAAATCCAGTGCTCTGTTCCCTGCAGGGTCTATCACCTTTGTTGAAGGGAGGAAAGGAAAAATCATAGCTTAAGTCATTTCTCCAGGCCAAAAAGAACTAGTCATTCTACTATTCTATTCCTATCAAAAAGCAGGATAATAGAAGACCAGGGAAACAAAGATAAAAAACTGTCTTACCCACACAAACTAAAAACAAAATAATACAAACGAATTAATTCCATGTCATATCTTATTTGAAAAATATGTTTATGTAATATATTTTATATATATACACACACATACACACACACACACATATATAAATGTAAACTTTTTTTTTTTTTTTCCTGAGACAGTGTCTCACTCTGTCGCCAGGCTGGAGTGCAGTGGTGCAATCTCGGCTCACTGCAACCTCCACTTCCCAGGCTCAAGCGATTCTCCTGCCTCAGCCTCCCGAGTAGCTAGGATTACAGGCACGTGCTGCCGTGCCCAGCTAATTTTTGTATTTTTAGTAGAGACAGGGTTTTGCCATGTTGCCTAGGCTGGTCTTGAACTCCTGACCTCAGGTGATCCAACCATCTCAGCCTCCCAAAGTGCTGGGATTACAGGCATGAGCCACCGGCCAGGCCAAATGTAAACTATTTTAACTGGTTTGGTATAAATTTCCATTATACAGGGCAATATCAATATATCTGAAGAAACAGGGTGCACCTACCCATTTCCAACAACATAAAGGCTACTGAGTTACACTGGGCCAAGAAGTGACAGTATGGACTCCAGCTAAGCCAAGTGATATTGACAATCCCATTCCTATGAAGTCTGATAAGTACCCTCCACTTCTTATACTCACAATGCACTCTTCCCATTTCTTTGTCAGCTCTCTGTTCCTAGAATACATTGTAACACCCAATTCCCTACTAAGGGAATTCAATTCTGTAGTCTCAAAGGCTATCCTAGAATAAAGCTGGAGTATACCAGACCAATTTAGGGGAGCTGTAACACTCCTATCCCCTTTTCCGAAGCCACAAAGACGTACCAGGCAGTGTTCTGATGTTGACAGTATGGCACCAAAGGTTTAAATTTTTATCAACATAAGGAAGAGAAAAAGGTGACTAACCAGAGAAGAATTATTTTATAGGGGATGAGAGGGTGGATAGAAAATTGAGGTGGAAGAAAAAACAGATGGATTTTTTCTCTGTTTCTACTACAAACACAGTGGGGAACTTCCCAAGAGCAAAATCATGTGACAGCTACAATGATTCAGCACTCAAATGTAATATATGCCATTTATTTAAATACTTATTTAAAGGGAATAAACTAATCATTAAATAAGATCAGGCAATACAATCTTCAGTATTCCAATGTTAAAACTACCTAGATATTATGAAGTTTTCAAAAAAACGCAATAGTGGAAAGGATGTAAAATGCATAAAACAAAATATATTTTGCTTTTTAACTCTGGCAAAAAAAAGCAGGGGGAGAGGAGAAATGCTATCTCTTGTAACAGAAAGCTAATTACAACAGTATCAAAGATTACCAAAATTAGAAATACTGTCATAATCTGAAGAGTAAAATGAATTTATTTGCTCATCTTTCCAAAATATAACATGCCAAGTTATCAACACATATTGTTTTATTCTTAAATCTAGCATATTTGCATTTTTTTTTTTAACTCAAGAAATTCAAGAATTAGAGAATCAGCCAGGTGCAGTAACTCACGCCTGTAATCCAGCACTTTCGGAGGCGGAGGCAGTAGGACTATTTGAGGCCAGGAGTTCAAGACTAGTCTGGCCTGGATAACACAATGAGACCATCGCTACAAAAAAATTTTTTTAATTAACTGGTTGTTGTAGCGCACACCTGTAGTCCTAGCTACATGGGAGGCTGAGGTGGGAAGATGAGGATCACTTGAGCCCAGGAGTTCATGGCTGCAGGGAGCTAAGACAGCACCACTGCACTACAGCCTGGGTGACAGAGCGAAATCTTATCTCAAAAAAAAAAGAAAAGAAAAGAAATTTAAGAATCACATTTAAAATAATAGCTTATCTGAAGAAAAAATATTAATAAAGTTTAAAAAGTCTTCCTATTAAAAGTATTTCCCCAAGGAAAAACAACAAACATGAAAATGACTTTCTAGTCAACTAAGTCCTAACAATTTCAAAATAGAAATAATTTTAATAAGTTATATTTTTACAGGAAAAAATTAAGATCCATTTTATTTCTATTGTCTTGAATTTTTATCTTCTCATCCTTAAGTTTATATTTCTGCCTGAATTCCAGAAACAGACACTTAGGCCTTTATATCTTTAGAGGAATTAATTTTCTAACTCAATTCTTGTTAACTTAGGATTTGAGGAATCTAGCTCACAAAAGTTAATGCTTTCAAAATCAAAACACTTTTATGACCACCCATAATTCTCACTAAAAGCTCTGTATGTTGTTATGTAATTATCATATTGACAGTTTAACTTCATCTGAAATTTAAAGAGCTAGTTTTAACTTTAGAAGATCATACTTTCCATATATAATACATGGTATTCAGCAAACACAGGAAAACGTTACCAATATCCAAAACTACTCACTCACAAAAGGCCTTCCAATAGACTATAGGTCCGAAGTCAAAAGTGCAGGAAAAAATCAATTCAACCAATGAGCCTACCTACAACTCCTAGAGCAGACTTTCACCTAGAAACCAAAGTTCTACTCCAGGAAAGTCAGCATAGGAATCTAGGCAGGAGTAGCTCTATCTCTTTCCTTCCACCTGTACAGAGAGGCAATATAATATGATTCGCTAGAGAAGAGTGCAGACTTTCAAACCAGACTGTCAGGATTTTAACTCTACCGGTGCCACTTAATTGCCGTATCACTTTGGGAAAATTAATCTTTCTGCGCTTCAACTCCTTCATCCGTAAACAGAGTGTTGAGGTTACATGAATCAATTCAGGTTAAACTCTTAGAACTGTAACTAGCACATGGTAAGGACTCCACATAAGTTCATAGAGGAAGAAAGATGGACAAGTGTGGTGGGCTCACGGCTTGTACTCCCAGCACTTTGGGAGGCCAAGGCAAGAGGAACACTTGAGCTCAGGAGTTCAAGACCAGCCTGGGCAGCATAGCAAGACCTCGTCTGTATTAAAATTAGCAACAACAAAAAAGTAGCCAGGCATGGTGGTGCATTCCTGGAGTCCTAGCTACTTGGGAGGCTGTGGTGGGAGGATCACTTGAGCCCAGGAGATAAAGGCTGCAGTGAGCTATGATGGCGCCACTGCACTCCAGCCTGGACAAGAGAAGGCATGCGATCCTATGTTAAAAAAAGAAAAAAAAAAATACTCCACAAAAAAAATTTAAATGGTAAACTATAATAAAACTAGCAGCTAACATTTGAGCTTCTACTGTGTGCCAGGCACTGCACTAGGTACTTATTAATCCTGCAAGATGATTCCATTTTACCAATGAGGAACCAAACTTCCAGCATAATTTATCTACTTATTCAAAAAGTAGCAGAGCCAGAAATGAAGCCCTGCTGCCTGGTTTCAAGGCATGCAGTTTTGCCATTTACTATATACTGCCTTCAAGTGAAAAGAAAATCAAAAGGGCAAAAGTGCAACCACTGACTGTTGAAGGGAGAATTGTAAGCAATATTTCTTCACCTATTTTAATGGAAAAGTAGTCAAATGTGAACGATTTGCATTCCAACTAAAAATTCTCCATTAAGCATTCTCTCACAACCTAACTAAAAAGATAATTTGGGGATTGAGCTTCTATTTAGGGTTTGTTTTTTTTTTTTTTTGGTTGGGGGTAGGAAGGAGAAAAGGAAGAGGATAAGTTATTTTTAAGACAAGCAATACAACAGAAAGAAAAATGTGTTTATAGTCCTGTCACAGTCTATTTTAAAAACAGATGGCTATAATCTATAGCTTTAAATGTACAGAGGTTGAAAACAAAAAAAATCACAAGGCACTCGAAGTCAGGGTTCCCTTTTCCAAAGAGAAGGCTTGAAACTCAGAGAAAATACAAATACTTATATAGGTTATGGCCAGAAAATATATGGAAATATGTACAATTTCAAATACTAAGCAAAACGAACAAAACCCTCATAGTACTCAAATCTGAAGTTTAAAATAATTGCTTATGGATAACAATTACTTATTCATTCTTAAATTTCCTGCACTTTGAATAACTCTTGAAATTAACTCCTTCTTAAGAGGTGCTGAGGCTGGGCAAGGCAGCTCACGCCTGTAATCTCAGCACTTTGGGAGGTCCAGACAGGAGGACTGCTTGAGCCCAGAGTTCAAGACCAGCCTGGGCAACATAGCAATATCTGGTCATGCACACCTGTAGTTCCAGCTACTCAGGAGGTTGAGGTAGGAGGGTCACTTGAGTACAGAAAGTTGAGGCTGCAGTGAGCCATGATCACATCACTAACTCCAGCCTGAACAACAGTGCAACACCCAGTGGCTCACGCCTGTAATCCCAGCACTTTGGGAGGCCAAGTGGGGGGTGGTTCACCTGAGGTTGGTAGTTTGAGACCAGTCTGACCAATATGTAGAAACCCCATCTCTACTAAGAATACAAAATTAGCCGGGCATGGTGGCACATGCCTGTAATCCCAGCTACTTGGGAGGCTGAGGCACGAAAATTGCTTGACTCCAGGAGGCGGAGTTTGTGGTGAGCCAAGACCACACCATTGTACTCCAGTCTGGGCAAGAAGAGGGAAACTCCGTCTCAAAAAAAAAAAAGGCTCTGTATTACATTAGTCCCCTCTTATCCACGTGGGGGAGGGAGAAACATTCCAAGACTTCAGTGGATGCCTGAAAACACAGGTAGTATAGAACCCTATATATACACTCTGGTTTGTTTGGTTTTTTTTTTGACCTGATAACTAAGAGAGCTACTAAGTGACTAACAGTAGGCAGTGAATACAGCATGAATAAGATGGACAAAGAAAGGGATGACCAACGGCTCCAACAATGAGATTTCATCATGCTACTGAGAACAACGCACAATTTAAAACTTATGAATTGTTTATTTCTGGAACTTTTCATTAATATTTTCAGATCACCAGGTGATTGCGGGTAACTGAAATCAAGCAAAGTGAAACCACAGACAAGAGGGTACTACTGCACTACTAAGTCCATAGGAATGATATACATACTATGTGATTATTGTGCACGATGATATATTATGGCAACCTACCTTTCAAAAATTCAGAAGTGACCGGGCATGGTGGCTCACGCCTATAATCCCAGCATTTTGGGAGGCCGAGGCGGGCGGATCATGAGGTCAAGAGATTGAGACCCTCCTGGCCAACATGGTGAAACCCCATCTCTACTAAAGATACAAAAATTAGCTGGGCACGGTGGCGTGTGCCTGTAATCCCAGCTACTCGGGAGGCTGAGGTAGGCTGAGGTAGGAGAATCACTTGAACCCTGGAGGCAGAGGTTGCAGTGAGCTGAGATTGCACCATTGCACTCCAGCCTGGGTGACAAGAGTGAAACTCCAGCTCAAAAGAAAATATTCAGAAGTATATCTGTAAGATTCAAATAGATTATTGTAGACTTTTGTATACTTTTCTTCACAGGTTTTTAAAAAGTAGGCAACTAGTGAAAATTTAAAAGATTTTCTCTCCACCCCTCAGAATTACTAGTTAAAATTACTAGTCAAAAGGCCAGCCTCGTCTGGTCTTTCAGGAGGTATACTCCTTTGGGAGGCTAAGGGGGGCAGATCACTTAAGGTCAGGAGTTTGAGACCAGCCTGGCCAACATGCTGAAACCCTGTCTCTACTAAAATACAAAAATTAGCCAGGCATGGTGGCACATGTCTGTAATCCCAGCTACTCGGGAGACTGAGGCAGGAGAATCGCTTGAACCCAGGAGGCAGAGGTTGCAGTGAGCCGAGATCGTGCCACTGCACTCCAGCCTGCACGACACAGTGAGACCCTGTCTCAAAACAAACAAACAAAAAAATGTTATTTTTGCTAATTTCTGATGATAAATAAGAAATAACCATCTTAAAATACTTGCATTAGTCATCATCTCGATTGATTCTCTCAAACTTATTGCTTGAACTTCTAACAAGAAATCCAAGTAGCTAATTTAAATTTACTTTCCTCTCTCCACTAACATTGTTTTCTAAAGTAATCTCAAGTTAATAAAGGATTACTGAGGCAGAAAGAAAAAAAAACACCAAAAAAATGAAAAATTAAATGAGATTTATAAAATTCCATAGTTAAGATCTAACATACTATATTTCTTAGAGAGAATAAATGATCCTTGAAAAATAAAATCTTCTAATTCTAGTATTTGATATTTTCTCAAATCCTAAATCAGGAAGTATTAGAATCCTCTGAATAAACACTCCACGTTTATTAAAACGAAAATACCCTACTCTAATGAGGGAATGGGCTGCAACTTATCTCTGTGTTGAGTGATTCAAAAGTACTATAGATTTAAAAAAAAAAAAAACTAAATCCCTTAAAATTTTATAATACAGACAGGCAGCCTAATCACTCTCAGTGACTAGGTACTAATTACATAAAACAAATTCAATAAAATAATAAAAGACTGTATTTCAGTGACTGTTTTTTCCTTCTGTTTTGCTTTTTCTTGTGGGGGTGGGTGCACACCTAAAGTGGCTATATAAATTAGTCAAGAGCTTGTTTCTCTCCACAAAGCAACTGAATCCTATTTGGAACTATTTCTTTTCATCAAATTTCATGGCAAACACTACCATAACTTGAACTCAATACTGAAATTTTAAAGGAGTTTTCTCCCAGATTTTCCTTATGCTTGACCCAATCTGTAAGAGCACAATCAAAGTAGCCACTTGACCCAAATGACCTGTTCTTTTAAAAAAAAATTTTTTTTAATTAACACAGAATTTTTTTTGTTTTGTTATGTTTTTATTTTTGAGACAGTCTAGCTCTGTTGCCCAGGCTGGAGTGCAGTGGCACGATCTCGGCTCACTCCAAGCTCCACCTCCCGGGTTCACGCCATTCTCCTGCCTCAGCCTCCCAAGTAGCTGGGACTACAGGTGCCCACCAACACACCCAGTTAATTTTTTGTATTTTTAGTAGAGATGGGGTTTCACCACGTTAGCCAGGATAGTCTCGATCTCCTGACCTCGTGATCTGCTGGCCTCGGCCACCCAAAGTGCTGGGATACAGGCCTGAGCCACCGTGCCCAGCCAAAAATTAACACAGAATTAATTGTACCTCCAACTTTCTTACTATATGCACCAAAAGTTATAATTTTTCAATTACTTAATGTTTACATCAAATCATTTGATTATACATGGAAACAACTAGGTCACTATTATTCAGCATGACAAGGAAGAAACCAGAGTAAAACTAAACAAAGATTCTACATCTACACTGAAGGAGTGCTTGCTGGGTTTAAAAAAAAAAAAAAAAACCACAGAAAAATGGGAGTAGGTAAGGGTCAGGGGGAGATAAAGTGTGGAACCAGAGACCAGAGTTCTAACCCCTGCTCTGCCACACACTAGCATCAAATCATTTAGAATGCTAAGCCTTCATTCCCGATATGCTAAATAAATTTAAAAAAAAAAAAAAAAAGGTAGTAATAATGCCTATTTCAGAAGTGGGAGTGGAGATTAATGACAACTGTAAATTGTCTGACTAGCAGAGTGTATCTTCTCAATAAACGTTAATTTCCTTTCTTTGTCCCGAGTTTTCTGCATACAGTCACTGAACGAAAGGCCCAGTTTTCTGCATACAGTCACTGAATGAAATACAAACCACTAGAACATATTCGACAATCTATCAAAGAGGTTTTGTTGTGTTTTTATTAACCCTAGTGTGGTTAGGTATACTTGATAATCCATTAGTTTTTATTGAACATTAGACAGTCATCTTAAACAGAATTCAAACCTCTGTACACAGAAGCTGCATGGTAAAGAAAACTGTAGTAAGGGTCTTTTGAAAAAACTGCTTTAAAAAATAATTATCTGTAATACTGTTACAGCACACTACGGAACAAAAAAAACAAGGTATATCATACCACTCAAAATCCTTCAATGGCTTTCCCTCTCTCTAGGATAAAAGCCCAATACCCTTACAGTGCCGACCCATGCCTATCCCCACTCCTTACCACCTAGGCCTTATCTGCTCCAATGATCCCCTGTATATACACATGTACACACGTACACACACACACTGCTCCAGCCACACTGGTCTCACTGTTCCTCAAGATTTCTACCATATTTCTTCATGGTTTATTCCCTCATTCCCTAGTCTGCTCAAAATGGTCTCACCGGTGATACAGATACTTAGTAACCCTACTTCCATCAATGCCCTAGCACCCCCAATCCCCTTCCCTAACACTGTTTTCTCCCACAGTACTTAACACCTTCTAACACAGTAAAGAAGAAAACTATATACCATGTTTATTATTTATGTCTCCCTACTAAAAGGTAACCCTCACCAGAGTGAGAATTTTTGTCTCTTCTGTGATACATACATCCCTCCAGTGCCTAACACTGTGTCTGGCACACAGACGTATAACAATCATTGAAAAGAATTGATACTCTCGTTTAATTTACTTGTAGATATGCAAAGAATGTGCAACAAGTTATGAAAAGACAACCTTGAATAGATCTACATCCATTTGAATTTACAAATTCTAGTATTTGTTGACAACATAATCTTAAATTTCAAAGTTCATATATTTTTAAAGCCATTGAAAACATAGGCATTAACATCACTGATCACCCATTAATATGAATTGTGTTACTTAACATATTCATTAATAACACGTGGTTTCCTCTAAGTGATCAATATGATTTAATTTCAAATGTAATTTTCTGGATTTCATGAGTAAACAGATTTATATATACCACAAATACTGGGGGAAATGGTAGACGAGGAGAAAATAGTTTCAGTTCTGCAACCAACAATCCTGCAAACTTGAACCTCAAAACCTCCTTGATCTTCAATTTCTTCTTGTGTAAAAATGGGGAGGAGTAAATTAGATGATCTCTAAGTCTATGTCAGATCTAAAAATTCTATGATGCTATGAGTCTAGAAAACCATTAGAATCACAAAATGTCTATGCTGGATGAAACTTTAGAAATCATCCAGTCCAATCCTGCCATCTTATAAATAAAACCACCCACACGTTTTGAACACTTTTTAAAAATATGTTCCAGGCTGGGCACAGTGGCTCACACCTGTAATCCTAGCACTTTGGGAGGCCGAGGCAGGTGGCTCACCTGAAGTCAAGAGTTCGAGACCAGCCTGGTCAACATAGTGAAACCTCGTCTCTACTAAAAATACAAAAATTAACCGGGTATGTTGGCGGACGCCTGCAATCCCAGCTACTTGGGAGGCTTACGCTGGAGAATCGCTTGAACCCAGAAGGCGCAGGTTGCAGTGAGCCAAGATTGCACTATTGCACTCCAGCCTGGGCAACAGAGCAAAAACTCCATCTCAAAAAAAAAAAAAAAAGTTCCAAAGTAACAGAATATTATCTAGTTTTGGAGTCATTTACAGGGGGGAGGGAATAAGTTAACAGAACAACTTTTTTACTTATACAAAATATTTCAAATATCCCATCATTTAAGTTTGCTCTAGAACTGACAATAACGTACTCTAGAAACGGGCTGCAGCTACAGACACCAAAAAACTCACAGCCCAAAAACTGTATAAAGAAACAATTATATGTAAGATAAGTTTATAATGAAACAACTTCTTAACTATAAAATTCTTACTGCCTAACTTCTATTAGGGCCAGTGGTGAGTCTCTTTCCTTTCTTCTTATATTTTTTAAGAGACAAGGTCTGTTAGCCAGGTTGGAGAGGTGCAGTGGCAGGGCTCACAGCAACCTCAATCTCCCAGCTCAAGTAATCCTCCCACCTCATCCTCTGGAGTAGCTGCAACTACAGGCTAGCACCAGTATGCTTGGCTAATATTATTTTTTTTCCCCTTGGGATGGAGTCTCACTATGTTACCCAGGCTGGTCTCAAACTCCTAGGCTCTCAAGCAATTCTCCCGCTTCGGTGACCCAGGGTGCTGGGATTACAGGCATGAGCCACCGTGCCCTGCCCCCATGGTGAGTTTCTAAACCAGAGAATATCACAATTCTCACGACATAAACTGAGTTCAGCCACAGGATATGTTTTTAATTAATATCTTGTCACCAATGGTAGAATTACATGGGTTATAGCTAAGTTTCAAAAGTAGCTAATTTTAATATTAACCAAAAGAATAGCAGCTTACAAGCTGAACTCTCCTATGAACCACTTGAATCCTGAATTCCTGAACAGGTGATGACTCCAGATCTAGGGGATGATGCAGATCTGGAACCATCCTGAAGAGCACACATTTCAGCTGTGGCTGAGTGCTTCCCAGGGAATTAATGTCATTACTTCGAGCTTACTATACTCATCTAAATGCTAAGAGTCTGGAAACTTCAGGAGTAATGTCTGCGACCATGTAAATACTTAAGAAACTAGAAACTGTTTAGACTGCCTGGTGGATCTCTGAACACTGTAATACTAATCCATACATTAACCTGCACTTTACAGGAAAGTTTTCTTACAAATTCAAACTGTAAATTCCTACACAACTTGCCACAGAACATAAATGTTAAATATGTGGCAGACTAAACCATATATCCATACATGACAACAAAATACTGCCAAGCTGGAGGATGGGACTAGAAGTGTCGTTCAGCAAAAATAAGACCAACTAAAAACAAAGACACTGGGGCATTCCCTTAACACAGGCGCACACACACACCCTCCTCAAAGAGGCCTTTATGTTCCCCATGAGCAAAAGGACAACAATATCATTTTTACTATTCATACAGTAACCTGCACGGAATTCAACTCACGCTCAGACTGTACAATGCCAAACAGCGCTTCTGAAACACGAAGAGCTTCCAGCAGAGTCAGGTACTTAATTACCAAAGTAAACAACTCGACCACAAGGGTCTGCAAGCCAAGGACTTTCTTCTCCCCCGCCCCCCTCCACAAAACAAAAAAGGAGAGTAACTTGACAAACTGTTTTTAAAAATAAAAAATAAAAAAAAATCACAAATGGCCCTTAACTACTATAATAAAGCAATTACTCCTCCCACCCCCAAGCAAATAAAATAGGTGCTCGAAAGGGCGCTCGCTAGTCTGTGTTCCCTAATTTTATGAAATGAGAACAGGTTGCACTTCCGTACCCCCTCCCCCAAGCTCAGCAGTCTCCCATGTTTTCAGTAGAGAGGTAAATATAACCTCCACCAACTGGCCAGGGAAACTCTCCTTCTCCAAAAGCATGGGACGCCTCGAGAGGTGATGGAGAAAGGAAAAGGGCTGATACCCCGCCCCAAGCAAAACTGCCTGGGAGACTTGCGGGGTACTGGAGCCGGGAGCGGAGGAGGGAGAGGCGCGCCGGGAAAGTCTTTCCTTCTCCCCGGCCGGGCGAAGAGGGAAGCCCCGGCTTCGGGGCGGGGGGAGGCTACTCACCCGGAACCCCAGACCCCAGTCCCCGGCCAGACACAATGGAGCCGGCAGAGGGGCAGGGGCAGGGCCGTTGCCCCATCCCCTCCCCCCGCCCCAACGCCTCCCCCACCCGTGCCGGGCCCCGAAGAGGGGCACCGGGGCCGCTCCCCGCGCCCCAAACTCCCCGGGGCTCCCGACTAGGCCCGGCTCCGCTCCGCCTCCTCGGCTCTCGCGTAGCGGCGGCGCCCGGGCGGGAAGGGGCGAAGGAGGAAGGGAGAGGCAGGCAGGAGAACCCCCGCCTGGGAGCGGGACGGAGGCCGCGGGCCGAGGCTCGGGGCTGCAGGGTCACCGCGGGGCGGAGGGCGGCCGGGGCGGGGGTGCGCGGCAGCGCCGGCCCCCAGCCGGCAGGGCGGGCGGGCGGCCGCAGTGCCTCACCATGTTGGTGTCCTCCAGGCCTCTCCCCTCCTCCTCCGGCTCCGCAGCGAATGGACGGCGGCGGCGGCGGCGGCTCCTCTCACGGGCTTGCCGGGCTCCCGCTCATGCGCAGTGCGGGGCGGCCCGGCGCGGCCCGAGGAGGCAGCCCCGGGCCTCGGGGAGGCGGAGGGACGGAGGCGGGCGGAGGGCACCCCGCGCGGGGCTTCCCCCGAGCGCGGGGGTCCCCCGGGGCGGGGGCGGGGGGCGCGGCGGGGGAGGGGCGGGCGACGCAAGCCCTCCGCGCGCCGACATCCTCCTGCCGCGCCGGGCGGTCTTTAGTGGGGGCGCCGGGGGACACCCCACCTCCGTTTCCTACGCGGTTCCTTCCGGACGGTCACGGCCGGGTCTACGCGGGCTGGAAGCGGGGACGAGCGGCGGCCGATAAGTTGAGCGGCTGGGGGCGGCTGAAACGGATGGTTGAGGAGCTTCATCCATCCCAGACCTCCCCTCCCCATCAGTACCAAAAAAAGAGAGAAGATAGTGGAAACACCTACCCCCGCCCCGTGTTTTCTTCTTTTTTCCCCCATCTCAGTATCAGACTTAGATCCGTTCCCTCGCGTGGGCATCCCAGGGGAGACCTTAGTCCAGCCCTGCGGTAGCTGTCACTCTGTTAGTGAGGCCCAGGCTCTCCCCAGACCTGTGTCAGCTGGGAGACAGTGGGGCAACCCTAGAGTGGGATGGGGTGGGGTGCACTGGGACCCAAGGCCCGGCTGCGGGAGTCCAGGTGGCCTGCCTACTGCTAGCTCTCAGTATCCCCTCAGTTCGGCCTGTCCAGGGTAAGATTCGGGAAGCAACTACACATTTTTTCACTGAGGGTCGAGTCAGGCAGGGCGGACAGTCCAGGTGTGACCTGCCCTGGGCGCTAAGTCGGCCGAGGCTGAGGAGCACTAGGATTCTGAGCTGAGGATCAAGTGGACAAATTCGTGCTGCAAGTGGACAGAAGACTCCTGTGGAGTGAGTGGTCCTTACCCTTCAGAAATGTAGTATCCAATTGGAGAGGTAAGACACATTCACACAGGAAGGAAATAAAACAGCTAAGAAAGCAAACCCACTCAGAAAATCACATCTGAAACTGGACCAAGAGCTTACCTATGTTTCAGAGCAAGACCCACCTGAGTAGACCCGTTATCACCATCATCACCAGCACAGGCATTAAAAGACCAGATCAACCCTATAACTAACGAATTTGTTCTCATCAAAACAACAGAACTTCTGTAGTAACTCCCAAAGGCCTCCTGAATTTCTGGAGCTAGCCATGTACTGGGAGCTCCCACCGCTGTACCAAGGCAGGTTTCTGGCCGCCACAAACCATTCATCCATTCTTTCCCCCAATATTTAATGGGTGCATGTGAATGTGCCAAGCTCCTTGCTGGGCTCTGAGTAAACAGTCCTGCAGGGACAAGCCAGATCTGCCTCATGCAGCAAGCCTGAAACTGGACTATGTCCGCGGACGTTCTCCATGATTACCTAGCTTTTGACCTAAAGTATTAACATAACACCTAGGGTGTTAATGAAGAGGATTCATGTGTCTCTTGCTCCACTCTGTTCTACTCCATTGAAATAATCGTTTGTGAGTTTTCCTAAGCTCTACCAAGGTATAGGCCTTAGTTATTCTAATTGACCTCTCACCTGCATTTGAACACTTCCTCCTTGAATTTCCTGTTCATTTTCCATGACTCCACCTTCTCCTGCGTCTCCTCTTTGCTCTGTGACCACTCTCCTTTGCTGGCTGTACTCTCTTTGGGCTTTCATGACCATTCCTGAACATCCTTCTGTATACAACCTGTGTCACGCTGTCACATTCCCACGATGTCAAGTACTGCCCATATCCAGAGGAATCCCAAATCTTGACTTCCAGTCCCCAAGTGGCAGGCCTAAACACTCATTCTGGTCATTCCACAGGTCCATCAAGCTCACCAAATCTAAAACCTTATCCCCAAACCCACTTTTCCTCCTGGCTTTTCATCAAATCATCCAAACTAGAAATCTAAGAGTCATCCACCACTCTTCCTGCCTCATCCCCTTACTCCACATCTCATCAATTTTCCCTCCTAAATGACTTTTAAATCTGCACCCTACTATTTCTTAGCCAATTCTTTTTGTTGTTGTTTGACATGGAGTCTAGCTCTGTCACCCAGGCTGGAGTACAATGGTGCAATCTTGGCTCACTGCAACCTCCGCCTCCCAGGTTCAAGCAGTTCTCCTGCCTCAGCCTCCTGAGTAGCTGGGATTACAGGTGCGTGCCACCACATCCAGCTAATTTTTGCATATTTAGTAGAGACAGGGTTTCACCATGTCTGTCAGGCTGGTCTCGAACTCCTGACCTCATGATCTGCCCACCTCAGTCTCCCAAAGTACTGAGATTTTTCTTTATCATCTCTCCTCATCTTATCAATAACTTCTTAGCTAATGTTCCAGCCTCTACTTCTCCACTGCTCCATGGTTGTCTTTCTATAATGCAAATTTGAATTTGTCCTTAAAATTCTCCAAGGGCTGCATAAGCATAAGCCTCTTTGGCATGGCATTGAAGTTCTCTCTAATCTATCTGCTCCCATTGCCATTTTCCACCACCCTCCACCCAAATGCACCTTATATTTCAGTTTTCACAAACCAAGACTGCCATACCTCTGCATGTTTCCTTGCTTTCTCCGATTCTCCTATCCCTGGCTTCCTAGCTAATACTGACTGAGGGCTTTCCATGTGTCTGATACATGGAAAGCCCATGACACATAGTAATTTATGTAATCCTCACTGCGACACATACTAACTCATATAATTCTCACTTCTACCCTATGAGCATGCCCAGTTATTATGCCCATCCTACAAAGGGGAAAATGGAAGCACAGAGAGATTCAACAATATGCCTAAGATTCCCTAGCTAGGCCAGGCGCAGTGGCTCATGCCTGTAATCCCAGCACTTTGGGAGGCCAAGGCGGGCAGATAACTTAAGTTCAGGAGTTCAAGACCAGCCTGGCCAACATGGCGAAACCCCGTCTCTACTAAAAGTACAAAAATTAACCGGGCATGGTTATGCATGCCTGTAATTCCAGCTACTCAGGAGGCTGAGGCAGGAGAATTGTTTGAACCCTGGAGGCGGAGGTTGTAATGAGCTGAGATCGCGCCACTGCACTCCAGCCTGGGCAACAAGAGTGAGACTCCGCCTCAAAGAAAAAAAAAAAAATAGATTCCATAACTAGCAAGTAGTAGAGCTGGGATTTGAAATCCCGGAGTCTGGCTGCAGAGTCTGTTCTCTTGACTGCCACATTATATTTCCCACCAAGATGTCAGTACTCAACTCAAAGACCATCTTCTCTATGATTGTCTCCTGACCTGATCCTTGGATTCCAGCAGTTAGGCAAGTTTCTCTCCCTGCATTTCTCTTGACACCTTACATGTACTTCTGTTATACTTATGATATCATATGATAAGCATTTGCCTACATGACCATCTCCCCTGCCGGACTGCACTGCTTAAGGTCAGAGGCCTGGTTGCACAATTCTTTGGGTTTTCAGTGTCAAAGTGAGTGCCCGACATATATGTGCTGCATAGTCAGAGTGGGATAAATTAATGAAAAGAAAGGAAAGAGTTATGTAACTGATGTCTGTCTTAAGACAGTGCCTATATTGTTTGTTATTGTAAAGGAATGCTTGTCCTCCTTGGCAGATGTATGTTATACCATATGGTCAGATGGTAAATGTAGTAGCAACTGTATCCATTACTGTACTTCCTGGCTCAGTACTGAATATGAAATGGAGAATTATTACTCAATCGTCGTGATTGGGTGAGATAAACATATTTGTTAAAATTGTCCTGATTATTTTTTAAGTGGAAAAGCATCCTGAAGATAAAGCATAAATTACAATATTTAACAAAATAATATTAACTAATATGCTTATATTACTTGTTTGTCATGTTTCAGATATTTAAATTAAGGCTTTGAGTTTTTTCAAGTACAGGAGTTCTAATGACTTTTCCATAGTAACAATCTCAGTACAATAATAAGAAATAAGATGGAAACATCTAGCCAAAATTGACTCTCTTGTCTCTCTATCTCTCCTCTTCTCTCTACCCCCTCCCACCCCCAACACATACACACACACGCCCTCTCACTGTATACCTAGAACGATGAAAAAATTAATACAGCGCTCATAAATATGTAAATACTTGTTGCCACAGAAGCTTAAAATTTCATATTAAGACATAATATTCACTGATAAAATAGTTGCAGTTCTGCTCAAGGAAACATGTAAAAGTGAGGATTTCATACTTCTAGAATCTGTCTTTAGCAGAAAGAGCAGAAGTAATCTGAAAAGACAGATTGCTAACATTTCTGGTAGTTCATCTAGCTAAAATTAAGCCTGCAGGGTGACTATACACAGACACAGTTCAAAGCCACTAGTCTGAGATACACAGCCACCACCCTCCCACACTTAACTTGGGTGCTCTCAATTTTGCCCAACATTTACACTAATGTCCTTATTGGATTCAAGCTTGCTGATTTATAAATACCTAAGGGTAAATGCGATTGACTGATGGAGCCTATTTTGTTTTCAGTAAAACATGGCATTTAGATCTTATGAATTCAGAATTATAACCATGTTTTAAAGGGTAAAGCAGACAGGATTAGGCCTCAGTCAGAGTGGGCCCTAGTGAAGCCACAGGAAGTCTAACATGAAAGCCACGGTTTCAAAGCTCATACCAAACTTATCAGTGGAGGCTAGAAGCAGAAGAACCTTTTGGCTCACCCGCCAGTGTTACTGGTGATGCCAAAGGAATGACTGCATGAGCCTCTTTCCTCCATGTTAAGAACCATTCTAAGGCCAGACGCGGTGGCTCACACCTGTAATCCCAGCACTTTCGGAGGCCGAGGTGGGCGGATCACCTGAGGTCGGGAGTTCGAGACCAGCCTGACCAACATGGAGAAACCCTGTCTCTACTAAAAATACAAATTTAGCTGGGTATGGTGGCACATGCCTGTAATCCCAGCTACTTGGGAGGCTGAGGCAGGAGAATCGCTTGAACACGGGAGGCAGAGGTTGCAGTGAGCCAAGATCGCGCCATTGCACTTCAGCCTGGTCAACAAGAGCAAAACTTTGTCTCAGAAAATAAAAAATAAAAGTAAATAAATAAGAACCATTATAAAAGGGATTCTTAATCAGGATGAAGGGGTACACCTCAGGAACTGCCCCTAGGAAATTGGGCACCATTACTCCTTTCATACAAAAGAACCAACAAAAGCAGTATTTCAGTGGGTCAACTTCTAAATAGGAAAATGGGAATATTCACCAGAGCCAGTCTGTCGCCTCAAGGTACATGTGGATCTGTGGATTTTAACTCCTCCACCCTCATGGTAGAGGCATGGGCTTACAGTAACAGCTAGGACTGGAGACCCAGCAATGAGAAACTGTCCAAGACCACCAATGATGATGTCACAATGTCCCACTGTCCCAGAGCGTCTACCCTGGACCTCCCTGCCCCAGCTTGGCCACTCCTAGATGAGACCAAGGCTCAGCCTGGGGTGTTTGTCCTTGACAGCTCCAGTCAGTTGCAGAGAATGAATTCATTGAAACCATAATGAGTGAAACAGTTCCACAGGTAGCAAGCTAGAGGGTCCTCTAGAATCCTGGACATTTGTCCCTGGATACTTTTGGAAATCCTCACTGAGACATTTTCCACCGATGATGACAGAGGGATGGTGGTATTGAATCACCCCCCGCTTTCCTGTCTATTCCATGGATAGTATATAAAGCATGAACATATCTCTGAGCCTCAGCATTCTCAATTACAAAATGAGATGGAGTTGAATTACAATAAATCTCCGTCAAACCGTAACTTTGTTTGATTCCTTCCTGGTAGACTATTGTGAGCTGCCCTCAAAGATCAGAAAAGTATAGCCAGTTGCATTTTTTCACTCATTCATTCACTATAAATATATGAAGTGCTGAGACCAGCACTCTCTGACAAATATGATGCAAGCCACAAATACCGGGCAAATAAGAAAGTTTACCTTTCCTTGTAGTGTCATTTTACAAAGTGAGGAGCATCCTGATTGCTGAACACGTGGAGGTGCCTGCAGAGCGTCACCCCATGAAAGCTCTGCACCTTCTCCCACAATGCCTTGCCCTGTGCTTCTCTTCATCTAAATTGTCTTCTGTATCCTTTATTATGTACTTTAAATAAACTAGCAAATGGGCCGGGCACAGTGGCTCACGCCTGTAATCCCAGCACTTTGGGAGGCCGAGGCTGGTGGATCACCCGAGGTCAGGAGTTTGAGACCAGCCTGGCCAACATGGCAAAATGCTGTCTCTACTAAAAATATACAAATGAGCCAGGCATGGTGGCGGGTGCCTATAATCCCAGCTACTCAGGAGGCTGAGGCAAAAGAATTGCTTGAACCCGGAGGGTGGAGGTTGCAGTGAGCCGAGATCATGCCAATTCGCTCCAGCCTGGGTGAAAGAGCGAAACTTGGTTTCAAAAAAATAAATAAATAAACTAGCAAATGTAAAATAAATGTAAAAAGAAACAACAGGCTTCACCTGTTTTGTTTCTAGCATCTCTCTTTTTTTTTTTTTTTTAATTTTTTTAATATTTGAGACAGTGTCTCTCTCTGTTGCCCAGGCTGGAGTGCAGTGGTTCGGTCTCAGCTCACTGCAACCTCTGCCTCTCAGGTTCAAGTGATTCTCCCGCCTCAGTCTCCCAAGTAGCTGGGATTACAGGCGCCCACCAACACGCCCGGCTAATTTCTGTATTCTTAGTAGAGAAGGAGTTTCGCCACGTTGGCCAGGCTGTTCTCGAACTCCTGACCTCAAGTGATCTGTCCACCTTGGCCTCCCAAAGTGCTAGGTTAACAAGCATGAGCCACTGCACCCAGCCTGTTTATAGCATCTTATTTGACCCAAGATCTCCAAAATATCAGCATTTCAACATGTGCTTAATATAAAATATCAATGACATATATTATATTCTTTTTGCAAGTATGTCTTTGAAATTTGATGTGTATATTATTACGCCTAACATATATCTTAATTTGGACGAGCCATATTTCAAGTGTTGCCTCAGTTGGTAGTGGCTACCATATTGACCAGCATGTGCCTCAGCAGTGGTTGTGCTGGAGTAGATGCTCAACAATTGAGAGTAATAAGTACTCTTAACTTCAAGAAATAAGTGAAAACCGAAACAAACCTGAAATATTTATATATAACCAAGAGTAAGCACAGAAATATTTAGTATTTGGAAAGTTAGCATAGTTCAACTGCAAAAAAGCATGTGGTAAGGGGAAATAATAATTATTCTTAAAAAATAAATATCTCTTGGATGAATGTTTTCAGTGTAAATAGCAAACTAGGAAAACCACATACACATTTATAAAATCTTCCAAGCACCTATAATTTGCTTGACCCTGAGCATGTCATCCTGTTCAATGTGGTTTCTGCAC
Source organism: Papio anubis (assembly GCF_008728515.1). Lineage (NCBI taxonomy): Eukaryota > Metazoa > Chordata > Mammalia > Primates > Cercopithecidae > Papio > Papio anubis. The sequence goes on along the minus strand of NC_044977.1, from coordinate 107,886,247 downwards.
AGGGATTTTTCAATCAAAATAAGACATATGAAACTCAGAAACACATTTCACAAGCAGTTTAGAGTTTCGAGGTGTTTTTTGTGGGGCTATACAGTAAATAAATGTCGTTTTCTCCATTGCCTTCGTGATATGTCACACTTTTAAAAGAAATTATTTGGGCTGGATGAAGACAGAAGAGTTTGGAGAAAGGGAAAGTTTTTGTACAAATATAATAAAACCAAAAAAGGTTAGTATCAGGGTCAGGTTAGCCTATAGCACTGTGAAAGAGAATTAAAAAAAAAAAGAAAACAATAAAAATAACACAATGCTAATATTGTGAGATGAGCATTTTGAGAATGTATGCACCAAAAGAAATCAATGAAGGGGCCGGGCATGGTGGCTCAAGCCTGTAATCTCAGCACTTTGGGAGGCCGAGGCGGGTGGATCATGAGGTCAGGAGTTCGAGACCAGCCTGGACAACATAGTGAAACACCATCTCTACTAGAAATAAAAATTTAAAACAATTAGCTGGGTGTGATGGCAGGCACCTGTAATCCCAGCTACTTGGGAGGCTGAGGCAGGAGAATCGCTTGAACCTGGGAGGCAGAGGTTGCAGTGAGCCGAGATCACGCCACTGCACTCCAGCCTGGGCAACGGTGTGAGACTCTGTCTCAAAAAAAAAAAGAAATCAATGAGAGAATCTAAAGGTCACACACACACACACATACACACACACACACAAACGCACAAATAAAGGTGCAGCCCAAACAGCTTAATCTGTTGTGGGAGATGAGAGAGACTCCTTCAGGACATTTGGGCAGGGAGATGACAGGGCAAAGGTCTTTAGAGATCAAATGTGGCCCAGCACGGTGGCTCACGCCTGTAATCCCAGCACTTCGGGACACCAAGGCGGGCGGATGAAGAGGTCAGGAGTTCGAGACCAGCCTGACCAACATGGTGAAACCCCATCTCTACTAAAAATACAAAAATTAACTGGGCATGGTGGTGCACGCCTGTAATCCCAGCTACTCAGGACGCTGAAGCGGGAGAATCACCTGAACCCTGGAGGCAGAGGTTGCAGTGAGCTGAAACTACGCCACTGCACTCCAGCCTGAGCAACAGAGCAAGACTCCATCTCAAAAAAAAAAAAAAAGAGAGAGAGAGAATAGAGATCAAATGTAACATAGCAGCTCTTAATTGACCAAAGGTATAAAAGAGAGGAAAATGCTGTGGCCACAGATCACCACATTGAAGCAAAATAATTTTGTGGACAGCCTGGCCACAGAAGGGAGATGCAGGGGATGGGAGCTAAGGAGAGAGGAGGAGGCAGAAAGGTCCATGTCAAGCCTGCCAGGGTGAGCTCTGGGGAGGTGTTGGTGACAGCACAATAGGCAGATCAGGTCTAGCTGGAAAGAACTGCCACCACGTGGGAAGGGTTAAGAGAGAGGAAGGGATTATTTTCATTCTTGATCAATAGGATACAGCCCTACAGAGTAACAGCATAGCTGTGAAATGTGTAAGAGAATCCCTCGCTCAGTCTGTGCAAGTGTGGTGGAGCAACATACCTTGGGTGAAGTCTATGGCACAGAGCCCAGCTTCCTAGTTCACCACCAATGAGCCAGCTGTTTTATTGGGTTGGTTGTTTTTGTGCCTGAGAAGGATCTACAGGTTGATCCCAATCCTTCAGATGGATGATTTTTTTTTTTTTCTTTTTTTTTTTAAGACGAAGTCTCACTCTGTCGCCCAGACTGGAGAGCAGTGGCGCAATCTCGGCTCACTGCAAGCTCCACCTCCCGGGTTCACGCCATTCTCCTGCCTCAGCCTCCCGAGTGAGTAGCTGGAACTACAGGCGCCCGCCACCGCGCCCGGCTAATTTTTTGTATTTTTAATAGAGATGGGGTTTCACCGTGTTAGCCAGGATGGTCTTGATCTCCTGACGTGATCCGCCCACCTCGGCCTCCCAGAGTGCTGGGATTACAGGCGTGAGCCACTGCGCCCAGCCGGATGATTTGACTTCATCAAAATTGGAAATTTTGCACTTTAAAAGACATCATTTAAAAAGTCAAATAACAGCTGGGCGCGGTGGCTCACGCTTGTAATCCCAGCACTTTGGGAGGCCAAGGCGGCAGGATTACAAGGTCGAGAGATTGAGACCATCCTGGCCAACATGGTGAAACTCGTCTCTATTAAGAAATACAAAAAACTAGCCGGGCGAGGTGGCGGGCGCCTGTAGTCCCAGCTACTCGGGAGGCTGAGGCCGGAGAATGGCGTGAACCCGGGAGGCGGAGCTTGCAGTGAGCTGAGATCCCGCCACTGCACTCCAGCCTGGGCGACAGAGCGAGACCCCGTCTCAAAAAAAAAAAAAAAAAAACTACAAAAATTAGCTGCGCGTGGTGGCGGGTGCCTGTAGTCCTAGCTACTCGGGAGGCTGAAGCAGGAGACTCGCTTGAACCCGGGAGGCAGAGGTTGCAGTGAGCCGAGATCGCACCACTGCACTCCAGCCTGGACAACATAGTGAGATTCCGTCTTAAAAAAAAAAAAAGAGAGAGAGAGAGAGAAGAAAAAAACCAAGCCAGACAATGAATCATATAACTGATAAAGGACCTATATCCAGAATATGTTAAAGACTTTAAAAACTCAATAGTAAGACAAGAAATCCAATTTTATTTTATTTTATTCATTTTATTTTTAAAATTTCTTTTCCAAGCAATACTACAATGATTATTTTTAGTCATACATCCTGGAGTGCCTGTGTGGATATATCTGTACAAAAAAACTCTTCAAGGCCGGGTGCAGTGGCTCACCCCTGTAATCCCAGCACTTTGGGAGGCCAAGGCAGGCAGATCACGAGGTCAGGAGATCAAGACCATCCTGGCTAACACGGTGAAACCCCGTCTCTACTAAAAATACAAAAAAAATAGCTGGGCATGGTGGCAGGTGCCTGTGGTCCCAGCTACTCGGGAGGCTGAGGCAGGAGAATGGCGTAAACCCGCGAAGCGAAGGTTGGCCACTGCACTCCAGCCTGGGCAACAGCGAGAATCTGTCTCAAAAAAACAAACAACAACAAAAAACCTCTTTAGAGAGGAATGACTGAATTAAAGGATATTTTAACACATATTAATGCTTTACCAAATTGACCGTCAAAAAAGTTATGCCATGTACTCCCATTACCAGTGTGTGTGATTGTACGTTTCCTACAAATCTTGCCAAATCCATATTTTTGTAATCCCCTTTACTTATTGCCAATCTAATAGGTAAAAATAACAATATCCTGCTGTTTTAATTTACATTTTTAAAAATTTAGCTGTTGTGTTCAAGGGTATAGGTTTGTTATACAGGTAAACTTGTATCATGGGTTGTTGTTTGTTTTTTTTTTTTTTTGGTGATTATTGTTGTTGTTGTTGTTTTGAGATGGAGTCTGGCTCTGTCACCCAGGCTGGAGTGGAGTGGCAGGATCTCGGCTCACTGCAACCTGCGGGTCCCGGATTCAAGCAATTCTCCTGCCTCAGCCTCCCGAGTAGCTGGGATTACAAGTAGAGACAAGGTTTCACCATGTTGGCCAGGCTGGTCTCGAACTCCTGACCTCAGGTAATCTGCCTGCCTAAGCCTCCCAAAGTGCTGGGATTACAGGTGTGAGCCACCTCGCCACGGGGGCTTGTTGTACAGATAATTTAATCACCCAGGTACTAAGCCTAGTACCCATTTGTTATTTTTCCTGATCCTCTCCCTCCTCCAAGACTCCACTCTCTGATAGGGCCCAGTGTGTGCTGCTCACCTCCATGTGTCCATGTGTTCTCGTCATTTAGCTCCCACTTATAAGTAAGAACATGGAGTATTTGGTTTTCTGTTCCTGTGTTAGTTTACTAAGCATAATGGCCTCCAGCTGCATCCATGTTCCTGCAAAGGACATGATCTCATTTTTTTTTAACGGCTGCTATAGTATTCCATGGTATATATGTACCATGTTTTCTTTATCCAGTCTACCATTGATGGACATTTAGGTTGATTCCATGTCTTTGCAATTGTGAATAGTGTTGCCATAAACATACGTGTGCATGTATCTTTATGATAGAGTGATTTATATTGCTTTGGGTGTATGCCCAATGATAGGATTACTGGATGGGATGTGATTTCTATTTTAGGTCTTTGAGGAATCATCACACTGCTTTCCACAATGATTGAACTAATTTACACTTTCAACAACCGTGCATAAGCATTTCTTTTTTTCTATTTACTCACCAGCATCTGTTATTTTTTGACTTTTCATTAATAGCCATTCTGACTGATGTAAGATGGTATCTCATTGTGGTTTTGATTTGCATTTCCCTAATGATCAGTGATGCTGAGCTTTTGTTCATATGACTATTGGCTGCATGTGTGTCTTCTTTTAAAAAGTGTCTGTTCATGTCCTTTGCCCACTTTTTAATGGGTTTGGGTTTTTTTTTTCTTGTAAATTTAAGTGTCTTATAGATGCTGGATATTAGACCTTTGTCAGACGCGTAATTTGCAAGAATTTTCTCCCATTCTGTTGTCTGTTCACTCTGTTGATAGTATCCTTGGCTGTGCAGAAGCTCTTTAATTTTATTAGATCCCATTTGTCAATTTTTGCTTTTGTCACATTGCTTTTGGCATCTTTGTCGTGAAATCTTTGCCCGTTCCTACGCCCAGAACGGTGTTGCCTAGGTTGTCTTTCAGATTTTTATAGTTTTGGGTTTTATGTTCAAGTGTTTAATCCATCTTGAGTTAATTTTTGTATATCGTATAAGGAAGAGGTCTAGTTTCAATCTTCTGCTTATGACTAGCCAGTAATCCCAACACCATTTATTGAATAGGGAATCATTTCCCCATTGCTTGTTTTTGTCAAGTTTATTGAAGATCAGATAGTTATAGGCTTGCGGTCTTATTTATGGGCTTCCTATTCTTTTCTATTGGTCTATGTTTCTGTTTTTGTAACAGTACCATGCTGTTTTGATTACTATAGCTGTAGTATAGTTTGAAGATTGTTAACTTGATGCCTCCAGTTTTGTTCTTCTCATTTATTTATTTATTTATTTATTTATTTTTTGGAGTGTGGTGGCGCAGTCTCAGCTCACTGCAACCTCCCAGGCTGGAGTACAGTGGCATGATCTTGGTTCACTGCAACCTCCACCTCCCAGGTTCAAGCGATTCTCCTGCCTCAGCTTCCTGAGTAGCTAGGACTACAGGCGTGCACCACCATGACCAGCTAATTTTTTATTTTTAGTAGAGACAAGGTTTCACCATGTTGGCCAGGCTGGTCTCGAACTCCTGACCTCAGGTGATCCACCCGCCTCGGCCTCCCAAAGTGGTAGGATTACAGGAGTGAGCCCCCACACCCGACCCAGTTTTGTTCTTTTTGGTTAGGATTGCCTTGTCTATTTGGGCTCTTTTTTGGTTCCATATGAATTTTTTTTTTTTTTTTTGAGACGGAGTCTGGCTCTGTCACCCAGGCTGGAGTGCAGTGGCCGGATCTCAGTTCACTGCAAGCTCCGCCTCCCGGGTTCCCGCCATTCTCCTGCCTCAGCCTCCCGAGTAGCTGGGACTACAGGCGCCCGTCACCTCGCCCGGCTAGTTTTTTTTGTATTTTTAGTAGAGACGGGGTTAGCCAGGATGGTCTCGATCTCCTGACCTCGTGATCGCCCCTCTCGGCCTCCCAAAGTGCTGGGATTACAGGCTTGAGCCACCGCGCCCGGCCTCCATATGAATTTTAAAATAGTTTTTTCTAGTGTTTTTTTTGTTTGTTTGTTTGTTTTTTGAGAGAGTCTCACTCTGTCACCCAGGCTGGAGTACAGTGGCACTATTTTGGCTCACTGCAACCTCTACTTCCTGGGTTCAAGCGATTCTCTTGCCTCAGCCTCCCAAGTAGCCAGGGCTACTGGTGCATGTTACCATACCTGGTTAGTTTTTCCTAGTTCTGCAAAGAATGTCAATGGTAATTTAATAGGAATAGCGTTGAATCTATAAATTGCTTTATACAGTATGGTCCTTTTAAGGATATTGATTCTTCCTATCCATGAGCATGGAATATTTTTCTCTTTGTATCATCTCTGGTTTCTTTGAGCAGTGTTTTGTAGTTCTCCTTGTAGAGATTTTTCACCTCCCTGGTTAGCTGTATTCCTAGGTATTTTATATTTTTTTGTGGCAGTTGTGAATGGAATTGCATTTCTTATTTGGCTCTCAGCTTCACTGTTATTAGTGTATAGGAATGTTAGTGATTTTGCACATTTATTTTATATCCTGAGACTTTGCTGAAGTTTTTTGTTTGTTTTTTGTTTTTTTTTTTTTAATCAGCTTAAGGAGCTTTTGGGCTGAGACTGTGTAGTTTTCTAGATATAGGATCATGTCATCTGCAAACAGGGATAATTTGACTTCCTGTCTTCCTATTTGGATGTCCTTTATTTCTTTCTCTTGCCTGATTGCCCTGGACAGAAATTCCAATACTATGTTGAATACAATTGGTGAGAGAGGGCATTCTTATGCCAGTTTTCAGGGGGATTGCTTCCAGCTTTTGCCCATACAGTATGATGTTGGCTATGGGTTTGTCATAGATGGCTCTTATTATTTTGAGGTATGTTCCTTCATTACCTAGTTTATTGAGAGTTTTAACATGAATGGGTGTTGAATTTTATTGAAAGCCTTTTCTCCACCTATTGAGATAATCATGTGGTTTTTGTCTTTGGTTCTGTTTATGTGATGAATTGCATTTATTGATTTGAATAATATTGAACCAACCTTGCATCCCAGGGATAAAGCCTACTTGATTGTGGTGGATAAGCTTTTCAATGTGCTGCTGGATTCAGTTTGCCAGCATTTCGTTGAGGATTTTTACGTCAATGTTCATCAAGGATATTGGCCTGAAGTTTTCTTTTTTTGTTGTGTCTCTGCTAGGTTTTGGTATCAGGATGCTGCTGGCCTCAAAGAATGAGTTAGGGAGGAGTCCCCCTCGTCAATTCTCTCTCTCTCTTTTTTTTTTTCTTTTGAGATGGAGTCTCCCTCTGTCACCGAGGCTGGAGTACAGTGGCGTGATCTCAGCTTACTGCAACCTCCACCTGCAGGGTTCAAGCAATTCTCCTGCCTCAGCCTCCCAGGTAGCTGGGATTACAGGCACGTGCCACCATGCCCAGCTACTTTTTGTGTTTTTAGTAGAGACAGGGTTTCACCATGCTGGCCAGGCTGGTCTCGAACTCCTGATCTTGTGATCCGCCTGCCTCGGCCTCCCAAAGTACCGGGATTACAGGTGTGAGCCACCGCACCTGGCCCTCAATTCTTCGGAATAGTTTCAGCAGGAATGGTACCAGCTCTTCTTTGTACAGCTGGTAGCATCTAGCTGTGAATCCATCTGATCTGGGCTTTTTATGGTTGGTAGGCTATTCATTCCTGACTCAATTTCAGAGCTTGTTATTGGTCTGTTCAGGGATTCAGTTTCTTCCTGATTCAGTCTTAGGAAGCTGTATGTGTCCAGGAATTTATCCATTTCTTCTAGATTTTCTAGTTTATGTGCACGTAGGTGTTCATAATATTCTCTGATGGTTATTTGTATTTCTGTGGGGTCAGTGGTAATATCCTCTTTGACATTTCTGATTATGTTTGTTTGTTTTTTGAGACAGAGTCCCACTCTGTTGCCCAGGCTAGAGTGCAGTGGCATGACCTTGGCTCACTGCAACCTCCATCTCCCAGCTTCAAGTGATTCTCCTGCTTCAGCCTCCCAAGTAGCTGGGATTACAGGCATGTGCCACCACGCCCAGCTAATTTTTGTATTTTTATAAGAGATGGGGTTTCACCACATTGGCCAGGCTGGTCTGAACTCCTGACCTCAAGTGATCCACCTGCTTCGGCCTCCCAAAGTGCTGGGATTACAGGCGTGAGTCACCATGCCTGACCCTGATTGTGTTTATTTGAATCTTCTCTCTTTTCTTCTTTATTAGTCTAGCTAGTGGTCTATTTTAATTTTTTCCAAAAAAAAAGCTCCCGGATTCATTGATCTTTTGAGTGTTTTTCATGCCTCAGTCTCATTCAGTTTAGCTCTGAGTTTGGTTCTTCGTCTTCTGCTAGCTTTGGGGTTGGTGGACTCTTGGTCTCTAGTTCTTTTAGCTGTGATGCTACGTTGTCAAATTGAGATCTTTTTAACTTTTTTATATGGGCATTCAGTTCTTGTTTTTGTTGTTGTTGTTGTTGTTTGTTTGTTTGTTTTGAGACGGAGTCTCTCACTCTGTTGCCCAGGCTAGAGTGCAGTGGCATAATCTCTGCTCACTGCAACCTCTGCCTGCCAGGTTCAAGTGATTCTCCTGCCTCAGCCTCCTGAGTAACTGGGACTACAGGCACGCACCACCATGCCCCGTTAGTTTTTTGTATTTTTAGTAGAGACAGGGTTCACCATGTTGGTCAGGCTGGTCTTGAGCTCAAGTGATCTGCCTGCCTCAGCCTCCCAAAATGCTGGGATTATTAGCATAAGCCACCATGCTCAGCCTGATTAGTTCTATAAATTTAGTTCTATTAATTTAGTTCTATAGATTTCCCTTTTAACATTGCCTTATCTGTGTCTCAGAGATTCTGGTATGTTGTATCTTTGTTCTCATTAGTTTCAGAGAACTTCTTGATTTCTGCCTTGATTTCATTCTTTACCCAGAAGTCATTCAGGAGCAGGTTATTCAAATACCGTGGAACTACATGGTTTTGAGTGAATTTCTTAGCCTTGATTTATAATTCAATTGCACCGTGGTCTGAGAAATTGGTTATTATGACGTCAGTTCTTTTTTATTTCCTGAGGAGTGTTTTACTTCTGATTATTTGATGATTTTAGAGTATGTGCCATGTGGTGGTGATGAGAAGAACGTATATTCAGTTGGTTTTGGTGGAGAGTTCTGTAGATGTCTATCAACTCCATTTTGTCCAGTGCCGAGTTCAGATCCTAAATATTTTGGTTAATTTTCTGTCTCAATGATCTGTCTAATATTGTCAGCAGGGTTTAAAGTCTCCCACTATTATTATGAGGAAGTTCAAGGCCATTTGAAGACCTCTAAGTACTTGTTTTATGAATCTGGGTGCTCCTGTGTTGGCTGCATATATATTTAGGATAGTTAGATCTCCTTGTTGAACTGAACCTTTTACCATCATGTAATGTCCTTCTTTGTCTTTTTTATCTTTGTTGGTTTAAAGTCTGTTTTGTCTGAAACTAGGATTGCAACCCCTGCTTTTTTTCTGTTTTCCATTTGCTTGGTAGTTTTCTGCATCCTTTTATTTTGAGCCTATGCACGTCATTACATGTGAGATGGGTCTCTTGAAGACAGCATGCCAATGAGTCTTGATTCTTTATCCAGCTTGCCATGCTGCACCTTTTAATTGGGACATTTGGTCCATTTACATTCAAGGTTAATATCTATATGTGTGGATTTGATTCTCTTATCATGATGTTAGCTGGTTATTTTGCAGACTTGTTTATGTGGTTCCTTTATAGTGTCACTGGTCTGTGTACTTCAGTGTGTTTTTGTAGTGGCTGGTAATGGTCTTTCCTTTCCATATTCAGTGCTTCCTTCAGGAGCTCTTGTAAGGCAGGTCTGGTGGTAACAAATTCCCTCAGCATCTGCATGTCTGAAAAGGTGTCCAAAAAGGATCTTATTTTTCCTTTGCTTATGAAGCTTAGTTTGGCAAGATATGAAACGCTGGGTTGGAATTTCTTTTCTTTAAGAATGTTGAATATTGGTCCCCAGTCTCCTCTGGCTTATAAGGTTTCTGCTGAGAGGTCTGCTGTTAATCTGATAGGCTTCCCCTTGTAGGTAACCTGGCCTTTCTCTTTACCTGCCTTTAACATTTTTTCTTTTATTCCAGCCTTAGAGAATCTGATGATTATGTGTGTTCGGGATGAACTTCTTGTGAAGTATCTCACTGGAGTTTTCTGCATTTCCTAAATTTGAATGTTGGCCTCTCTAGCTGGGTTGGGGAAGTTCTCATGAATGATATCTTGAAATATGTTTTCCAAGTTGGTTCTATTCTCCCCATCTCTTTCAGGGACAACAATGAGTCATAGATTTGGTCTCTTTTACATAATCTTACATAAGATTACGTAAACTAAACCTAAACATGAGGGTTAGTTCATTCCTTTTCATTCCTTTTTCTCTATTCTTGTCTGACTATCTTATTTCAGAAAGCCAGTCTTCGAGCTCTGAGATTCTTTCCTCTGCTTTGTCTATTCTGCTATTAATACTTGTGATTGCATTATGAAATTCTTGTATTATGTTTTTCAGTTCTATAGGATGGGCTATTTTCTTTTCTATACTGGCTATTTTTTCTGTCAACTCCTGCATTGTTTTATCATGATTTTTAGCTTTCTTGGATTGGGTTTCAACATATTCCTGCAGCTCAATGATCTTCATTCTTGTCCATATTCTGAATTCTATTTCTGACATTTCAGCCATCTCAGCCTTGTTTAGAACCCTTGCTGAAGAGGGGATGCAGTCATTTGGAGGAAAGAAAGTACTCTGGCTTTCTGAGCTGTCTTGCACTAATTCTTTCTCATATTTGTGGCCGCATCTTCATTCAATCTTTGAGGTTGCTGACCTTTGTATATATTTTTTTCTTTTATCCTATTTGATGACCCTGAGGATTTGATTGTGGTATAAGGTGGATTCCACTGACTGGTTTTGTTTCTGGAAGATTTTAGGGGTCCAGCACTCAGCCCTCAACTCCTGGACTATATGCTGTAACTCTAGGGAACTTGTATTGGGCCCTGACTTTGTTCTCTGACTCCTCAAGGTTAGGAATCCACTGCACTGTAAGGGGGTGGAGTGAGGTGCTCCTGGACTGCTGGTCACTACACTCTGATGGATGGTGTCAGCCAAAGCATTTAGTAGTGCAGTGACAGCAGATCCATCCTCATTTGCACATGCCAGTGGCAGTGGTAGTGGCAGCTGTGGCAAAGAGCTAGCAGGTGGCAGGGTGTCTGCCTCCCTGCAGGTATTCACCACAGTGGTGGAGGCAACAAAGCTGGGGATGTGCAGGGGTCCTCTGCTGGTCACTGTGCATGTGATCGTGCTGGAGGTGGTGTTGGCTTGGGGGCAGAGTGCTGGCAAGTGCAGGTCTGGGTACCTTCTCTGTGTCCCACAAACAGGAGTGGTCACCTAGGGTGAAGGGTAGGATGCTGACAGGGGCTGGGCTGGCTGACTCTGTGTTTGCCAAGGCTCCATCTGCAATGGTGATCAGTGGGGGAATGGGGGTGGTTGCATTCCCATACTGGCAGGTCAAGGATTGCAAAACCCACCCAGGCAGACACGTGCCAACAAAGTGATATGGGGAGCTGCTATGGACCCTGGGGAAGCTGCAGTTTGGGGAGGGAGTGTGTGGGCTTGTGTGTGGCTGTAGGGGCCACCCCTCTGGAGCTCTCCACCAGTCACACACAGTCCACCAGCACAGAAGCTATGGTGTGGGACTCCAGGGCACCTGAAGCTGACTTGCAAGCAGACATAGCCAGGCTGGGGCCCGTCAGACAGTGCCAGCAGACCAAGGGGTGCTTAGGTCCAACTGGCCCTGTCTGTTGGACAAGACCACCCTGCAGAATTCAGGTCCATCAGTTCCCCTAGGGCAGAAGTCTCTTATGGGAGCAAGTTGAATCTAGGGGGATTGACATCCCTGGCTGTGCTCTGCTACAGATGCTCCCACGTGAAATCTTCTGGGCTCCACATCCGCTGGTGTGCTGCTGCTATCACTTCTCTAAGCAGCTCTCCCTGCCAAATTGAGTGTCTGTTGTGGTCCAGGGGTCTCTTCCTGACAGGGTTCCAGAGGCCGATGGTGACAGTGGATTGCTCCTTGCCAGTTCAACTCTCCCATTCCCCCGGAGCTCTTGGGGGCCAGGAAGGAGCCCAGGTGTGCTTAGCCTTGTGTAGGGTTCCCAGCTTTCTCCTGCTTCAGCCCAGCTTTTGTATTTTCCTCCACCCACTCGGTGCCCTCCCTCACAGTAAGGGTTTTCAATTGCTACTATTGAGTGTCACAAAACATGACAAACATCCATTTGTATCCTCTCCTTCAGGACCCTGTTTAGGGTCACAAACTTGGGATGTTGACCCAGTTTAAATGTTCTAGGCTTTAAAAATGGAGGGACAAAGGCAATGTCAAGGGCAGGAAATACTTTGTGTGTAGATCTGCTCTTACCCCCCAAACACACAAAAGCAAGCTTTGCGTACTAGCCCCCAGCAGCAAAATTTCTAGTCATTGCTCTGCCTCTTCCTTTTCCACATGAGCCTTCCAGATCGTCTAGCTCCCCCTCACCTGAAATATATACAGGGCACCAGAACCAGGCCCTCCAGTCTGTCCTATTCACCACTGCAATCTTGTCACCCAGGCCACGGTGCAGTGGCACAGTAACAGCTCACTGCAGCCTCAAACTCTTAGGCTCAAGTGATCCTCACACTTCAGCCTCCCAAGTAGCTGGGACTTCAGGAACGCACCCCTACTCCCAGCTAATTTTTAAATTGTTTGTAGAGATAGTGTCTCCCTAAGTTGCCCAGGCTAGTTTTGAACTCCTGGGTCTTGAACTCCTGGGCTCAAGCAATCCTCCCACCTCAGCTTCCCAGAGTGCTGGGATTACGGGCATGAGCCTCCATGCCCAGCCTCACTCATGTCGCTTCTGGCTCAAAAAAGATTTCAGTGGCCACTCATTGTCCATACCAACCAAACTTTTTTTTTTTGAGACGGAGTTTCTCTCTTGTTGCCCAGGCTGGAGTGCAATGGCATGATCTTGGCTCACCGCAACCTACGCCTCCCAGGTCCAAGTGATTCTCCTGCCTCAGCCTTCTGAGTAGCTGGGATTACAGGCATGCACCACCAAGCCCAGCTAATTTTGTATTTTTAGTAGAGACGGAGTTTCACCATGTTAGTCAGGCTGGTCTCGAACTCCTGACCTCAGGTGATCCACCCGCCTTGGCCTCCCAGGTGGAATTACAGGCATGAGCCATTGTGCCCGGCCCAACCAAACTCTTTAGCTTGATTTTCAGGAACTTTATAGTCTGGACACAACTCGTGCTGGCTTGGAATGCATCTCAGCTATATTTCCCTGTATTCCTTTCCTTATATGTTTCCCATTAGGAAGGGCCCTGAGGAAGATTCTTGGGAGATTTGAAGGGCACAAGGGAAGCAGCAGCCAAGCCTGAAATTTATTTCCCTTGGATCTTCCTTTAGCTTCTCCAACTCTTAGGACAGGTTTAAGTGTTCAGTTCTTTGACAAAGGCCCTAGCTTCTGCAGAATAGCCTTGACACCAAGATCAGAGACAAGAAGAACTGACACATCTTTTAGTTAGTTCATCTTTGTAGGTTTCTCTCATCCAAGAGAATTCAGGATTTCACTGGCCTCTGAGGAAACTCATAAGATGAACTATTTCTGTTTTATTCCTAAATAAGTGGAGATTTTAAAGTTCAGGCAAGAGTCAAGCAATCAGTTTCTCACTAACCAAACCATTGTCATTATATCCCTCCAGGGTACATGCTTCTGAGAACCACAGGACAGCTACTGAGACCTGTATAGAAGCAATGGAGGAAACAAGAGGCAGGCTTGCTGGGATCTTAAAGTTGAGAGAGCTTCAAATGGTGATGGCGAATCACTGAGGCTCCAGTAATATTTAGTGTTTTCATTTCACAATGAAAGAAAGATTAAATAAGGTGTAATAATTTTTATGCTAAAAGTTTATAAACGTATCCAAAAGTAGACTGAATGGTTTCTTATCCATGTACCCATCACCTGACTTCTACAGTTACCAACTCAAGGCCAGTCTCATCTCATCTATACCCCATTCATTCCCCATGAGCTGCTTTTTTTTTTTTTTTGAGACAGGGTCTTGCTCTGTTGCCCAGGCTAGAGTGCAGTGGCTTGATCACAGCTCACTACTGCCTCAACTTTCTGGACTCAAGTGATCCTCCCACCCCAGCCTCCCAAAGTGCTGGGATTACAGGTGTGAGTCACTGCACCCAGTCAATCTGCATAATTTTGATGCAAATCTCAGATATCATAACATTTGATTTGTAATATTTCAGGATATGTCCTGAAAAGAAGGTGGCTCTAGGGGGAGAACTTACAATACCGTTAACTCACCTACAAAATTAAGAATAATTCCTGAGGTCGGGCGTGGCGGCTGTCGCCTGTAATCCCAGCACTTTGGGAGGCGCAGGCGGGCGGATCACGAGGTCAGGAGATCGAGACCATCCTGGCTAACATGGTGAAACCCCATCTCTGCTAAAAACATAAAAAATTAGCCAGGCGAGGTGGCGGGCGCCTGTAGTCCCAGCTACTTGGAAGGCTGAGGCAGGAGAATGGCGGGAACCCGGGAGGCGGAGCTTGCAGTGAGCCGAGATTGCATCAGACAGAGCGAGACTCAAAAAAAAAAAAAAAAAAAAAAAAAAGAATAATTCCTGAATGTCTTCAAATATCTAGTTTGTATTTATATTTCCCTGGATGTTTTATACATTTTTTTAAGAACATAAACTTTATTTAGCAAGTTAATTGATTCAGGTTTATGTTTCTGATTTCCTAGTAAATTATTAACTGCTTGAGCCAAGGGACTGTTTTGTTTATGCCTCCTTCTGAGTGCTTTGCCCCCGTATGTATGCCCAGACTTCCCAACAAAGGTAATTAATTAAACGTATAATAAAATAGCTCTTTAATAAGGTTTTACATAACTACACATTCACAAATTAGGAAAAATTATCACACTACCTGTTCAGATTTTGATATTGAAAACAGGGATAATATAGATCCTTAATTTCTTGAATTAAATAGGAATGAAAATGGAGCATGTAGTATAATTAGGTAATTGCAGATCTGAAAGCTCTGGCTATTAAAAATCTCTCATGTAGCTATCCTAATTTCTGACTACTTGAGAAATTGATTTTCCAAAGAGTGATGTACTCCGTCAGTTTGGGCACAATATCGATCATCACCAAAGAAAAGTAGGAGAACATTTCTTTTAGGAGAAAGATGCATTTTATAAATTGTAATTAAAAAATTGAAGATTTGCCTTGGATTAACTCAAGATAAATAACTTCAAATATCTACACATGATGGATGTTCCCTTTTGTACCTCCCTCTACCTGTTTCTCTTGCCCATTTTGCCTCCAATCCTAGTTCCTTATTAGAGTGGACAAATATGGGTTTGTAGAATAAAAAAAATAGAGGGCCAGGCACAATGGCTCATTCCTGAAATCCCAGCAATTTGGGAGGCCGAGGTGGATGGATCACTTGAGCCCAGGCATTTGAGACCAGCCTGGGCAATGAGGCAAAACCCCATCTCTACAAAAAATGCAAAAAATAGCCGGGTTTGGTGGTGCACACCTGTAATAGTCACAATTACTAGGGAGGCTAAGGTGGGAGAATCGCTAACCCCAGGAGGCAGAGGTTGCAGTGAACCATGATCACACCACTGCACTCTAGCCTGGGTGACAGAGACCCTGTCCCCCCCAAGAAAAGGCAAAATGAAGTAAAATATAATTTTCTCTCATTAAATCTTACTTTTCTTTTTGCTTAAAATAATATACTATACTATAATAATACTATAACTTTTTTTTTTTTTTTTGAGACAGAGTCTTGCTCTGTCACCCAGGCTAGAGTGCAGTGGCGCGATCTCGGCTCACTGCAAGCTCCACCTCCTGGGTTCACACCATTCTCCTGCCTCAGCCTCCCAAGTAGCTGGGGCTACAGGCGCCCGCCACCACGCCCGGCTAATTTTTTGTATTTTTTAGTAGAGATGAGTTTTCACTGTGTTAGCCAGGATGGTCTCGATCTCCTAACCTCGTGATCTTCCCGCCTCGGCCTCCCAAAGTGCTGGGATTACGGGCGTGAGCCACTGCACCCAGTCTTTTTTTTTTTTTTTTTTTTTTAGATGTAGTTTCACTCTTGTTGCCCAGGCTAGAGTGCAATGGTGCTATCTCAGCTCATTGCAACCTCCACCTCCTGGCTTCAAGTGATTCTCCTACCTCAGCCTCCCCAGTAGCTGGGATTACAGGTGCACACCACCACGCCCTGCTAATTTTTGTATTTTTAGTGAGATTGGGTTTCACCATGTTGGCCAGGCTGGTCTCAAACTCCTGACCTCAGGTGATCTCTTTCCTCAGCTTCCCAAAGTGCTGGGACTACAGGTGTGAGCCTCCACACCCAGCCACTATAAAATATTTAATAACATGTCCTTACACATTTAGGCCTTTACTATATATTTTCTGAATATATTTGAAAATCATTCGTTCATTAGCTTATTCAACAAGTATTTATTGAAGACCTACTTCATCCAATGAGTATTTTCCCTAACTTAGAAAAGGGCCAAATGATTTCTTAAATTATGAAATATAACAAGTATACATAAAAGTGCAAAAACTAGGCCAGGCACCTTGGCTCATGCCTGTAATCTCAGCACTTTGGGAGGCCAAGGCAGGCGGACCACCTGAGGTCAGGAGTTCGAGAGCAGCCTGGCCAACATGGTGAAACCCCATCTCTTTTAAAAATACCCAAAATCAGCTGGCCGTAGTGGCAGGTGCCTGTAACCCCAGCTACTCAGGAGGCTAAGATTGGAGAATCACTTGAACCTGGGAGGCAGAAGTTACAGTGAGCTGAGGTTGCGCCATTGCACTCCAGCCTGGGCAACAGGAGCGAAACTCCATCTCAAAAAAAAAGCAAAAACCCAAGTGTGCAGTTTAACAGATTGTTGTGAAATTACCCACTGTGTAGTCACCCTCCTACCTAGGTCAAGACACGGAACATCACCAGCTTCCCAGAGCACCAACACTTTCATTCTGGACACTACCCCTCCCAGCCATCCAGTGGTCACCAGGACACAGGCTGATGTTCTAGGATACTTAGGAACCTCCAGGACCCCTGCTTGTATGGGCCCCTTCCAAGTCTCTAGTCATCTGATTTTTGTAAAATTTTAGAAGTAAACATTCTACCACATTTGGCTAAGACTGCCGTGTACTTTCAAAACTATTTTTGTATATGTCATTTCACACTCTTTTTCTTAAATAAGTTCTCCCCAAATTGTGTAAGCTGCAGGACCTGCAAAACCTGGATCTGCCTCTGGAATTACTTTCCTGTTAAGTATTCTTTGCTTCTAGAGGGATTACACAATCTGAAACTTCATTTTCCAACATGAAGTGTTCCAACAATTTCCATGGGCGCTAACCCTCGGCTGATCAGTTTGCTACTTGGACAGAGGAGCTGACTTACCTTTCATGGGGCCTGGAAAGTAATTGGTGGTTGGGTTTCCCAGCACTGGACCACCAGAGCTGGGCGATACCTCAGCTTGCCTGGCTTCTTTGTTTGTATTTTCCTCATCTCCCCCTTCACCCTATGCACCTTTCCCGTCCTTTCTGTGTAATTAATTGAGGAAGGCAAAGAGTAGTAGTCTCTGTAGAAACCTGTTTGGAGGCTTTGTAGTTTCCACAGCATGTTAGATGACATGGAATCTCAGATACTACTCTGGATTTAATTTGACAACAATGAAATACTCAATGGTGTTTTGTAAGCAAAGGACCTGCCAGGTGTGGTGGCTCACACCTGTAATCCCAGCACTTTGAGAGGCCAAGGTGGAAGGATCACGAGGTCAAGAGATCGAGACCATCCTGGCCAATGTTGTGAAACCCTGTCTCTGCTAAAAATACGAAGATTAGCCGGGTGTGGGGGTGCGTGTCTGTAGTCCCAGCTAGTCGGAAGGCTGAGGCAGGAGAATCACTTGAACCCGGGAGGCGGAGGTTGCAGTGACCCGAGATCGCGCCACTGTACGCCAGCCTGGGGGACAGAGCGAGACTATGTCTCAAAAAACAAAAACAAACAAAAAACAGAAAGCAAAGGACTCCTGGGGAAAGTGTCCAAGGGAGAGAAGGGAACTCTCATATGTAAATTAATTCTTATGAAAACCCCAGAAGTAAGTAATAGTGTTGTGGGAAAGGGGTCTCAATCCAGTCCCCAAGAGAGGGTTCTTGGATCTCACGCAAGAAAGAATTCAGGACGAATCTATAAAGTGAAAGCAAGTTTATTAAGAAAGTAAAGAAACAAAAGAACCATTACTCCATAGGCAGAGCAGCCTTGGCTTGCTTCTTTGTGAGGGTGACCCACGGAGGGGCAGCAAGGCTGGTGAATCATCTCCCCAGCTAGTTCCTCCAAGGCAGAGCTGCCGACCAAGGCCAACTTGGTTAGGCACACGGAATATTTACCATGAATCTAAGAGTTGGCCAAAATTTCAAAATCAGGAGATTTCACGCAAAAAGTTGGAAGATGTGACCGCCCTGAGCCCACATTCCCGCCTAGCCTGGCACTAGCTGGGTGGGGCTGAGGAGTAGCTGCTCTCCAAGGTCCAAAGCTCACCAAACCTCTCCTCCCCTTTACCCTATGCTGCCTCACTCACTGCTGTCTGTGTGCTTGTCCCTTTCCCATTTGCATTTGCAAAGCCTGTTCTAACCTAACGCGGTTTCCGTAGTGATCTTTAAACATTAAATTTGAAGCCAACAAGGAACAGGTTCCCCCAAAATACCCCAAGATGACTTTCTTGCCAATATTCCCTGAACTCTTTACAAAGGGGGTAGCAAGGCACCTCCCCAAGTGGAGTTAAACTATGTAAATGTACACAAAACGAGTAAGATTAGAAATATTCAAAGGTTCATCTCCAGTGAAATAACTTTCCAGCCAGAAGCAGTAAGAAGCAGCTAAGCCTAACTAACTACAGATCTGATCTGTGGTTCTTGATTTTTCATATGTATAAAAATCTCTCCAGACGTCTTGCTGAGCCTCACCTGCGAGATTCTGATGCCGGAGATGTAGGGTGGGGCTGAGAATTTGCATTTCTAATAACTTCCCAGGTAGTGCTGCTGCTGCTGGCCCTGGACCACCTTTTGAGAATCACTGATGCATGTCCCTCAAAATGCAGTCCTCGGGCTGGGCGCGGTGGCTCATACTTGTAATCCTAGCATTTTGGGAGGCTGAGGCGGGCGGATTACCTGAGGTCGGGAGTTCGAGACCAGACTGACCAACATGGAGAAACCCTGTCTCTACTAAAAATACAAAATCAGCTGGGGATGGTGGTGCATGCTTGTAATCCCAGCTACTCGGGAGGCTAAGGCAGCAGAATCGGTTAAACCTGGGAGGCGGAGGTTGCAGTGAGCCGAGATCACGCCATTGCCCTCCAACCTGGGCAACAAGAGCAAAACTCCATCTCAAAATAAAATAAACGCAGTCCTCGGGCTGCAAGCCTGGCAGCTTGTTAGAAATGGAGACTCTCTCAGCCCTTCTCCACACCAGTGGAATCGGTGGCTGCAGGTGATTAGTAGGAATGTTAAATTTTGAGATGCGCTAGACCAACTCATTGTTCCCAAACCTTCCTGGTCAGAACAACTTGGGGCATTTGTTAAGTATACAGAATGCCAGGCCTTTCCCTTAGAGATTCTAATTCAGAAATCTACTTTTGGCAAGCACTCCAGGTGATTCCTGTCATCAGACAATTTTAGGGAAAACAGGCTAATGGTATTAATACATCTAAAGAAAGAATATGTCAACAAAATGGAGATGAGCAAGTGAAGGAGAAAAATGGGAACTCTGCAGGGAGAGAACTCCTAGCATGTATCTTCAACCTGTAGCCCCCGTATGCATTCCTTTTGTGGAGAGACATGTATCAAATTGTCATATCCTCTGCAGAACAAAACCATGCGCCATCTTCCTTTTATTCGGGTCCCTGCTCATCAAGGAACCTCATCATTATAATTTGGTTTCCATCCTCTTTTCACTCAGGAGAAACACACAAGTCAGATCAATATAAATATTCTGATCTGAGCGAGAGGTACATTTCTCGCTGTGAATCAAGAAGTCATAAAAAGGCCAGGCACAATGGCTCATGCCTGTAATCTCAACACTTTGGGAGTCCGAGGTGGGAGGATCGTTTGAGACCCAGAGTTCAAGACCAGCCTGGTCAAAAAAGTGAGACTACAGAAATAATAATAAATAAATAAAAAATAGCTGGGCATGGTAGTGCATGCCTGTGGTTTCAGCTACTTGTGGGGCTGAGGTGGGAGGGCCACTTGAGCCCAGAAGGCTGAGGCTGATGTAAGCTGTGATGATGACCATTGCACTCTAGCCTGGGTGACAGAGCAAGATCCTGTCTAAAAAAAATAAATATAAAAAAGAAGAAATCATAACTAAAGTGTTGGTACATTATACTGTTTATTAGTGTATCTAAGAAATCAAGTCACTTTGTTTTAATAGCAACGTGAAATTTCTGTTTGAGGAAGAGACAAATATTTCTGCTCATAAAGGAGTTTCCTAAATGTGGATTCCACTGTGCAGTTTTTAACTTCTTTAAACATTCACTTAAGCAAGTCAGATTTTTTTTTTGGAAAGGAGAATTACATTAGCAAATAATAAAAATGTGCAAAAAATACAAGAATAAAAACATCTGAAAAAGCAGGGTTGATGATAAGAGTTTCTAAACTGGTATATTCTTTCAGTGTTTATAAATGTAATATTGCCCTTGGTGAGTCACATCTTTCTCATTAATCCATCTCCCTGATGTTCTAGGAGGAGGGTGAAATTTTGTCCTTGTGTATATAAGACCTAAACTGTCACAGACCCCACCTCCTAAGTACATTTCTCCAAATTTCAGATACTTCCAAAGCCCTTTCATGAAATGCAAACCTCTGAATGTTGGCCCTCACTGCCTGTTTCTCTACTCACCACCTAATCCCAGAATTTTCATCTGGGAAGTTAACAAATTCCTCAGCAATGTTGAAACATATTATTTCTATTAAGGTTTCAAGTGATTAGTCTTCTTCTGTAAGTTAAGCAATCAGAGGATCAGTTAGTCTGGAGAAATGTTTTAATATAAACTCCCATTCTAAATAGATTTTTATTATTATTTTTTTTTTTTTGGCAGAGTTTCGCTCTGTCGCTCAGTGGCGCGATCACGGCTCACCGCAGCCTCAAACTCCTAAGTTCAGCCAATCCTCCTACTTCAGCTTCCCAAGTAGCTGATACCACAGGTGCCTGCCACTATGCTCAGTTAATTTTCTAAATTATTTGTAGGGATAGGGTCTCCCTACCAGGCTGGTCTCTAACTCCTGAACTCCTGGGCTCAAGCAATCCTCCTGCCTCCTCCTTCCAAAATTCTGGGATTACAGGCGTGAGCCACTGCTCCTAGCCTGGCGGTTTCACCTTCTTATCATTTATGTGTTCACTGGAGTAGCACTTTTAACTGCCTGCTTTCAATAATGGAAAAAAACCATAATACTTTTATGGCATAGTTCGTAATGATAAAGGAATAACTGGGAAGAGGGAGAAGTCCCAAATTACCCTGTTTTTGTTAGTGGATTTTTGTTTCTGGGGGAGGCTGGTTTTGGAATAAGAATTATATCTAATCTAATCTAACAGTTTAGCAAAATGGTAATGAGGGGTGGTATACATACAGAGAATGCCATCAGCCATTCTTAGCAGGGAGGGAGTTGACGTCTGTGCTGTGGCTTGGAGGTGGCAGAGGAGAGTGCACACTTCACTTGGAACTCGCTGCAGGAGACTGAGCCAGTTAGAGGCACCAAGGCATTTTGAGTCCCCAGGGATCCAGCAAATGGGAGACAAATGTCAGGGTGACAAGGTAATCATCGGTATCAGGGGTATAATCTCCTCAAGGCCCAGGCACCCCTTGGTCCAGAAGGAATGGTGTCGCCAGGGACATTCCCAGGGGTTGGGGGAGGATGGGCAAGAGTGTTTCCACTCCGCCTGTGGCAGAGAGCTGAGAGCTGCAGGCAGGGCCTCTTGGGATGCCCTATACTCCCAGTCTGGTGGGGAAAAACTACTAATCTCTAGGGGCGGCACCCTGGGGTCAGCCCTCAGGGAACAGTGTTTTATTAGCAGGAGGAGACTGGTACCCTAAGGTCCTTTGTACTAAGCAAGGAGTAAAGCATTTGGGGACAGCCATCTCTTCTACCACACAGTTTAAATCGCATTTTCCTCTTCCGGGGTATTTTGAAGCCTAGTGTGAAAATCGAGAAGTGTTTTTTTTTGTTTGTTTGTTTGTTTTTTTGAGACAAAGTCTTGCTCTGTCACCCAGGCTGAAGTGCAGTGGCACAACCTAGGCTCACGGCAACCTCCGCCTCCCAGGCTCAAGCAATTCTCCTGCCTCAGCCTCCCAAGTAGCTGGGACTACAGGCGCCCCCCCGACCATGCCCGGCTAATTTTCGTATCTTTTTTTTAGTAGAGACAGGATTTCACCATATCAGCCAGGTTGGTCTCGAACTCCTGACCTCAGGTGAAACGCCCACCTTGGCCTCCCAAAGTGCTGGAATTACAGACGTGAGCCACCACTCCCCGCCTAGAAGTGCTTTTTTGAGATCTTCTGATGAAAGATGTAATAGACGTGCAAACATTACTGTCAACACTGTAAATACTTTCATGACAACAGCAGAAGAGCCCTGGCTAGGCAGGGCACAGATGCACATTTCACCTTCTAATATTCCTAAGAGGACTAGTTGAGGGTTAACAGTAAGTGTGCAGGAGTGAGAAGTCGATTGTGGAGGAGGAAAAGGGGGAAAGAGTTCAGCTAAATGAAAGACCGCCCTACTCTGCTGCCCAGCAGCAAGTGTGATGCCTGCCCACACTGAGGCGCAAGCCAGACACAGGCTTCCTCTCCAGCACCAGCTACACACATGTGACAACTGACGGTGGCAGGTGGAGCAAGTCCAGACCCAGCCTTCATGCAAGTGAGTTGTTCCAGGTGAGTTGTTCCAAGTGAGTTGTTCCAAGTTGACCCAGCCTTCATGCAAATGGGTGGGCTGCTGTCCCACCAGCACACAGCTCTACCTACTGACGGAGGCTTCCCCCTACAGTCCGGCAGCAACACAGTCTGTCAGTGGTTGACAGGTTCCTGGGTCACACTGGAGCAGGCTACAGCTGGGGAAGGGAGGGGAGAGAGGGGTCAGGGTGATGCATGTCCAAGCAGGATTTTTCACCATCCTGGGACTTGGGATTTTTCCTGGCAAGAGTAACCAGCTAGGCTGAATTTACAGCAGTTTCTTAATTGCTCCCTAGCAAGAACCAGAGTTGGCAATAACTACCAGGCAAGTATAAATGATTTTCCAGGTACAATGCTAAAGGCAACCTCTACATTTTCTCCTTTAATCTCCAAAACAAGCCTGTGAGGTAGTGCTGCCACCTCAGATTTTACAAATAAAGCTGAGAGAGGTTAAATGACTTGCCCAAGGCAATACAGCTAATAAGTGACAAAGCTAGGGTCTGAATGCAAGAATTTTAACTGCTGTATTTCAACTACAATGCTATGTGTTCTCCCCTGTGATCAAAAAGCAATCATTGGGGTTCTTAAATGTTGTTCTTCTCTTGGTTATTAAATATCTGAGCCACGCTGCTATCAAAGAGAAGGTAGTTAGCTGCTTTTTTCCAACCAATGACTGTTTTGGTCCATGCCTGTAATGGGTCTTACCCAAGGGAGAAGTAGTTTTAAGTCACGATGTGCACCATAGTCTGTTTTCCCCACCCTGACCTGTACTTTTTCTTTTTCTTTTTGAGACAGGGTCTCACTCTGTTGTCCAGGCTGGAGTGCAGTGACGTGCGATCATAGAGCAATGTAACCTCGAACTCCTGGGCTCAAGCAATCCTCCCACCCCAGCCTCCCAAGTAGCTGGGACTACAGGGATGCACCACCATGCCTAATTTTTAAATTTTTTGTAGAGACCTGGGGCAGGCGGTGTGGGGTTGGTCTCCAACTCCCGGTGTCAAGTGATCCTCCAGACTCTGCCTCCCAAAGTGCTGGGATTATAGGCTTGAGCCGCTGCAGCCAGCCTGGCCCACATACCTGGTGTCTGGGACTGTCTCCAGCCTCTCTCCACTTTCCAGCCTGTACTCCAGACTGTGGACATTATACAACTTGAAAAACTCAAGTTGGTTGAAAATCTCCAGCAGCTCCTCACTGCCTCCAGAATGAAGTCCTCTGGGACAAGAGAAGGCCTTTTACTGCTAGGCAGCTGCATCCCTTGCTTGCCCTTCTCTGCCTAGTGGCCTGAGCCATCCACTCTGTGCCCCAAACACGTTGCATGCCTTCATGCCTTACCGTCCTAGACCTTGCGAGTCCCTCTGCCTGCAACGGCCTGGACTCACCACCTTTCTCCATCTGGCAAACGGCTATCCTCCAAAGCCCAGTTCAAACATCACTGCCTCTCCCTCAGCCTCCTGACCCAAAGCAGAATTTAGTACCTCACTCACCTGACCGCACATGGCACCTAGTAGACAGGTATATTATACCACTTATTGTCAATTATATTACTTTTTTTTTTTTGAGATGGAGTCTCACTCCATTGCCCAGGCTGGAGTGCAGTGGCATGATCTTGGCTCGCTGCCATCTCTGCCTCCAGGGTTCAAGCAATTCTCCTGCCTCAGCCTTCTGCGTAGCTGGGACCACAGACATGTGCCACCACGCCCGACTAATTTTAGTAATTTTACTAAGGATGGGGTTTCACCATGTCGGCCAGGCTGGTCTCCAACTCCTGACCTCAGGTGATCCACCTGCCTCGGTCTCCCAAAGTGCTGGGATTACAGATGTGAGCCACCACGCCTGGCCTATATTACATTTTTCTATGCAGCCGGATCCTGTTTCCCATTAGATAGGGCAAGGGCAGAGTCATTTATTACCATCTTTGTTTCCAGAGGCCCTAGTGTACAGCAAATGCTCTGTAAGTGTCTGTAGCAGAAACAGATGCATTCATGTGCAAAACAACTCTGCTCACACAGCACCAGACCTGGCAAAGATCCTAAAGAAAGAATTCTACCAATATGTGGGTAATTGGGCAGGCTGGCTTCGAATTCCTTCAATACACATATCCCCAACACAGTCACTTAACAATGCAACAGTGAACTCAACCATGTTCCACTGAAGGATACAAACAGCATTCTCCAAAAGGGGGCAAACAGCAATGTGAAATTTCCATCACATCACCTTTGCTTTTCCGTCTTTTTTTTTGGAGACAGAGTCTCACTCTGTTACCAGGCTGGAGTGCAGTGGCACGATCTCAGCTCACTGCAACCTCCAACTCCCTGGTTCAAGCAATTCTCCTGCCTCAGCTTCCCGAGTAGCTGGGACTACAGGCGCGCACCATCATGCCCAGCTAATCTTTGTATTTTCAGTAGAGACGGGTTTCACCATGTTGGCCAGGATGGTCTCGATCTCTTGACCTTGTGATCTGCCCACCTTGGCCTCCCAAAGTGCTGGGATTACAAGCATGAGTCACTGTGCCCGGCCGCTTTTCTGTCTCTTAAACAGAGAAAATTTTGTTTGGAAAGGGGAAAAGGCTCCCTTGCTAAAACTGTAACTTCTGACATTGTCATGGTCTGTTTTGCATTGCTAAAACAGAGTATCACAGACTGGATAATTTATGAAGAAATTTATTTCTTACAGTTATGAAGTCTGGGAAGTTCAAGATCAAGGGGCCAGTGTCTGCTGAGGGACTTTTTCCTGTGTCATAACATGGTATAGGGCATCACATGGCAAGAGGGCAAGAGCGAGCCAGCTCAGGTCTCTCTTTCTCTTTTAAAGCCACCAGTTCCATCATGGGGGCCCCACCCTGATGACCATATCCAATCCTAATTACTTCCCGAAGGTCCTACCTCTAATCAACACACGAACTTGGGGATTAAGTTTTTAACACGTGAAATATAGGGCACACATTCTCATCATAGCAGACATGATTATGTTTTACTTTCCCAATTATAGGCATCTTAAAGTACGGAGACCATCTTTTATATTTCTCTGTATTTTCCACAACATTTAGCATAGTCTTATGTATTCAACAAGAACTCAATTCAACAAATATTTAACACTTCAATGAATATATAAAAATGCAAAGGGCTGCACGTCTGTTAGTAAAAGTAACACGGAATCTAGACAAAAGTAAACTGAATGGTTTTTCTTCATAATGAAAAAAGTATTTCTAAAAAAAAAGTATTCAGCAGGCTCAGGCTTTTTTTTTTTTTTGAGACAGAGTCTCACTCTGTGGCCCAGGCTGGAGTGCAGTGGCCAGATCTCAGCTCACTGCAAGCTCCGCCTCCCAGGTTCATGCCATTCTCCTGCCTCAGCCTCCCGAGTAGCTGGGACTACAGGCGCCCGCCACCTCGCCCGGCTAGTTTTTTGTATTTTTTAGTAGAGACGGGGTTTCACCGTGTCAGCCAGGATGGTCTCGATCTCCTGACCTCGTGATCCGCCTGTCTCGGCCTCCCAAAGTGCTGGGATTACAGGCTTGAGCCACCGCGCCCGGCCTCAGGCTTTTAATTCTTATCTTTTTCTGTAAAATTATGCTTTTCAAATTTACCAAACATTTATATTAATATATTTTAGCATGTAATAGATATAAAATACATGTATTTTTATAAGCTTATAAAGTACAATAAAGGCAGAGGCAACCTAGATAGAAACTTTCTAATCACAAACACTAGAAACAATATCCATGTCTTTCCTTATTTATATTTATATATTTGTTTTGAGATGGAGTCTCACTTTGTCACCCAGGTTGAAGTGCAGTGGTGCGGTCTTGACTTACCTCAACCTCTGCCTCCCAGGTTCAAGCGATTCTCCCGCCTCAGCCTCCCAAATAGCTGGGGCTACAGGTGTACACCACCACACCCGGCTTATTTTTTGTAGAGACGGGGTTTCACTATATTGGCCAGGCTGGTCTTGAACTCCTGAACTCAAGCGATCCGCCCACCTCAGCCTCCCAAAGTGCTGGGATTACAGATGTAAGCCACTGTGCCCAGCTAATATCCATGTATTTTAAACTACCTAGTAAGTTACTTTTTGGCCAGACAAAACCTTAGTTGTTGAACTCCAGGGCATCCCTGAAACATGTTACTGCCCATTTTCTTCATAACAGCAACTGGAAAGTAATTCATTTAATTAAATGTCCTTTTCTCTTCCTCCCTTCCTAAAAGAGACTACAGTGTATAAAATTTGAGGCAGAAATAAACATTGGTTTCCAATAAAAAAGAATAATTCAACTTTATTAGTATGAAATATTTTGAGATAATTTATTATATTTGTGATCCAAATGCATGATTCTCAAATATGAAAGGCATTCAGCACAAGCATACAATCATTTAGTAAAACTGCTTTTTATGAGACCCCGAGAAAAGCAGGAGGCACGTTCTCTTTTTGGTGGAGAGAGAAGACACTACTTAATTGGCCATTTCCTTGCTGGAGTTTATTCTGATTCCCTTTTGTCTGACTCTTCCTCCTCAAACTCCACTAAAGGAGTGTGTCTGTTGGCCTGAGCACCTTCTCTGTAGAACACTTTCTTTATTGTGCCATCCTTTGGAGCCTTTATGGTATGCTGCAGAGACACAAGACAGGACAAAAGACAGCTGCAATACTAATGAGGACAGTATACACCAAGTCAAGAAAGGGAGACCAAAAATGAAAACTGTAGCCAACTTTGATGTTTTGTTGTCTCTCAGTGCTTTCCAACACTTTGTTGTTGTTGTTTTTATTTTTAACATCACAGCACACAGGGAGAACGGTAACAAGGTGAGAGGAATTAACACTAGGACACAGCAGTGACCATTCAACGATATGACTGGGAAGCTCTGGTGTAGCTCTCAGTTCTCAACTTGAGCTTCATGTTAGAATTGCACCTAGGAAGCTTTCAACAATTGTTCTTGTTTTTTGTTGTTGTTGTTGTTTGTTTTTTTAAATTGAGACAGAGTCTTGCTCTGTCACCCAGGCTGGAGTGCAGTGGCAAGATCTCAGCTCACTGCAACTTCTGCCTCCCAGGTTCAAGCAATTCTCCTGCCTCAGCCTCCCGAGTAGCTGGGATTACAGGCATGCACCACCATGCCCAGCTAATTTTTGTATTTTTAATAGAGATGGGGTCTCACCATGTTGGCCAAGCTGGTTGTGAACTCCTGACCTCAAATGATCCACCTGCCTTGGCCTCCCAAAGTGCTGGGATTACAGGCATCAGCCACTGTGCCCGGCCTTTCAAAAGTATTGATCCTTGGGCTTTATCCTGGAGATCGCAATTCAATGGGTCTGGGGAAGCAGTTTTTAAAATCTCCCCAGGTGACTGTACACATGCTCCTTGACTTACAATGGGGTCAGGTCCAGATAAATTCAATGTAAGTTGAGGAGTACATTCAACGTGTATGGTTTTACACTATTGTCAAGCTGAAAAATCCTTAATTGAACCACTCTAAGTTAAGGACTGCAACATTCAGCCTAAGAATCACTGACCTACCATTTGAACCGGCTAAAAACCTGAACAGCTAATTTAATTTGATTCAGGTTTTCACTTTGAAACTGATGCCTGGCATCCTTGATTCAGCCTTAGAAAACACCAACAGTTAACATTCAGTTGGGTTACTACCTGATTCCAAGCTATTGACAATTTCATTAATTTCAGAATCAGAAATGACAGGTACAATTTCACAAAATTAAAATAAAAATCTTTTTACAAGAAAGATAGTTTGGTTTTGTTTCCTACAATTAATGCTTTGTCAATTCATTGCTCTTCATATTTAAGGTGGTATTAAGTTACAAAATAAGCCAAAGGAACAATTAGGTCTGATTGCTCCCAAAGTCCTCTTAGCAACTGAACTCATAATTTCCTTACCTCCATCTTCATGGCGATCATAACCATGAGGGAATCTCCCGCTTTCACTTTGTCTCCAGCTTTGACAAACACCTTGAGATTCAGTGTGACAGGTTAATATTTGAAAACACAGAGGTCCTAGATATGTTAATCTGCTTCATTACAGTAACCATTTTACTGTCTATATGTACTCACAACATGTTGTAAACCACGAATATACACAATAATACATCAATTAAAAGAAAAAAAAAAAACACAGAGGTCCTTTGTGGTCCATAGAGTTGCTATATAAACTTACAGGCAGAAGTAGTATGTGGTTGTGCTATCTGCCAAATGTACTGGTCGAATCAGAGGCCTATAGCCCAAATGTACTGGTCAAATCAAAGGCCTACAACCCAAATGTACTGGTCAAATCAAAGGCCTGCAGCCCAAATGTACTAGTCAAATCAGAGGCCTGCAGATCAAATGTACTGGTCAAATCAGAGGCCTGCAGGTCAATGTGGCATTGCTGGCACTGTCATTGACGGGTAGCACTGCTTAGTCCCCTGTCCCCACCCCCAAAACCACTTAGTTTTGCTTGAATCACATGAATATACTCCATATGTTTTGATATCCTTTCATTTTTTTCAAGAATGTAGAAACAAGACACATTGCCTACTGTAGGGAAGGACTAATATACTTAAATGTCTTCACCAGACAGGGAAGAGGGATGCGGGTCTTGACTGGTTTTCTTGTTTTGGGGTTGTCTAGGGCCAAGTATGGTAAGTGTGTCTGAAGTCTTCAGAGCCCTGTGTAGTAAATGTGAAAACAACCTTCATGCAACAGAATTAAACTTATTAGCGACCCCAGAAAGCGATTTCTGTTTTCCTTTGTATACATATGAGTAGACTCATAGATCCTGTATGGTCTCACTTTCATTGTGGTTAACATGGCTACTAAGTGGGAGACTAACAGAGTTGTGCAGAGATGCCTACACTATGAGAGGCCATGGGAATGAAATCCAATGAGCTAACGGCAGATCCAGGTCTCCTAGCTCATACCCACTTGGGGTAAATATGTCCAAAGGAGAATGGTGGCTGAAATCACCCACGCTATTTAAGTAGTTATTTTCTTCTTCTTCTTTTTTTTGTTTCAAGCATATACAGTTGAGTTTTTATGACTTAAATGGATTTGAGGAGACTCTACTGTATTCAAGTATATAAAAGGAGACAATGGATACTGATCTATCACCAGTTGATGTTATATCAATACGTGCTACAGTATAAATGTCTATATCCCCCCAGAATTCATTTGTTGAAATCCTGACCTCCAGGATGATGGTATTTGGAGGTGGGGCCTTTAGCAGGTGATTAGGTCATGAGGGATCTGACCTCATGAATGACATTAGTGCCCTTATGAAAGAGGCCTGAAGAGAGGTCCCTTGTCCTTTCCACCACGTGAGGACACAAGAGAAAAAATGGCTGTATATGAAATCGGTAAGTAGAATCTCACCAGACACCTAATCTGCTGGTGCTTTGATGGATTTCCCAGCCTCTAGCATCGTGAGAAATAAACTTCTATTGTTTAAAAGTCACCCAGTCTATGGTATTCTGTTCTAGCAGCCCGAACTGACTCAGACAGTATGGATTGCAACTGTGAATTATACACTGCATTCAACACGAAACCGTATCGTTCTTCACCGATACCAGCCTTTTACATTAACAGAGATGCAACTATGTACACTAAAGAAAATGTCACTATTTCATGAAAAATTTGTTGCTATTAAATTTAACATTCAAAACCAGCTTTTTTGAATAATGCTTAATGAATGCTCAGTTTTAATCATAAAAAGACAATTTAGATTATTTGTACTTTGATGCAAATGCCTGCCTTCAAAAACAGCAGTCTTTTTCATAAATGAGGTAAATGGGTATTTTCAGAGAGGACTGTGATAAAACATTTGAATCTGTAATAGATCCTCTTGTTTTTGTGAAGTGGATGCTTGCCAGTGGGCAAGGTTTAGAAAGGGAAAAGGCCATAAATGGCAAAGTTCAACAAAGCCACGTATTAAAACTTACTGAACATCACTCTACAGATGCTACGTCATTACCTTTTCAATGGTTCCAGTCATAGGAGCTAGGGGGCCTCCCTGAGTTCCTTCTGAGCTCACAGAAGATAAGTATTTGGGGACTGGAATGTCAATCTCAATACTTCCTTCCTAGAAACAGAAAACAAACTGAAAATGGAATCAAGATCCTATCACTATATTTTTACTAACATACCTGAGGTAATTGTTTCCCACTATTTGTTAAATATTAGTCATCATGGCTGGGCGCAGTGGCTCACGCTTGTAATCCCAGCACTTTGGGAGGCCAAGGCAGGCAGATGGCTTGAGTCCAGGAGTTCGAGACAAGCCTGGGCAACATAGCAAAACCTCATCTCTACAAAAAATACAAAAATCAGCCCAGTGTGGTGGTACGCGCCTATAGTCCCAGCTATTCGGGAGCTGAGGCAGGAGGATCACTTGAACCTGGGAGGTAGAGGCTGTAGTGAGCTGAGACTATGCCACTGCACTCCAGCCTGGGTGACGGAGACTCTGACTCACACATACACACACAAAAATTAGTCACCATTAATACCAGGGTTCTAATCTAGCTTTATGACCTTGAGCAAATTATTAAACCCCTCTCAGCCTTGGTTTCCAACTGTAAAGAGGTAACGGTATACATGCCTCACAGTATATTAAAAGATTTAGGCCAGGTGCCGTGGCTCACGCCTGTAATCCCAGCACTTTAGGAGGCCGAGGCGGGTGGATCATGAGGTCAGGAGATTGAGACTATCCTGGCTAACACGGTGAAACCCCGTCTCTACTAAAAAATACAAACAATTAGCCGGGCGACGTGGCAGGCGCCCGCAGTCCCAACTACTCAGGAGGCCGAGGCAGGAGAATGCAGTGAACCCGGGAGGTGGAGCTTGCAGTGAGCCGAGATTGCGCCACTGCACTCCAGCCTGGGTGACAGAGCGAGACTCCATCTCAAAAAATAAAATAAAAATAAAGCATTAACTGTAGACAACAAGTAGCCACTGTCTGGTAGCCATTTTCAGTAGCACCCCCACTCTCAGATGCTCAGTATGCTAGAAATTGGTTTTAACACACATATATTATGTCATTAATCATCACAACAACTCTATGAGGAAGGTACTATTATTAATATTTTTTAGAGGCAGGGTCTTGCTCTGCCACCCAGGCTGGAATACAGTGGCACAATCATAGCTCACTGCAACCTTGAACTCCTAAGCCTATTAATAATCCTGCATTAGCCTCCTGGGTAGCTAGGATTACAGGCACACACCACCATGCCTGGCTAATGTTTAAAATTTTTTGTAGAGATGGGGTCTCACTATGTTACCCAGACTGGTCTCAAACTCCTGGTCTCAAGCAATCTGCTTGCCGTGGCCTCCCAAAGTGTTGGGACTACAGGCACAAGCCACTGCACCTATTATTATTACTGTTATTGCTGTTATTATTACTGTTTATAGATAGGAGAACTAAAGCCCAGAGAGTTTAACAGCCAAAGTCACACGGCTGTTAAGTGGCAAGGCCAGGATTTGAACTAAAGCATCTTCACATTTTAGAACTTGTGCTCTTCACCATTCCATTATACTGCCTCTATCATCATATAACTATAGCACAATTGGCTATGGAAAGGAATGCCTGGCAAAGTGGGATCATCCTCAACTCCATATATAGTAGTTTACTTACTAGACTACCAAAGGAATCTCATCACAAAGCACTGTGAGGCCACAGCATATTTGATAATGCATTATCCTCCTCTGCCCAGGCAGAAGGTTACAGACTCACTGGCCAGCAGGCTCCTAACCAAAACCATGCAAAGCCTGCCTTGGCTCTGACTGTCAAGAGACCACCACTAATGCCATCCACCTTCCTACTGTCCACCTTCCCCACAAGGAACATCTGGTCCACAGACTCCTCTCTCAGTGGTCACCTCCTCCAAAGTCACCAGGATTCCAGTTGTCAGGGTGATGGTGGGTGGGGAAAAGTGTTCAGACATCAAAGCCCTGAGACAATAACACCCACTGAGCAGGGAGATACTCTCTGACAAAGAAAATGTAAGGATTTGTTTCAGAATTCAGGAAGAAAATGGATATGTGTCTATCAATGAGCATCTGTGTGAATGAGAGAAGTGAATGGGAAACTAGAGAGGGCAGGAATTCAGCAAAGAAACACAGAATGGCGAGGGAAACTGAGGGAAAAGGGTCACAGCAATGGTCGAAGGAAGCTGGATCTTTCTAATCTCTTTCAGTGAAATGTCTCGGGCCAAACAGTTTTTTCCCATGCCCCAGGAGTGATATTATAAAGAAGACACATTACCTTGGAAAATAGGTAAATAGTGTTTTCCAGGATAATCAACTTAGCTTTACTAGCAACTCCATTAACAGAACATTTCAGGTAAGTGCAGTCTTCCTCGCTGTAAAGATCGCCAAGGACCTGGAAAGTTTTATCTTCAATCTGAAAAAAATGAAAATAAGATCTTTAAAATAAATGAACAACCCTACAGAATTAATAAGATCAGAATCAATTCTTCACTATTGGTAGTTTTAAAACATAAAATACGTCTTAAACATATATATATATTTTAAAAAGTCATGGAACTTTTCCCCTATTCCTAACCAAGATACTTCATATAGAAATGACAGGAAGATAATTAAAAGGGGAAAAAAAGTTATATAACTTATCCATAATGCTATAGATTAAGGTTCATGTAAATATATAAAGATAGCACTAAAAATATGAAACAAAAATACAAATCAAGTTATGCAAAGTTATTAAAATTCATTTGCATATATTACGTTTGTAATACAAAATTATTTCTGAGTATTTGAAGTCAAATTTAGTTTTCCTGTGCCAAAGTCAGTCACCAAGAAAAAGCCAGAACCACATAATTAGATATTCTTTTATCAACACGTAGGCTCAATTCATGGGTTTCAGTTATGATTTAAGAACATAAATTAGCTGGAGATTGGCCATAATTTTCTCACTGTAAGAGACCATACGCCAAAGAACAAAGTTCACAATGTTTCAAGGAAGCTGATAAAAGGACATGGAACCTTTCTGTTTTAAAATTTCCCTTAGGTAAAAACTCCATTTAAATCTTCTCTCTATAGTCTTCATTTCAATTCCCACAATGCTAGTGTAGAAGTTAAATGGCTATTCTTTTCAAATATATTACGTAGACTAAGGTGAAATAGGTCATACTGCAATATTTATACATTGGTTCTCATCTATCCTAAGTTAAATATGACATTTTACTATGCTTTGTAACCTACTAAAACAGCCATTTGAATGTTTGTGGAATTCTTAGGACAAAGGTTAGATTGGAAACTGTTTTGTTTAAAGATTCATGAAAACACATTTTAAAATTGTGAATGTAGTTCCATGAGCAGATAAGAACAAATTGGCAATCTACTTTACCAGCTACCATAGGACAAGAAATTATCTCAAACCAGAGGCATTAATATGAATTATAGCCCTTATACCCAAGTAGGCAGACTTTCCATGGTTTTTCTGAATCTCAGAGAAAGAAAATCAATGTGTCTCAAAGTGTTGGGAGGTCTAATACATATCACTGACAAATCTATTCTGCAGGATTTGACATCTCTTAGCTCATATTAAAAATGAGTTATTCTATTTCCTGAAGTTGTACCTTACTATAGGAATTTGATTGAATTCCCACTTTTTAAAAACCATTTAAGCATTCCATTTTGCCAATGTAATGGTCTTCTTCTAATTGAGGATTACCATGAACTTTACACTAGAGGTTCTCAAAATATGACCTGTGTGTTCCTTGGGGTCCCTAATACCCTTTTAGGGCATCCACAAATCATAACAAGACTAAGAAGGCCAGGCGTGATGGCTCATGCCCATAATCCCAGCACTTTGGGAGGCAGAGGTGGGCGGATCACCTGAGAGGTTGGGAGTTCGAGACCAGCCTGACCAATATGGTGAAACCCTGTCTCTACTGAAAACACAAAACTAGCCAGGCATGGTGGTGCATGCCTGTTATCCCAGTTACTTGGGAGGCTGAGGCAGGAGAATCACTTGAACCCGGGAGGCAGGGGTGGTGGTGAGCTGAGATCACGCCATTGCACTCCAGCCTGGGCAACAAGAGCATAACTCCATCTCCAAAAAAAAAAAAAAAAAAAAAAGATTAAGGTATTGTTTTTTATAACCTCATTGTCTCATAAGTACACAACGGAATTTTCGAGAGGCTACTGAACGTGTGATAATGTTATCACTGTGATGGCTAATGGAATGTGTACTTGTGATTAGGTTTTAAATTTTTTTCGATTTATCCTACAACTCAACAACAACGATAAAACAACCAGATTAAGAAATTGGCAGAGGACTCGAATACAGATTTTTCTAACAAGATATACAAATGGCCAATAAGTACATGAAAAGATGCTCGACATCATTAGTCATTATGGAAATGCAAGTCAAAGTCACGGTGAGATACTACTACCTCACACTCATTAGTATTGCTATTATTAAAACAAAAAAGTAAAACCCCAGAAAATAATAAGTAGTGGCAAGGATGTGAAGAGACTGGAGCCACTGTGTACTGTTGATGGGACTGCAAACCGCTGCAGCTGCGATGGAAAACACTATGGTGGTTTCCCAAAGAATCAGAATCACCATATGATCTAGCAATTCCACTACTGGATATATACCCAAAAGGACAAAAAACAGAGTCTTAAAGAAGTATTTGTACACCCCTGTTCATAGCAGCATTATTCACAATAGCCAAAAGCTAGAAACAACCGGAATGTTCATTAATGGCTGAATGGATAATGAATATGTGGTATATACACACAACAGAGTATTTTTCAGCCTTAAAAACAAAACAAAACAAAACAAAACAAAAAAACAGGAAATTCTCACATATGCTACACCATGGAAGAACCTTGAAGATACTGTACCAAGTGAAATAAGCCAGTTACAAAAGGACAAATACCACATTATTCCGCTTTTATCAGGTACCTAGAATAGTCAAATTCATAGAGACAGAGAGTAGAATCGTGGTTCTCAGGGGATGGGGGAAGAAGGAATGGAGTGTAACTGTTTAATCAGTGAGTACAGAATTCTAGTTTCACAAGAAGAAAGAAGTTCTGGAGATGGATGGTTGTGATGGTTACATAACAACTTGAATGCACTGAATGCAAATAGTTAAAATCGTAAATTCTATATTATGTGTATTTCACCACAATTAAAAAATAATAATAAATTAGTTCTTCTCAGTTAAATTGTCTAAATGGTAAATATCAAGAGATATAATTAACACAAACAAAAGTGCTCTGGTGGGTATTTTAAAGAGTGTACAGGGTTCCTGAGACAAAAAATTTGAGAGAACTGCTGCTTTTGATGTAAATACATGCACATACTTTAGGGGCTTGTGAATGTCTGATTCAAGCTTTTGCTTTTTGCCAAGTTTTTATTCTTAAAGGAATAACAGCCCAACTGAGTAAACAATCAGTTAGAAACTGTATGGGGGTAATTTCCCCAAATTGGGTCTGAAATAAAAGCATAAGTTATTCTCGTAACTACAGTCATAATAGTCAAAGGCTTAAGAGAAACCAGAGAGTGAAAAAATACCCTATTCAGTATAAAAGAGGTCAGATTCAGCTCTGCACTGTAGAACAAAACCAATAAGGCTTACCTGCATGCTATAAGACCCATCATGGTTATACGTTACAGCTATGGCTACATCTTTACGGAAAAAGGGAAAAAAATGAAGAAAAATTAGAAAACATTCATTTATTTAATAACTGAGATATAACGAATCTTACTCTCAACCTGAAGACAACCAACTATTCAAAGGAAAGTCAACATCTTTGAACTTCTTGGAAATATTTTGTTAGAAAAGTATCTGTCAAATTAGTACCAATAAAGATGAATTTCAAACTTTTCTTTTTTAAAATGGAATTTCAGGGGTTTTATTTTCATTTTTATTTATTTTTTAAGACAGAGTCTCACTCTGGCTGGAGTGCAGTGGTGCAATCACGGCTCACTGCAGCCTTAATCTCCTGGGGTCAGGTGATCCCCTCACCTCAGCCTCCCAAGTAGCTGGGACTACAGGCATGCCACTACGCCTGGCTAATTTTTTGATTTTTTTTAGAGATGAGGTTTCACCATGTTGCCCAGGCTGGTCTTGAACTCCTGGACTCAAGTGATCCATCTGCCTGGGCCTCCCAAAGTGCTGGAATTACAGGCATGAGTCACCACATCCAGCCTTGAGTTTTAGATATTTTAAGGCTGTCAAATATTTTACATATTTTTCCCTCAACAAAAAGGCTGCAGTATTATAATTTTAAAAATGCAGGCCGGGTGCGGTGGCTCACGCCTGTAATCCCAGCACTTTGGGAGGCCGAGGCGGGGAGATCATGAGATCAGGTATTTAAGACCAGCCTGACCAACATGGTGAAACCCCGTCTCTACTAAAAATACAAAAATGAGCCAGGCATGGTGGCACGCGCCTGTAATCCCAACTACTCAGGAGGCTGAGGCAGGAGAATAGCTTGAACCCGCAAGGCGGAGGTTGCAGTAATCCAAGATCGCACCACTGCACTCCAGCCTGGGCGACAGAGCGAGACTCCATCTCAAGAAAAAAAAAAAAAAAAAAAAGCAATGAATTGGTAAAGAGAAGTTTTTGGTTGAGAATGGCATCTGCCACCTGATCACCTCTGTCATCTTGACTCACTAAATCTCTGAGCCTTGATTTTTCTGAGTCATTAAATGGGTATAAAATGTAATAATTATTAAATAAATGTGAAAATGCTTTATAAATGGTAAGACTATACACACCTAATAAATTATTCATGTTACAGGCCCATCTCACTTTATTGCACTCTGCAGACATTATGTTTTTTACATACTGAGTTTGTGGCAACACCATGTCAAGCATATTTTTCCATCAGCATGTGTTCACCTTGTGTCTCTAGGTCACATTCTTGTAATTCTTACAATATTTAAAACTTTTAAATTATTATATCTGTTATGGTGATCTGTGATCTCTGATATTACTACTATATAATAGTTTTACAGTGCCTCGATCTGTGCCCATGTAAGATAAAGAACTCCCTCAATCAACATTGTGTGTGTTCTTACTGCTCCATTGACCAGCCATTCCCCTGTCTCTTTCCCTCTCTATGGGTCTCCCTATTCCCTGAGACACTACAATATTGAAATTAGACTAATTAATAACCCTACAATGGCCTATAAGTGGTCAAATGAAGAGTTACATGTCTCTCACTTTAAATCAAAAGCTAGAAGTGATTAAGCTTAGCAAGGAAAGAATGTCAAAAGCTGAGATAAGCCAAAAGTTAGCCTTCTGATGCCAAACCACCAAGTTGTGAATGCAAAGAAAAGTTCTTGAAGGAAGTTAAAAGTGCTACTCCAGTGAACACATGAATGATAAAAAGGTGAAATAGCTGGGCTGGGAGCAGTGACTCATGCCTGTAATCCCAGTGCTTTGGGAGGCCAAAGCAGGACTGCTTGAGCCTGGGAGTTTGAGACCACCCTAGGAAACATAGCAAGACCCTATCTCTAAAATAATAATAATGATAATAATAAATAGTGTGAAACAGCCTTGTTGCTGATATGGAGAAAGTTTTAGTGGTCTGGATAGAAGATCAAACCAGCCACAACATTCCCTTAAGCCAAAGTCAATCCAGAGCAAGGCCCTAACTCTCTTCAATTCAATTAAGGCCAAGAGAAGTGAGGAAGCTGCAGAAAAAATACTTGAAGCTAGCAGAGGCTGGTTCATGAGGTTCAAGATAAAGCAGAAAGTGCTGATGGAGGAGCTGCAGCAAGTTATCCAGGAGATCTAGCTAAGATAATTGATAAATGTGGCTACGAAAAACAATAGACTTTTAATGGAGACAAAACAGTCTTCTATTGGAAGAAGATGTCATCTAGGACTTTCATAGCTGGAGACGAGAAGTCAATACCTGGTTTCAAAGCTTCAAAGGACAGGCTGACTCTCTTGCTAGGGGTTAATGCAGCCAGTGACTTTAAGTTGAATTAAATGCTCATTTACCATTCTGAAAATCGTAGGGCCTTTAAGAATGATGCTAAATCAACCTATGCCCTATAAATGGAACAACAAAGCCTGGAAGACAGCACTTCTGTTTACATCATGGTTTACTGAATATTTTAAGCCCACTGTTGAGACCTACTCAATAGTGCTCAGATAAAAAAGATTCCTTTCAAAATATTATCACTCAGTGACAATGCACATAGTCACCACCCAACAGCTCTGATGGAGATATACAAGGAGATTAATGCTTTCATGCCTGCTAACACAACATCCTTTTTGCAGCCCAGGGATCAAGGAGTAATTTCAACTTTCAAGTCTTGTTAAGAAATATATTTTGTAAGGCAATAGCTGCCATAGATTGTGAGTCTTCTGACGGATCTGGGCAAAGTAAATTGAAAACCTTCTAGATGCCATTAAGAACATTTGTGATTCATGGGAGGAGGTTGGATTATCAACATTAACAAGAGTTTGGAAGACGTTAATGACTCATGGATGACTTTCAGGGGTTTGAAACTTTAGCGGAGGAAGTAACTGCAGATGTGGTAGAAATAGCAAGGGACCTAGGATTAGAAGTGGAGCCTGAAGATGTGACCGAATTGCTACATCTCAACAGTACTGCATGCTGCAGAGAAATCTTCATGAAAGGAAGTCACCTGAAGCAGCAAACCTCCTTGGTGTCTTATTTTACAAAATCTACTACAGTCACCCCAAACTTCAGCAACCACCACTCTAAATCAATCACAGTAATCAACACTAAGGCAAGACCCTTCGCCAGCAACAAGATTACAACTCACTGGAGGCTTAGATAATAATTAGTATTTTTTTTAGCCATAAAGCATTTCTTAATTAAGGTATATACATTTTTTTTTAGACATAATGTTATTGGCACACAATAAACTAAAGTATAATATAAACATAACTTTTATATGCATGAGGAAACCAAAAACTTTGACTCACTTTATTGCAGTGGTCTGGAACCAAACCTGCAATAACTCCAGAGTATGCCTAGATTACATGAGTATGGAACTGGTTGACTATCCGAGGAGATGAAAATCTAAAGTTTTGTGGAGTAGAGTATATAGATCAAAATCAATTTGTCTGCTTCTGATACTTCAGTACTCATTTTGATGCTGCCAGCTCACATCTGTTTCCAGCCCCGACGTTTCTTCTCCAGGTGACCTCTGATTATTATTATCATTACCAGCTGGATGCTCCACTGACAACTTAAGATGAACTCGGCAGGGCCAACCAATCTTCTCCCTCTACCTTCTTCTCCTCCAGACCTGTGAGCTCCCTGACTGGCACCCCGATGCTCCTTGTCATCCAGGCTTAAAACCTGTCATCCTTGCCTCCTCCTCCTTTGTTTTCCACATGCAACATCCTTGCCTCATCCTCTTTGCTTTCCACATGCAACAGTTTCCACTGCTGGGTTCTGTGAAACACGGCCTCTAGTAGCAAAGTAAGAATAGCTTGCAAGTCTTGAATACTTAAAATAGTTGGTCATTCTCACTGAGGTCACTGGAAGTTGCTTCTGCTTTAAGACTCATAAATGCTTCTGGCATCTTCTTTTTTTTTCCTTTTTAAAAATTTTTATTTTATAAATAGGGACAGTTACTACAATGCTGCCAAATTCTTCCCTGTCCTATGCATCTCTTCCTTCCATTCCTACTGCTCTACCCTGCCTCGGGCCCCACTGCTTCAGGCCTGGCTGAATCTGAGGAGATCCTCTGGGGTCTTCTTGCTTCTCATCTCAACACTCAGAGCTGATGTCCTGACCCCATTCCAAATACTTCGTCTGATATTGGAGGCCCCAACCTCTCAGTCTTATTTCCTACCATTCTCCTCCATGGACGGCCTGATGCTCCACCCAAATGGGAAAGTGGGACAATTAACATTCCCTAGGCCGTGCACGGTGGCTCACACCTGTAATCCCAGTACTTTGGGAGGCCGAGGTGGGAGGATCGCCTGAGGTCAGGAATTGGAGACCAGCCTGGCCAACATGGTGAAACCCCATCTCTACTAAAAACACAAATATTAGCTGGGCGTGGTGGCACTCACCTATAGTCCCAGCTACTTGGGAGACTGAGGCAGGAGAATCGCTTGAACGCGGGAGGCAGAGATTGCAGTAAGCTGAGATCACACCACTGCACTCCTGCCTGGGCGACAGAGCGGGCCTCTGTCTCAGAAAAAAAACCCCAAAAAACCACACACACACAAAAACATTCCCCATGTATGCCCCCAGCTTTCCCTGCACTGTGGCTCTATGCTCACACTTCTCTTTCACTACGCTGCTGGTGCTCTGCCACAGCACAGAAACCTCACTGCCCATTCACATCAGGCTCACTGTCCTTGGGAAGAGTCAGCCTGGGCAGAGTAAATTCTCCCTCCTCTGAACATTTAGCCTTTTGCATACAAAACACCCACTATGATTCTCCTCTCATCCTGGTTTATAAAGAGTGATTTTCCTCTCTATCAGTTGTTTCAGAAAAATTATCAAAATTAAAATGTTCACAAAAGTCAAATACTAAAGTACAAGAACTCCAGGGCCCACACTCTTGACCACTATGCTCTCCATCTTCTCAACATACACACTTCCAAATGGTAAATTCCTTAACAGAAAAAAAGCAGGGACAAAGACATTTCCTTCTCTTCTCCACATCACTTGGCATATCTATTTTATCAAAAACTTTGTACTGAATGTATGAATGAATAAAACTTCTCCACCCTATATCATGTTGACAGGCTTTAACTCTTCTTATCACAAAGTGCCTCCAATTACACCACAGCCATTTTCTTTGAATTTATAAAATATGACATGTATTTAACTGGCACGAATGCCAACAGATCACAGTAAAGACACTACCAAAAAAAATCCTACCCTAGATATCTCTTGTCACCTACAAGAGAACCTTAAACATCCTCTTATACATTTAATAAGGTATGCAAGTGTGGCACTTGCAGTATTCGGTCAGCACATGGATCCTGGAGTGTGGGTTCAAATCCCGACTCCACCAATTACTTTTGGTGTAACTTTTTGGAAAATTACTCATCTCTCTGAGCCTTGACGTTGGCTTAGAGAGATTAGTAATTTATAAAGTTCACACTAATAATAACACCAATCTCATTGGCCAGTTCTGAAAATGCAAATGAAATAATCTTTGGAAAGTGTTTAATACAGTAACTGACATATACCAAATACTCAATAAATTTTAGACATTATTATCATTGAGGTTGGGCAGGGTTCTGTGAAACATGGCCTCTAATAGCAAAGTAAGAATAGCTTGCAAGCCTTGAATACTTAAAATAGTTGGT
The DNA here is from genome assembly GCF_008728515.1 of Papio anubis. Classification (NCBI taxonomy): domain Eukaryota; kingdom Metazoa; phylum Chordata; class Mammalia; order Primates; family Cercopithecidae; genus Papio; species Papio anubis. The sequence continues at coordinate 107,844,254 of NC_044977.1, read as the reverse complement.
CATTCTCACTGAGTTCACTAGAAGTTGCTTCTGCTTTTGACTCATAAATGCTTCTGGTATCTTTTTGTTGTTGTTGTTGTTGTTGTTGTTTTTTGTTTTTTTTTTTTTTTTTTGAGACGGAGTCTCGCTCTGTCGCCCAGGCTGGAGTGCAGTGGCCGGATCTCAGCTCACTGCAAGCTCTGCCTCCCGGGTTTATGCCATTCTCCTGCCTCAGCCTCCCGAGTAGCTGGGACTACAGGCGCCCGCCACCTCGCCCGGCTAGTTTTTTTTTTGTATTTTTAGTAGAGACGGGGTTTCGCCGTGTTAGCCAGGATGGTCTCGATCTCCTGACCTTGTGATCCGCCCATCTCGGCCTCCCAAAGTGCTGGGATTACAGGCTTGAGCCACCGCGCCCGGCCTGTTGTTGTTTTTTGAGATGGAGTCCTGCTCTTCTGGTATCTTTTTTTTCCCCCTTTTTAAAAATTTTTATTTTATAAATAGGGGCAGGATCTCACTATGTCACCTAGGCTGATCTCGAACTCCTGCCCTCAAGCAATCCTCCCACCTTGGCCTCCCAAAGTGCTGAGATTACAGGTGTGAGCCACTGTGGCCAGCCTGGTCTCTTAAGCTTCCTATTTCATGCATTCCATTTAATTGTGGTCATGGCTTATTAGCATTTTTTTTGAGACTTAGCAATATAACATTTTCTGAAAGCTGTTACATATAGACTTGGATTATTTTCATAGAATATTGCCAAAAGGATATAGTGAACAGCAATCATGTTGGCTTTTCAATTATGTACTCATTTTTTAATGAAAACATTTTTTAATTCCAAAAAACACAGCATACTTCCAATCAGTGCTTGCTGCTTTAGTGAAGAGCCATGCCAAATAACACAGTTGGCTTATATGAATTACAATCACACATGTAATTCTTCTGTTTAATTCAGGTTGAAGAAGCCAGTGAAACTTTACCACTTTTGATACTTGTATTTAGCATATAGGAGTCTAGAGTAAGATACTTCCAGATTTGGGGGGCTGTATTTCTTAGGATGAAATGAGCATAAATTGATGGGTTAACCATTTGCAGAATGCTACTATATAAAGGATGTTTGCAAATTTTCATTATAAAGGCTTGACAATATGCCCAAGGCACTTAAGGTAATGACCATCTAGGCTCAGAATTGAAAAATAACTGAAGAGCTGTAACCCAATAAACTTGTGTGAACAAAATATTTGTTACTGGCCGGGCACGGTGGCTCAAGCCTGTAATCTCAGCACTTTGGGAGGCTGAGGTGGGTGGATCACGAAGTCAAGAGATAGAGACCATCCTGGCTAACACAGTGAAACCCCATATCTACTAAAAATGCAAAAAATTAGCTGGGCGTGGTGGTGGGCGCCTGTAGTCCCAGCTACTCTGGAGGCTGAGGCAGGAGAATGGTGTGAACCCGGGAGGCGGAGCTTGCAGTGAGCCGACATTGTGCCACTGCACTCCAGCCTGGGCAACAGAGACTCTGTGTCAAAAAACAAAACAAAAAAATTGTTACTGAGTTAGTGTCTTCATAGAGGTGAAGTGAAAAAGATTTTCCTCTGTCCAAGGAAGAGGATTCTGTCATCAGCTGACAAAAGTATTCTGCCCTACCTGGGAGGCATATATTTTTATAACAGAACTGTCACAGTTCAATGACATCTCACATTCAAGGTTAGCCAGGACTCTGAGCTCTGACTCCACCCATTGGGCTTCCCACACAAACTGTCTTACAGCACAAGGGATACAGTGACCAGCTATAGAATTCTGGTCCTGCTGCTACACTGCTCCAGCCAGAAGTTTATAAACTGCCTTCTGGCTTAAGCATCAGCCTCTTTCGACTTCAGTTAAAGAAAGTCAGTCCCTATGTTGAGTCAACTCAAATTAGTTGACAATCAAAAATCAATTTTCTATTGGAAAACTGGTGGAAATAGCCTAAGAGTCAATGTCACAAAGAGTGGGTGTGAATTCTAGCTCGGCCACTCACTAGCCTTGACTAAATTACTTCACTTCTGTGCCTTATCATCAATGCTTTCATCATCCATACGTGGGTATAACAGTGACTCCCCCTCATTTATGTTGTGAAGATAAAAACTTACATGAGATAAGGCACTTAATAAATTATAGCTCTGCAGTGACCCACTTCCACTTGAACCCCTGAAACACTGCCTGGGCAGTGGGTAATCGTCCCTCTCTGACATAGTTTTGAAAACAGTTTTTCTTTTTTCTTTTTTTTTTTGTGATGGAGTCTCGCTTTGTCACCCAGGCTGGAGTGCAGTGGTGTGATCTCAGCTCATTGCAAGCTCCGCCTCCCTGGTTCACGCCATTCTCCTGCCTCAGCCTCCTGAGTAGCTGGGACTACAGGCACCCGCCACTACGCCCCACTAATTTTTTTTATTTTTAGTAGAGACAGGGTTTCACCATGTTAGCCAGGATGGTCTCAATCTCCTGACCTCGTGATCTGCCTGCCTCAGCCTCCCAAAGTGCTGGGACCACAGGCGTGAGCCACCGCGCCCAGCTGAAAACTGTTTTTCTTATTTAAAAGTAATGCACTCTCGCTGCAGAAGAATTGCAAAGCAAGAAAAAAAGTACAAAGGATTAGGGAAAAAGAGGTGGGGTTTTTTTTGCATATTTCTAACATTCTGGTATATTTCATTTCAGCTGTTTTGCTACGTTTATTTTATGACATATTTTTAGAATATTTACAAAATATTTAAAAAGTGCAAAGAAGAAAAGCAAATACCATCAACTCTACTACCCAGAGCCAATCAATTCTATTATTTTGGCATATTTCCTTTCAATGTTTAGCCTAGGCATTTAAAAAATGTAACTGATCATGACCAGGCTGGAATCCTCTTTTTCAGACTAATGTGATACATTTGTATGACTCACATTTCTCTTTTAATGAAACATTACTTACTGTTTTTACCATCTTTAAGAGTCATGTTTCTGGTATAAGAGATATTCAGTCTTCTTCCACTGCTAGATGAAAATGGAGAGAATTGATCTAGAAAAAATTTAAAATTCAGTAACAAATTTATGAGCATCAAGCCTATGAAATTTACACCTTACAAAAGAAAACATAAAACGCAAGTCCTGGTCAGGCACGGTGGCTCACACCTGTAATTCCAGCACTTTGGGAGGCCAAGGCAGGGAGATCATGAGGTCAGGAGATCGAGACCATCCTGGTTAACACAGTGAAACCCTGTCTCTACTAAAAATACAAAAAAATTAGCCGGGCATGGTGGTGGCGCCTATAGTCCCAGCTCCCTGGGAGGTTGAGGCAAGAGAATGGCGTGAACCTGGGAGGCAGAGCTTGCAGTGAGCCAAGATTGTGCCACCATAGTGGGTGACAGGGCGAGACTCCATCTCAAAAAAAAAAAAAAAAAAAAGAAAAAAAACCATGCAAGTCCTAAACTGGCAGCTCAGATGTGCTGTTTTTGTTCTTCTTGTTGTTTTAAGTTTAAAGGGATACTTTTGTTTACATCTTATGAAATTTCATATGAAAAATTCTAGCTTCTACTGAAGAATCTGACTATTTGCAACCTAAACTCTAATCCTACAGTGGCATAAACGTACCATGGTCACCCCCTTTTGATGGGGCAAATTCATTCCAGGTCACTAAAGTCTCTACTGCTCACTATTTTTCTTTCACCTGGCCTCTGTTACTCTTTTATGTTGTTGGCTCAGCCCTTATAGCCTTTTTTTTTTTTCTTTTTGAGACGAGTCTCATTCTGTTGCCCAGGCTGGAGAGCAGTGGCATGATCTCAGCTCACTGCAACCTCCACCTCCTGAGTTCAAGTGATTCTCCTGCCTCAGCCTCCTGAGTAGCTGGGATTACAGGTGCATGCCACCATAGCCGGTTAATTTTGTATTTTTAGTGGAGACGGGGTTTCACCATGTTGGCCAGGCTGACTTAAGGTCAAACTCCTGACCTTAAGTGATCCACCTGCCCTGGGCCTCCCAAAGTGTTGGGATTACAGGCGTGAGCCACCGTGCCTGGCCCCCTATGGGCATTTGGGTGTATATCCTCTATTGGACAATATCCAGGTGCTTCAGCATAGCTAAGCTGATGCAATTTATTCTGAACCTCATATCTGTACCAATTATAAACTTTTAAAAGGAAGGTCACAGTAAGAGAACACTCCATTCTAAAAATGTTAAGTTCAGGCTCAGGAATACCACATGGGACATATTTAGATGCATTTTCATTCAATGTAAAAGGATAAAATGAGGATAGAGCACAAATCTTCTAAAGATGTAGTTTTCAGCACTTAAAACATGTTACATTTTAAGCTTTCAAAATAGCTATCTTGAATGAATCTAAATGATATAGAAATTAAAGATTCTAATGATAGGATCGTATAATAATATAGGTTCAGTATCACTTATCCAAAATGCTTGGGACCAGAAGTGTTTTGAATTTCAGATTTTTTTTTTTTTGATTATTTGCATTATATTTAACTGGCTTAGCATCCCTGATCCAAATATCTGGAATCTGAAATGTTCCAATGAGCATTTCCTTTGAGCATCATGTTAGCGCTGAAAAAGCTTCCGATTCTGGAGCATTTTGGATTTGGGGATTTGGGATGCTCAAACTGTATAGGGTAATACAGTAATTACCAATAAAAGAGAAAAATAGATGAGATTTTTTTTTTTTTTTTTTTGAGACGGAGTCTCGCTCTGTCACCCAGGCTGGAGTGCAGTGGCCGGATCTCAGCTCACTGCAAGCTCCGCCTCCCGGGTTCACGCCATTCTCCTGCCTCAGCCTCCCGAGTAGCTGGGACTACAGGCGTCCGCCACCTCGCCCGGCTAGTTTTTTGTATTTTTTAGTAGAGACGGGGTTTCACCATGTTAACCAGGATGGTCTCGATCTCCTGACCTCGTGATCCACCCGTCTCGGCCTCCCAAAGTGCTGGGACTACAGGCTTGAGCCACCGCGCCCGGCCAATAGATGAGATTTTTAAAAATTCTGTTTGCTCTGAAGGTCAGAGCTAGCCTGAAATGCAAAAAGTATGTGAGAGCTGAGATTCTGTATCAATTTAAAGGACAGAATTTTTTTTTTTAATACTTTAAGTTCTAGGGTACATGTGCACAACGTGCAGGTTTGTTACATATGTATACATGTGCCATGTTGGTGTGCTGCACCCATTAACTCGTCATTTACATTAGGCATTTCTCCTAATGCTATCCCTTCCCCTTCCCCTTCCCCCTTCCCCACAACAGGCCCTGGTGTGTGATGTTCCCCACCCTGTGTCCAAGTGTTCTCATTGTTCAATTCCCACCTATGAGTGAGAACATGCGGTGTTTGGTTTAAGGGCAGAACTTTCTAATGGAGAACTGACTGAAAGTATCAACTACCCGATGAAGTAATGAACTTTCAGTTTCCCAAGGTGTTAGGAAGAAGTTGGGCAACAGCTTAGTGGGTGTGCTGGGGTAGGGATGCAATGCATGTGTGTGGTAGCCAGGATGAACCCCTGTTATGGCCCTTCCTACGCTTGGATACTATGACACTATGAAGTCTCTAGGTAGACATCCAATCACAGGATGGAAAAAGAGGAAGAAGTAATTTGACAATAAGTCATGGGTAACCCAAGGGAATCTAAGTCTCTGGTGTTCTGTCTTGAGACTTTGGGACAAAGGGAGTTCCTGCAGGTACAAAGGACATAACAAAGTAGGGCCATGAGGAGTGGTGAACAAAAGAAGTGGTAAGAAATTAGCATAGGATGTGGGGAAAACAAGTGCTTGACTGAAAAGAGATCCATTTCTTTTTTTTTTTTTTTTTTTTTTCAGATGGAGTCTCGCCCTCTTGCCCAGGCTGGCGTGATCTCGGTTCACTGCAACCTCCGCCTCCTGGGTTCAAGCGATTCTCTTGCCTCAGCCTCCCAAGTAGCTGGGACTACAGGCGTGTGCCACCACGCCTGGCTTATTTTTTGTATTTTTAGTAGAGATGGGGTTTCACTGTGTTAGCCAGGATGGTCTTGATCTCCTGACATCATGATCCACCCGCCCTGGCCTCCCAAAGTGCTGGGATTACAGACGTAAGCCACCGTGCTCACGTCTGTAAAATAAGAGATCCATTTCTACAATGTTAGGTGATTAGTTACACTCCAGTTAACGGGTTAAATAGTGTTTATGGGTGCATCCATGGTAAGTGAAGAGCTTTCCTTCATACTAAAAAACATGTCTGCAAACTTCATACTACAAAAGAAAGAATGCAAAGAATGATGTCAGTCACTGAGAGGAGAAAAGAGAGGCAAGGGTGCCATACAGAAAGAAAAGCATGTTCAGTGATGATTTGCAAAACTTGACAAGCAGAGGAAAGAGAAAAGCCGTCCGTACCATGTGCCTGAAGAGTGAAAGCGTCGGTCATGGCTTTCTCCTTGAGGATGAGACCCAGGGCTGCCTGGCATAAAGACTCTTTGGCTGCAGCCTTCCGACTAAGCAACAATTCTTTGTGGTGTTGAGGGATGAAATCAGTGTGCACGTTCCCAGCTTCAAACTCTGGGTGGCCAGACAGATTGAGTAAGAAGTCAATGTTGGTGTGCAGTCCAACAATCTAGGAAGAGAATAAAGCCCCAGTTCCTCCTGAGTGGGAAAAACAGTATGTTCAGAAAGCCATCTGCTCTTTTTATCTAAGCATTTTCTACTGTGAACAACTCTTATGAAAAATAACAAACCTACTAAGGTACCATGTGGCAACAGGACAACTCTCAGGAAAAAAAACCACAAAAAACCATCTCACTATCACTATGTCCATCCACTATTACTATATCCATCTGGACTTGACACTCAAAATTACATTTTAATATGACAAAGAGGATACTGGAAATACCGAGGCACTTACTTGACTCAGGTTAGGAACATAATAAATGTTAAGAAACATAAATGAAATTCATTTGCAAGGTATTGAAGACTTGCTGCTCAGAACGCTTCCACAGAATAGAAAGACTGCAAACAGCAAGCTGGATTGCTATACTGAGGAGAGGATAGGATTAAATGACCTCAAAAGAGCTTCCTTCCAACAATAAAATCCAAATTTTATATACTGATACAAAAATTTTAAAAGGTATAAAATTAACCCAAATACACCAATAAATGGGATCAAAAGTAAAACCAGCTATCTGAGCTTTGGGTTCATTCATTCACTCATCCATTCCTTCATTCATTTAACAGCCATTTCCTGAGCATCTCTTAAGTGACAGGCTCTGATCCAGGCACTGGGGATAGAGTGAGGAACAAAAGGTATGAAGTCCCTGCCTTCACAGTCTCTGCTGACATTCTAGGGCAACAAGTAACAATATCTGTAAACAGGTATTGAATATAATGTCACACGCTATGAAGAAAATGAAGGCTGGCTACAAGGATAAAGAATAACAAAAGGTCATACTTTAAATGCAGCAGCCTGGGAAAGGGTTCAGAGCAGGAGAGCGGGGTAGTCAGGAGGGAGCCCTGCAATCATGTAGGGGAAGAACATTCTGGAAGATTGGATAGGAATGCATGGCTGCATGCTGAGTGAGTCTCAGAAGCGGCAAGGCAGCCAGTGTGGTTGAAGCCACAGAAACCAGAGCTTTGATCAATTATTAACACAAAACAAGTTGAATAACTGGGTGAATAAATCCTTCTATGGGCCAAATCAATGTGATATGGGACTTTCTGCACCAAGGAAATTAATGTTCTACAGAAAAATAACAAACTCTATTAAAGGGATGAAACTGAACATAATTATTTTACTTTAGAGAAAATAAACCCAGACTGCAGGCATACTGGGTAGCGAAAACAACATTCAGGAAAACATCTGCTTTTATTTCCTAAGTATTTTCTACTGTGGACAGCTCTTAGGAAAAATAAAAAACCTACTAAGGTACCATGTATAGCTGGATTTATCTACAGAGTGAATAGGATTTCACCGAAACATAGCACTGACACTAACAATTTTACTTCTGCAATCTTTCTTTTGTAACTGAAATGAAGAAGTCCTCAAACCCTGCTCTGGCCCTTGCAAAATTCTCCCATATGAAACTATTTTGTTTGGGCAATTGATGGAAATAGAGAATACGCTGACAAGACCAAGGCCTTGCCAAAGACAAAGGCTGAACTCTGGTGCTGAGCAAACACATCAAGGTCACTGGCACGGTCTCAGATCACTCACATTGTACTGACGAAGGCTGTACCTCAGTTTTGTCAATGCTGCCTGGCGATCTGCAGCCCACACGACCAGCTTTGCAATCATGGGGTCGTAATGCACGGAAACTTCATCTCCTGAAATTGAAAACCACAATAACCTCTTCAAGTCAAAACATAAAGGAATAAAATACAACAAGCAAGACGTTTTGTTACGTACATTTCACGCTTAATCCTCATAAACCCCTGCATGATAAATAACATCGACACAAATTTATTCATAAGGATCCTGAGGTTCAGAGGGCTTTGAAAACTTGCCAGGTGTAACAAGGGTGGGTCACCCAATAGCACCAGGCCCTAATGTGGTGATTCAATGGCACACAAGCTGGCTTTCCCTCTCCTATCTTCTTCTGAAGCTTCTTTTCCCTTTTCATTTTCAAAGTCAACACAATCTTCCTCCACCCTCTCACATTCTCCTTATTTCTGCCCTTAGCATTCCCCACCCTCCACTCCTTCAGTTTCTACACCAGTCAAGCAAGTTTAATAATTCCTCTGTCCTGCAGGGTTGCTGGGAGGAGTGATAATAAAGTGACAGGTGCCATACCTGGCAAAGCTGATAAACCAATGGCAGCTATCATCACTAGGATGGTTACAGTCCTAGAGAACAAGAATCTGAACCAGGGCGCATTCCACTAGTTAGAAATGGTTCAAGTAGAAAGGATGTAGCATGTTGTAAAGAATGTTGTTGTAGGGTCTTTCCATGATTTTGGCAGGTCACTTGACCTCTTTGAACCCCAGAGTCCTCACTGGTAAGATTAGATGCCTACAGGTGGCTCACGCCAGTACTCCCAAGACATTGGGAGGCCAAGGTGGGCAGATCACAAGGTCAGGAGTTTGAGACCAGTCTGGCCAACATAGTGAAACCCCGTCTCTACTAAAAATACAAAAAATTAGCCGGGCGTGGTGGTGGGTGCCTATAATTCCAGCTACTCAGGAGGCTGAGGAAGGAGAATAATTTGAACCTGGGAAGCAGAGGTTGCAGTGAGCCAAAATTGTGCCATTGCCACTCCAGCCTGGTCGACAAGAGTGAAACTCTGTCTCAAAAAAAAAAAAAAAAAAAAAAAAAAAAAAAAAAAGAAGGAACCAGTGGGGCAAGCAGAGTTAAGATGCTTTGCTAAGTTAAAGAGTCTACTAACTACCAAATCTTGCTGTGGCTTATCCAGAGCTCTCAAAATGCTACCAATTTATTTTTAAGAAGACCTAAATCCTCATTTTGGCTTTCAGGACACTAGGATTTGCCTTCAACCCATGTCTCCAGCCACATATTTTCTTACTATTCTTCGAACATTCCTTTCTCTCTTTTCTTCACTCTTCATTATGCTTTTAAATCTACCTATCTAAATCTATTCCAGACATCCATTTAAAAACTTGTCCTGGCCAGGCACGGTAGTTCACCCCTGTAATCCCAGCACCTTGAGAGGCCGAGGCAGGCAGATCACTTGAGGCTAGGAGTTTGAGACCAGCCTAGCCAACATAGTGAAAATCTGTCTCTACTAAAAATATAAAAAACAAAAAAAAATTAGCCAGGCATAGTGGTATACACCTGTAATCCCAGCTTCTCGGGAGGCTGAGGCCTGAGAATCACTTAACTCAGGGAGATAAAGGTTGTAATGAGCCAAGATCACACCACTGTACTCCAGCCTGGGCACAGAGCGAGACCATCTCAAAAACAAAACAAAAACAAACAAAAAAACAAACAAAAAAATCTGTCCTGATTATATTAGTCTAGCGTGACCTCTTACCCCTGAAAATTGCTATATCCCATCACTGTATAACTTATTCCAGCAACTGAAATTAAGATGACAGGAGAGGCTCAGAGCACTGACTCTGGAGCTAGACTGTCTGGGTCTGAATCTTGGCTCCAAGGATGACCTTGGACAAGTCACTTAACTCTTCTGTGTTCCAGTTTCCTCATCTAGAAAACAGGGATGATAATAATGCCTACTCACAGGGTAGTTCTCATGGTGAAAGGAACACATGTAGAAAAATCACTTAGAGCAGTGCCTGTAAGTAGAAAGTCCTAAATAATCACTAGTTATGACCACTCTTATTAATCATATGCTGAACTGTGATAACTCTTCCACTGTTTCTTTACTGTAACTTTTTTATTATTGTTTAGCTTACACTAAGTTTATGTATTAATTCTCCAACTTATACTTTATGTACCTTGAAGGCAGTCTGCCTTGTGCATAGCAGATATCAGTCATCTTAAATCAGTTTTGTAATGAGGCAAGGTCAAAAACAGTACGCACAAAATATTTCCTGGTTAGGTTTGACCAAGTACTGCTGAATTTCAAAGAAAAGGAGTTCACTGTTTAAAAATACTCGCTATTCTTTAAAAATAACAATTCCAGAGGGAAAAAGTAATGGTTACTGAGAAATCACTTAAATTCTTTATTTTAAAATATGCTAGACAGTTCCGCAAGACTCAGGGATCAGAATTTGTCCAAAAATAATAATGTACTAAAAACTTAAAAACTGAGTGAGACTTTTCATTTTCTTTGACTTTACCTTGCCGCACTCCAGTTTCAATCCTGGTGGAAGGATCTGCTCGAGGGGTAGAGAGGTGCACTAATGGGCCAGCCCCAGGCATGAAGTTATTGCTAGGATCTTCTGCATATATTCTAGCTTCGAAGGCATGGCCCTGCAGAGTTATTTCTTCCTGGCTCAAAGGAATCTTCTCTCCTGCTGCAATCTGGTAACAGAATAGTGTTTCTTATGAAATCTACCATATAGCGGCTCCCAGACTTAGTAGATCAATGGTCTTGCTTTTTTTCGAGGTAAAACGTACATCTAGGTTTTGCAATGCAGCCAAATAAAAACTATTATTTTGTCTACTCATTTGAATATTGGGCAAAACAAAAATAAATTAAAAAACAGATGCAGCTTGGCAACAGTCTATCATTTGGGCATCAGAGTTTTTAAATGGCAAAAGCAGGCAAAGTGATGGCTAACTTACAAATATAAAAATCAGTGTTTGTTCAATATAATCAAAACCAAAATTTCTTACTGGCAACATACTCTCAGTTTTCATTTAAAACATTAGCACTCAATTCCCAAATCAATTTTTTAAAAAAATAGTACATTATTAGTGTTTACGACTAGATTCACAGCCAAGCAAAAAGTGTGGCTGGCGTTGTCATCCTATGCTGTAATCTTCATCAGCAAGTGGGTAATAAAGCAAAACAGAAAGGGGAAAATTATGGTTTTTCAATTTTGTTATGTTGATGTGTACTGCATGATACCAGATTACAAACAGGGTGATCACTACGGTTTGTTGTTACTATAATTATTACTATTTGGGCTATTATGTACCAATACAACAAATCACTCTCTTCAATTAACTAGTATAAACTGGAAATGGCTATTGGAGGACACACTGCACTTTTCTCTATTTACTCTCAAGCTTTTTTCCAAGATGAGAAAATGACAACCTAAAAAAGCAATCTAGATACAGGAAAAAAGACTCTAAGTAACTTAGCATGACATTGAACTACACCGGTTAAGTATAAAACAGAGGCAAAAGTTTCATTTTTCTGAATCTGTAAATATGAAAGATCAGGATGTACAGCAGTTAAGAATGAAAGGAAACGGAACTAAGTTAAATGCCTTTATGGCAGTATATTTTGAAAGTACCTCAGGTTCTGCAGCCAGATTGCCTAGGTTCAAATTTTGTCTCTATACTTACTTTGTCATGTAGACAAGTTTCTTAAGCCTTCCATGCTTCAGAGAAAAGTGTCTGGCATACAGTAAGCATTATGTTACCTATTATCATTCCATCCTTAGGATCTAGAACCAAAAATTCCATTTGACCCAGCAATCACATTACTGGGTATACACCCAAAGGATTATAAATCATTCTACTAAAAAGATGCATGCACACGTATGTTTATTGCAGCACTGTTCACAATAGACTTGGAACAAATTCTTTAATATTTTAATAAAGAATTCTGGGCCAGGTGCAGTGGCTCATGCCTGTAATCCTAGCAATTTGGGAGGCCGAGGCAGGTGGATCACCTGAGGTCAGTAGTTCAAGACCAGCCTGGCCAACATGGTAAAATCCCGTCTCTACTAAAAACACAAAAATTAGCTGGACATGGTGGTGCACGCCTGTAATCCCAGCTACACGGGAGGCTGAGGCAGGAGAATCGCTTGAACCTGGGAGGTGGAGGTTGAGGTGAGCTGAGATCACGCCATTGCACTCCAGCGCACTCCAGCCTGGGCAAAAAGAGCAAAACTCCGTCTCTTATGTTCACCTTGACTTGTCTTTGCCTGTCCATTTTCCTCCAAGCTTGGCATCCACTTGAGTGTCGCTGGGTCTTTGGAGATAGTGCCATTTGAGTTCTCTCAGGCTGACATTGGCTCTCTGGAACCCCTAACCTTGACATTTTCACCAGCTTTCCCTGAACACTGTTAACTATCTGTATCTGTAGCCTGAACCCGGGACACTCACATCAGTCACTGTTCAACCCTTGTTCTAGGAAGGCTTGACTACACAGGCAGGTCCTCAAGCTTGGACTCTTGACTTGTGAGCCCCTTTGTTTTACCTCTGTTTAAAGGCCAGATGCCAAATGCCTTGAACTGTATATTAACCAGGTCCAGCAGCTTCCCTGAGTTTCAGTGTCCCTCCCTAGATGATAAAAGCTGGCTTCTCTTTCCGAAGAGCCTTGACAAGCTCTTACAAAAAATAAATGTCTGTTGGTTTCCCTAATGCCCAAAAGCTTTCTCCTTCCTTAATCCTTAGAAATCTTTTTTTCTCTTATGATTTCCAAAGTCTAAACTCTCTTGATTTACTGCTTCAGAAAAATTGTCCTCCTTTTCCTTGAATTCTGGAAATATAAACACTCTTTCCAGAAGTTTCCAAAGCCACTACAGTTTTTCTTGACACTCACTAAAGCTTACTAGCTTGCTGTGCCTGGTTTTCATTAGCGCCCTAGGATATACAACCCCAGAAGAACCTTTTGGCTCAATTAAAACCACCAATCACCCCCAAGGAACCAACAAAAGGAGTATTATATTATTATTTACAGAAGTTCTGAAAAGATAAAATTATTAAAATAATCAAGACTTTAGCATCACACCATAAAAAAACAATTTAGATTCAGGATATATAAGGAACCGAGAATCCTACAGATATCAAGAATGTCTATATTACTTAACAAATTTTTTTCATGTTAAGAAAAAGAAGGCTAAAGTAAAATCTGTTGTTCTTACGAGAACAAAAACAGACTAAGCTATTATTAATATTTGAGAAGTATGTTTTCTGGAATTCTGGTTTATACCAGTGCTTCTCTAACTATCCACAGTAAAAGAACAGTTATAACCTTATGTGTTTGAAAAATACAGTAGACATGTCATAGCAATGCCAAAATGCTTTATAAGTTTCCAAACAATTACTCTGAATGAACATTTACTCATGGGCCAGCAACAGCCATAAATCTGCACTTTACTTGGATCATTCTAGACCATCTCCTTGGTTCTTCATTCCCAACTCTGCCTTAGCTCATTTCATCTTGTCTAGCATCTGCCCTGCCTCTAAAATCGAATGATGGCCTGGCCCAGAATGCTGAGGCTTTAGGTAGACCATGAGGCTTTTCCCTTGAGGTGATGTGGTTGTGAGCAAGCCTCTGTGACAGAATCTCACCTGCTGGCTGCCCATGCCTAAGGGGAAATGAATCTGAGTCCTTAATGTGCCAAAAAAAGCTACAGCATCAAATGTGGCTTCACTTTTTATGTCCCATCTTCCTGTCCTCATCACAACCACCAAGAACTGAATCCTGTCCAAAATGACACCTGCTTTAGGAGGTCAGAAGGTAGTAACCTATTCTCAAGACTGTGTTGTTGCTGTTGTTGTTTTTGGATTTTGTAAATTATAGATTCAGGTGGAACACGTGAACGTTTGCTACACGGGTATTTTGCATAATGCTGGGGTTTGAGCTCCTGGTGCACCCATCATTCAAACAGTGAACATGGAACCATTTAGGTAGTTTTTCAACCCTCGCCTCCCTCCCATCAACACTGATTATTTTTTCTTTTCTTTTATTAAGATGGAGTCTCACTCTGTCACCCAGGCTGGAATGTAGCAGTGTGATCTCGGCTCACTGCAACCTCTGCCTCCCCAGCTCAAGCGATTCTCCTGCCTCAGCCTCCTGAGTACCAGCGACTACAGGCACCTGGCACCATGCCCAGCTAATTTTTGTATTTTTAGTAGAGACAGGGTTTCACCATGTTGGCCAGGCTGGTATTGAACTTCTGACCTCAGGTGATCCACCTGCCTTGGCCTGCCAAAGTGTTGGGACTACAGGCGTGAGCCACCACACCCAGCCAAGGCTGATCTTTAATAGAAAAAATATTCGCACTCTAAGCTGCCACTCCACCAAGTCAGTTCCTGTGATCATCTCAGTAACAGGATGTTCCACTTGCAGCCTTGTATTCATCTCCATGAAATAGAAATTATGTTTCGAGTCCATAATAAACTCCACAGTCCCTAAAATATAAAAAAAATGGTCATATTCAATAGTGTATAATCAATCAGTAGCAAACCAAAATCTCCCATGATGCATCACATCAAGTTTTACTGCTGCCTTCATTCAATGGTAACACTTTGCATTTCATGAAGAAAACATCTCACATTTGCAGCAGCATGAGTCTTAGTCAAAAATAGAGAGCTGTATGAAATTTGGCAACGAAAAGGTATATTCGGGGTTGTGAGCAAATGGTAAGCCCAAATTATGAATCCGTTTCAGCTGCTGTAACAGTGAGAACAAGGGTGGACCACATGTTACTGCCTCAGAGCACCAAGATCCTGGGAGCCTCATAGCATGACATCCCATCTCACCCTAACCCCATGGAGAAAAAGAAAACTTTTTTTCCATGATTGTGGGCTCCGAGGAATTTCCTTTTAAAGTCCTTTGGCTGGTAACCCATTGAAAGATTGTTTGGCAACTAAACCTTATGTTAATATCTATTGGCATTCTATTAAGCTCTAAAAAATTTCCCCTAACTTTATTAAGGTTCAATTTTAGACAACAAACTGTAACTATTTTAAGTGTAGGTGTGTGATTTAGCAATTGAATACAATCATAGAACCACAATGAAACTACAGAACATTTCCATCATAAAAAAAGTTCCCTTGTTCCCATTTGGAATCAGTCCCTTCACTAAACCCTGGGATCCAGGAAACCACCAATCTGCTTTCTGTCACTATAGTTTTCCTAGAATTTTATATAAATGAAATCATACAGTTTGTAGTCTTCTGTGTTTCTGTGTTTGTGTGTTTTTCTCTTAGCTTAAAGTGAATACAATGTAAAATTGTTTTTAAAAGTGTGGTCACAACCCATTAGTGGATTTTAAAATCAATTCTTTTTTTTTTTTTAAAGACGGAATCTCACTCTGTCACCCAGGCTGGGGTGCAATGGCGCGATCTCGGCTCACTGCAACCTCTGCCTCCTGGGTTCAAGCAATTCTTCTACCTCACCCTCCCTGTAGATGGGAACACAGGCGCATGCCACTATGTCCGGCTAATTTTTTGTATTTTTAGTAGAGATGGGGTTTCACCATGTTGGCCAGGCTGGTCTCGAACTCCTGACCTCAAGTGATCTGCCTGCCTTGGCCTCCCAAAGTGCTGGGATTACAGGTGTGAGCCACTGTGCCCAGCTTAAAATCAATTTGAAGACTCTTGGCATCTGATCCGGCATCAAGGAGCTTAGAAGTTGCCACTCTGTCCTATCAAGTAAAAAGCTGAACAAGCTGAAAATCAACAATTTTTAAATTTGTCAGAGAAATCAGGCCACAGGGCAAGCTGCTTGTCCACAGAACCAGAGAGACAGACAACTAACAGGCAGATACAGAGATGCCATGAGGATAAGCCTGAGCTGTAATTGACAAATTCCTGGCAGCTCAGTGTGGACAACTCTGAGAGTTAAAAACTCCAAGGCGACCCAGTTACAGGAGGACCCCACACTTCTGTGAGTTTTACCTCTAGGAGCTCTGCCAGACCTTCACAGTGAATATCAGAAAAAAATCCTTCCATGCTTCCAGCATCAGAAGAAGGGAAATGCAACCAGTTTGAAATACACCAAAACATTCAAGGTTTGCCCTTGAGAAAAACTATTTTATCAGAGCCTAAACGATTGGGATTTTATCAGAGCCTAACCTCACTGAGGGAGGAGAAATACTCAACCCCAGCCTTTGCCAGACATCCTGTCCAATCTAAGGGGTGGAGGAGAACAAAACAAAAACATACCGGGAAGCGCTGGTGAAGTTCACACACCAGGGGCACAGGCTCAGCTAGACTGACATCCAATCATGGGACAGTAGAACACGCCCCCTCCAGCCTTATCACATTACAAAAGGCCTGTTTAGCAAAATTCTCTTTACCCAGTACACCAGGTCCATCTTTCAACAAAAAATTACAAGGCATACTAAAAGGCAAAAACACAGTTCGAAGAGACTGAAGAAGCATCAGGTATGGCAGGAATGTTAGAATTATCAGACACAGAAATTCTAAACTGTGATTAACAGGCTAAGGGCTTTAATGAAAACAGTAGACAACATGCAAGAACAGATGGACAATGTAAGCAGAGAAGTGAAAATTCTAAGAAAGAATAAAAAGGAAATGCTAGAATTGAAAAAAAAAAACAAAACAAAACCATAACCCTAATAGAAACGAAGCATGCTTTGTGGGGGGCTCATTAGCACATTGGGTATGGCAGGGGAAAGAACCTCTGAACTTGAGGATATGACAACAGAAATTTCCAATTCTGAAAAACAATGAGAAAAAAACCTTAAACAGAACAATACCTAGCACTGTAAGCCAACTACAAAAGGTATAACTACACAGAATGAGAATACCAGAAGGAGAAGAAAGGAAGGAACGGAAGTAATATTTGAAACAATAATAACATGTTACTGCATACTGTAGGCAACTGTAACACAGTGGTATTTGTATATCTAAATATATCTAAACCTAAAAAAAGTAATGCATTGTACTATGATGTTGCAGTGGCCACAATGTCACTAGATAGGAATTTTTCAGCTGCATTTCAATCTTATGGAACCACTGTTATATTGAACAAAATGGTGTTATGCAGCATATGACCATACTTGATATGCTAAAACAGGAGAGGAAATTGGATCATATAAGATGCTCAATTAAAACCATGAAAGGCAGAAAAGGTCTGAAAGATAAAAATAGGAAAAAGGGGAATAAACAGAAAACAATAAATATGGTAAATATTAATCAAAGTATATTAACAATCACTTTAAATGTTGAGGTCTGAATATACCAATTAAAGGACAGAGGTTGTTCGAGCAGATAAAAAAGCAACAGACAAATATATGTTATCTACAAGAAATCCACTTTAAATATAAAGACTTGTAGATTTAAAGTAAAAACAGAGAAAGATAGAATATGCTAACACCAAAGAGAGTGGGAGTAGCCATCTTAATTTTAGAGCAAATCTCAGAGCAGGAAAAGTTATCAGGGATGAGGGGCATTAAACAATGATAAAGGGGTAGACATAACAATTTTTAACATGCATGTACCTAACAACAGAGCATAAAATATATGTGGCAAAAAAGAATTGTAAGGAGAAATAGATTAATTTACTATTATAGTTAATTCACTATTATAGTTGGAGACTTTAACACCTATCTGTTATTAAATAAATATGGATGATCCAGCAGGCAGAAAATCAATAAGGACATAGTTGAACTCAACAGCACCATCAATCAACTGGATACAACTGTCATCTATAGACTATTTCATCCAACAACAGCAGAACACATTCTCAAACTAGAAAGGAATATTCACCAGGATAGACCACATTCTGTAACATAAACCACGTCTTAACAAATTTAAAAGAATAGAAATCATACAGTGTCTGCTCTCAGAACATAACAGAATTAAACTAGAAATCACTAACAGAAGGATATCCGGAAAATCCTAAGATATTTGGATATTAAACAACACACTTCTAAATGACACCTGAATCAATAAAGAAATCTCAAGAAAAAATTTAAAATATTTTGAATTAAATAAAAATACAACTTTCAAAATTTGAAGAATGTATCAAAAGCAGTGCATAGTGGGAAATTTATAGCATTGAATGTATATATTAGAAAAGAAGAAAATACCAAAATCGATAATCTAAGCTTATATTTTAATTAATGAGAACAGCAAATTAAATCCAAAGTAAGCAGAAGAAATAATAAAAGTTAAAGCAAAAATTAATGAAATTGAAAATGGAAAATCAATAGAAAAAAATCACCAAAACCCAAATTGGTTCCTTGAAAAGATCAATAAAATCAATAACCTTGGCTGCGGCGGGCAGATCACGAGGTCAAGAGATCAAGACCATCCTGGCCAAGATGGTGAAACCCCGTTTCTACTAAAAATACAAAAACTGAGCTGGGTGTGGTGGTGCGCGCCTGTAGTCCCAGCTACTCAGGAGGCTGAGGCAGGAGAATCACTTGAACCCAGTGGGTGGAGGTTGCAGTGAGCCAAGATCTCGCCACTGCACTCCAGCCTGGTGACAGAGTGAGACTCTGTTTCAAAAACAAAACAAAACAAAAACACAATAACCTTTAGCCAGGTTAACCAAAAAAAAAAAAGAAGAGAGAAAACACAAATTGCTAGTAATGGAACAAAAAGAGGGCTATCACTACAGATCCCATGGACATTAAAATGATAATAAAGAAATATGAATAATTCTATGCCCACAAATGTGATAACCTAGATGAAATGAACCGATTCCTTCAAAGACACAATCTGTCAAAACTCATACAAGAAAGAGAGATCCTAGGGCCAGGTGCAGCGGCTCATGTGTATAATCCCAACACTTTGGGAGGCCAAGGTGGGAGGAATGCTTGAGCTCAGGGGTTTGAGACCAGCCTTGGCAATACGGGGGGACCCTGTCTCTACTAAAAGTTTAAAAATTAGCTGAGTGTTGTGGCACATGCCTGTAGTTCCAGCTACTTGGGAGGCTGAGGTGGGAAGACTGCTCGAGTTCAGGAAGTGGAGGTTGCAATGAGGATAGGCCAGGCATGGTGGCTCATGCCTGTAATCCCAGCACTTTGGGAGGCTAAGGCAGGAGGATCTCTTGAGGCCAAGAGTCTAAGACCAGCCTGGGCAATATAATGAGACCCTGTCTCTATAAAGAGAAATAATCTGAATAGCTATGTTTATTAAAGAGATTGAATCAATAATTAATAACCTTTCAAAAGAGCACAAGGCCAGCCGAGTATAATATAACCTAGACAAGCTTGAATATGGTGATGAATTTTTATATACAACACCAAAGGCATGATCTACAAATAATTGATATGCTGGACTTCATTAAAACTTAAAACTTCTGCTCTGTGAAAAGGAAAGTCAGCCGGGTGTGGTGGCTCATGCCTGTAATCCCAGCACTTTGGGAGGCCAAGGTGGGCGAATCACCTGAGGTCAAGAGTTCAAGATCAGCCTGGCTAACGTGGTGAAACTCCGTCTCTACCTAAAATGCAAAAAAGTAGCTGGGTGTGTGATGGCGCATGCCCATAATCGCAGCTACTTGGGGGGCTGGGATAGGAGAATAGCTTGAACCTGGGAGATGGAGGTTGCAGTGAGCTGAGATCGCGCCACTACACTCCAGCCTGGGAGACAGAGTGAGACTCTCTCTCAAAAGAAAAAAAAAAAAAGAAAAAAAAGAAAGGGAAAGTCAAGAGAAGTGAAGACAAGCCTCAGACGGACAGGTTTGAAAAGGTACATCTGATAAATAACTGTTATTCAAAATATACAAAGAACTCTTAAAACTCAACAATAGGAAAACAAACTAACTGATTAAAAATGGGTGAAAGACCTGAACAGACACTTTATTAAAGAAGATATACAGATGGCAAGTATGCATATGAAAATATGTTCAATATTGTATGTCATTAGCGAAATGCAAATTAAAACAATGAGATACCAAATGACCCGAATCCAAAACACTGACATCACCAAAAGCTGTTGAGGATTTGGAGCAACAGGAAACCTCTTTTGTAGCTGGTAGGAATGCAAAATAGTACAGTCACTCTAGAAGAGAGTTTGTCAGTTTCTTCCAAAACTAAACATTCTCTCACCATATGACCCAGTAGCACGCTCCTTAGTATTCACCCAAATAAACTAAAAAATTATGTCCATACAAAAGCCTGTTTGTTTCCAGGGCGTTTATAGCAGCTTTATTCATAATTGCCAAAACTTGGAAGCAACCAACACGTCCTTCAGTAGCTGAATGGATAATAAACTCTGGGACATCGAGACAACAAAATATTATTCAGCATAAAAAAGAAATGAACTATCAAGCTGTGAAAAGACATGGAGGAAACTTAAATGCATATTATAAAGAAACCAATCTGAAAAGGCTAAATACTGTAGGATTCCAGCTATATGACATTCTTGAAAACGCAAAACTAGGGAGGCAGTAAAAACATGAATGGCTGCCGGGGTTTAGGGGGAATGGAGGGATGAATAGACAGAGCACAGAGGATATTTAGGGCACTGAAACTATTCTATACCATAGTACAATGGTGGATACATTTCATTACACATTTGTCAAAACTCACAGAATGTACACCACCAAGAGTGAGCCCTAATGTCAACTACGGACTTGGGTGATACTGATGTGTCACTGTAGGGTCACTGACTTTAACAAACGTTACCACTCTGGTACAGGGATGCTGATACTGCGGGAGCTTGTGTGTTGGGGAGTGTCGGTGGGGGACGGGGGTATATGGGAACTCTCTGTACTTTTTGCTCAATTTTGCTGTAGGCTTAAAACTGCTCTAAAAAATAAAGTTTATTAACTATTAAGAAGTAAAAAAAAATCAATCTAGTGATTTTAAAATAGAATACAAAATATCAAAACTCATATAATTAAGACAGGTACTGTTTAATGAAACGTTTGTTTCAAATATATATGTATGTAAAAATAAACATTTATGTGTACATACCAGGTCTCAATATCAAACATATTTCTTACTGTGAATATGGTCAAAACAGCTTGAAAGCGACTGATTTAAAACTTGTGTTTCTCTTGCCTTCTAAAACATAAATTAATCACTGTTAACGTCTCTTCCATTAGAAGCAAATCTTAACATACCTGCTCCAACATAATTTACAGCTTTAGCAGCTCTGACTGCAGCTTCTCCCAGCTTTTTTCTTACTTCAGGTTTAATACCAGGCTATGAAAAAGATATTTAAATAAATCTCCATTAGTAGCTTGCCTTACTAGAAATTCCATTAAAATTCAATTCAGTCAGGTGTCACGTAATGATGTTTCTCAGTCAACGACAGATCACACATACAACAGTTGTCCCATAAGATTATAATGGAGCTGAAAAATCCCTATCACCTAGTGACACTGTAGCTGCCATAACATCACAGCACAGTCATTAGTCATGTGTTTTGTGGTAAGGCTGGTGTAAACAAAACGACTTCACTGCCAGTATACAAAAGTATAGCACAATCGGCCGGCCACAGTGGCTCACGCCTATAATCCCAGCACTTCGGGAGGTTGAGGCAGGCAGATCATGAGGTCAGGAGATCCAGACCATCCTGGCTAACACGGTGAAACCCTGTCTCTACTAAAAATACAAAGAAAATTAGCCGAGTGTGGTGGCGGGCGCCTGTTGCCCCAGCTACTCGGGAGGCTGAGGCAGGAAAATGATGTGAACCCAGGAGGTGGAGCTTGCAATGAGCAGAGATCACGCCACTGCATTCTAGCCTGGGTGACAGAGCGAGATTCCGTCTCAAAAAAAAAAAAAAAAAGTATAGCACAATGATGCGCTGCATATAATACTTTATAATACAACTACTTTTTTTTTTTTAATTTACTATACTATACAATTCTAATAGTTACTTTAAAGTGTATCCCTTTTACTGAAAAAAAAAAGTCACCTGTAAAACAGCCTCAGGCAGGTCCTTCAGGAGGTATTTCAGAAGGCGGCATTGTTATCATAGAATATGACAGCTCCAAAGATGTTATTGACCCTGAAAACTTTTAGTGGGACAAGATGTGGAGAAAAGAGACATTGATGATCCTGACTCTGTTTAGGTCTAATGGGTGTGATTTTGTCTTCATTTTTAATAGAAAAGTTTAAAAAGTTAAAACAGGCCAGGTGTGGTGGCTCACCCCTGTAATCCCAACATTTTGGGAGGCCGAGATGGGTGAAGCACTTGAGCCCAGGAGACTGGTAACAGCCTGGCGAGAATCAAACCATAGAGCAACACGGTGAGCCCCCGTCTCTAAAAAATAAAAAAAAATTGGCCAGGCATGATAGCACACCCCTATAGTTTCAGTCACTCAGGAGGCTGAGGTGGGAGGATCACTTGAGCCCAAGACGTCAGGGGTCTAGTGAGCCATGTTTGTGCCACTGCACTCCATCCAGCCTGGGTGACACAGCAAGACCCTGTCTTGAAAAAATTTAATTTAATTTAATTTAAAAATTTTAAAATAGGGGCCGGGTGCGGTGGCTTACACCTGTAATCCCAGCACTTTGGGAGGCTGAGGTGGGTGGATCATGACGTCAAGAGTTCGAGACCAGCCTGGCCAACATAGTGAAACCCCCGTACCTACTAAAAATACAAAAATTAGCCAGGTGTGATGGCCAGTGCCAGTAGTCCCAGCTACTCTGGAGGCTGAGGCACGAGAATCACTTGAACTCAGGAGGCAGAGGCTGCACTGAGTCAAGACTGCACCACTGCACTCCAGCCTAGGCTACAGAGTGAGACTCTGTCTCAAAAAAAAAAAAAAAATTAAAAAAATTAAAAAACAGGAAAAAGGTTATAGAATAAGGCTATAAATAATTTTTTTTTTTTTGGAGATGGAGTCTCACTCTGTTGCCCAGGCTGGAGTGCAGTGGTGTGATCTTGGCTCATTGTAACCTCTGCCTCCTGGGTTTTTTAAAGCAATTCTGTCTCAGTCTCCTGAGTAGCTGGGATTACAGGTGCCTGCTACCACATCCAGATAATTCTTATATTTTTAGTAAAGACAGGGTTTCAGCATGTTGGCCAGGCTGGTCTCAAACTCCTGACCTCAAGTGACCCACCCGTCTCAGCCTCCTAGAGCCCTGGGATTACAGGTATGAGCCACCACACCTAGCCAAGAAAGAATATTTTTGTATGTCTGTATAATGTGTTTGTGTTTTAAGCTAAGTATTATGAAAAAAGAGTCAAAAAGTGAAAAAAAAATTTGAAAGTTTATAAAGTAAAAAAGTTACAGTAAGTTAAGGCTAATCTATTAAATATTTTTTATAAATTTAATTGAGTGTAAGTGTACAGTGTTTACCAAGTGTACAGTGATGTACTAGGTCTTCACATTCACTCACTGTCCCACCCAGAGCAACTGAAAATCTTGCAGGCTCAATTCATGGTAAGTATTCCATACAAGTGTATCATTTTAATAATCTTTTATACTGTATTTTTACTGTACCTTTTCTATGTTTATATATGTTTAGATACACAAATACTTACCACTGTGTTACAACTGCCTACAGTATTCAGTACAGTAACATGCTGTATAGGTTTGTAACCTAGGAGCAATGGGCTCTACTAGCAGCCTAGGTGTGTGGTAGGCT
Organism: Papio anubis; assembly: GCF_008728515.1. Classification (NCBI taxonomy): domain Eukaryota; kingdom Metazoa; phylum Chordata; class Mammalia; order Primates; family Cercopithecidae; genus Papio; species Papio anubis. Next base: position 107,820,467 of record NC_044977.1, on the reverse strand, counting down.
TTGCTATTTAGGTTTAAATACACTCTATGATGTTCACACGATTACAAAATAACCTAAGGACGCATTTCTCAGAATGTATTCCTATTGTTAAGCAATGCATGACTGTATTATATTTCTATGTATCAAATTCTGCATGAAAAAGGATAAAAAGTTGGCCGGGTGTGGTGGCTCACGCCTGTAATCCCAGCACTTTGGGAGGTCAAGGTGGGTTGATCATGAGGTTAGGAGTTCAAGATCAGCCTGGCCAAGATGGTGAAACCCTGTCTCTATTAAAAAATACAAAACAAAAATTAGCCGAGTGTGGTGGTGGGTGCCTGTAATCCCAGCTACTTGGGAGGCTGAGGCAGAGAACTGCTTAAACCCACGAGGCGGAGGATGCAGTGAGCCGAGGTAGCGCCACTGCACTCCAGCCTGGGTGACAGAGCAAAACTCCGTCTCAAAAAAAAAAAAAAAGAAGGATAAAAAGCTAATATTATATACTTCATCAAGAACTGTCCTATGCTAGTTTAACTATCAATATACCAAAGTTTAATGATTCTGCTACTAATTTCTATGCATTGCAGATATTACTCAGCATAATTACATATCTTTGTCCATTGTATCTACATGACAGCTTTTATAGCTATATGTCCACTTAAAATTATGTTTCAGGTTGAGCACAGTGGCTCGGGCCTGTAATCCAAGTGCTTGGGAGGCTGAGGTTAAAGGATCACTTGAAGCCAGAAGTTTGAGACCAGCATGGTCAACACAGTAAGATCCCATCTCTACAATAAATTAAAAAAAAATTAGCCAGGCATGGTGGCATGCGCTTGTAGTCCCAAGTACTCTGGAGGCTGAGGGGAGGACAGCTTGAGCCCAGGAGTTGGAGACTGCAATAAGCTATGATCACGCCACTGCACTCCAGCCTGGATGACAAAGCCAGACCTTGTCTCAAAAAAACAAAACAAAACTATATGTATCAATATGGTAACTTTCAACAGTCCTTATTTTGCTTCAGGATGATAAGCAATCTGAGTGATGTGCCTAATGATTACCTTAAAATAATGGGAAACCTTGAGATTCCAAGTTAATAAGAAAGGTACATAAAAAGAAATATATGTCAAGAAGTAAACAAAGTTTTTAACTTTTTAAAAACAGTGCTATACAGATATAAATTTAAGTAATCACCACTTGAAAATAAGGCTTTACTGCAATTTCTATTGACATTTAATATGTCAATATTCATGGCATAACATATTCTGGTATAATATAGAATGGTATAATATATTCTACAACAGAAGTTAATATATTCTGCAACATAAATTAAAATTTGAATATGGTATAAGAATAATGTACTGATTAACCAGAAACCTCTGATCCCTGACTTTTTGGAAATAAATATATATTTAAAAAAACATCTATATAACATTGAACAAGAATCCATGGCAGTAGCAATCTCCACAGAAATGTAAATCCAAAATTAGGTAGTCCTAGTTGCAGGCTTTGACCCAGGTAATCACCTCAACCAATCAGGGGTAAGGCTCAAAGAGATGTAAACAAATAATGTTAAGCGAGCAAGCACTGCCAAATGAGAGACCCTCTCATCTCTATAATATAACCAATAAGGCAGGAAAATCTCTCACATATTTTGGGAACATATGAAATGGTAATTTAAAAAGCCTTCTCCACAAAAAATACATTCAATTAACCAGACCATTCCATTGCAGTAATTAATTCTAGTTCATTACGATTTTCTGTATTTTTTTTTTTTTTTGAGACGGAGTTTTGCTCGTTGCCCAGGCTGGAGTGCAATGGCGTGATCTCGGCTCACCGCAACCTCCACCTCCCAGGTTCAAGCAATTCTCCTGCCTCAGCCTTCACGAGTAGCTGAGATTATAGGCACGCGCCACCAAACCTGGCTAATTTTGTATTTTCAGTAGAGATGGGGGTTTCTCCATGTGGGTCTAGCTGGTCTTGAACTCCCGACCTCAGGTGATCCACGCACCTTGGCCTCCCAAAGTGCTGGGAATACAGGCGTGAGCCACCGCACCCAGCCGTTCAGTACAATTTAAAATGTGCACTGAAACCTCACTATACAGCTTTTCACTGTAAATCAGATAGGTGAATCAGAGTAGATTTTCCCATATTTTATCCAGAAGGAACACGGCCCTGTTGTGTCTACCCCCAGAACATCAGTCTCCTCCTCATCCCCAATACCGCAGGAGGTCTTTTCATTACACTGCTATTAGGAAACAGCTGTCCAGCAGGAGTTTGAGGGGTGAGAGACACCAGATTCGCAGACTTCTGATGTGAAAATCAGAGTAAGATTCACATTATAGAGAAGCTTAGAAATTTCTTTCCAAGGTGCTTACCGCTGGGGCCTCCTCAATGATCTTCTGATGTCGTCTCTGCACACTACAGTCTCTTTCAAACAAGTACACAGCATTGCCATGGTGGTCACCAAACACCTGGACTTCTACATGCCTATATAAAAGCAAACACATGTTAATATATTTGTTAGGGGTGATAAATATCACATTCGTTAAGCTAAACTGTTAGGTACAACCACCAGGATTTCTCCACTTTTATTTTATTTAAGTAAGATCTGATATTTTGACCTCAAATTAGAGGTTATAGACTTAGAAAAAGAACCACAGGTCAAATGAGATGGCTTACGCCTGTAATCCCAGCACTTCAGTGCCAAGGCAGGCAGAATGCTCGAGCCCAGGAGTTCAAGATGAGCCTGGGCAACATGGTGAAACCCCAATCTCTACAAAAAAAAAACTAGCCAGGCATGGTAGCACATGCCTGCAGTCCCAGCTACCCAGGAGGCTGCGGTGGGAGGATCATCTGAGCCCAGAAGGTTGTGGCTGCAGTAAGCTGAGATTGTGCCACAGCACTCCAACGTAGGTGACAGAGTGAGAGACCCTGTCAAAACAAAGAAACTGTAATCTTGTAAAACTCAGTGAAAACATTACCATTTGCAGGATGAATATTAAAGAGAAAAAAATCTCACTACATAAAATGGCAAATAATAAAAGACATTTCTCCAACCTGAAGGAGAATGAATAAATGAATGAACAAATATTTTTAAAAGACAGAAAATAGAGACTAAAGTAGGGATACGTAACAAAAAGAACAAACTGTCAAAGAAAAGACTGATAAGTTTGACTACATTAATATTACAAATTATAGTCACTTCATATATTGTCAAAAGACCAATGAAAAATTTTTGTGACCTTTTGTTTTTAAGCAACTCTTACAGTTAAATTTTATGAAAATAGAAGACTGAAATTAAAATGGCTCATCCAGAAAAGTTAAATATATTAAATTAATATGGACCATTAGTATCTTAGAAACATACTAATAAAAAATCCTAATAAAACCCAAAAAAGGGCCGGGCACAGTGCCTCACACTTATAAATCCCAGCACTTTGGGAGGCCGAGGCAGGAGGACTGCTTGAACCCAGGAGTTCAAGACCAGCCTGGGCAACATAGTGAGACTGTTTCTTAAAAAAATTTTTTTTAAAATAAATTAGCCAGGCATGGTGGTACATGCTTGTAGTCCTAGCCACTCAGGAGGCTCAGGCGGGAGGATTCCTCAAGCCCAGGAATTCAAGGCGGCAGTGAGCTACGATTGTGCCACTGCATTCCAGCCTGGCTGATAAAGTCAGACCCCATCTCTAAGGAAAAAAAAAACAACAACCAACAAAGGTACTTACATGTTGATTATAAAATAGTAAAATTATGATAAATCATATTAAGAGTGAATGTACATAACCTTTGTGGAAATAAGGCTAATACGGTCTATTTGGTGAACATGAAAGCATTCTTCTCGGTACATTTGTGATACGGTCACACTGTAGTTCACTTCACCTATTCACTATCATAATACAGGGGTGATCAGCAAATATGTTTTCCTGTTGATTTTTTAAAATAAAAACTGTCAAACATAGAAGAGACAAAAAAAAAAAAAAAAGGCCAGAAAGTCGTATAAATGTATTGCTTCAGTACAATAGGTCATTTCTATTCTTGTTTACTTCATGAAGTATGTTATTTAACCACTTCAAAGAATTTCTCTTCTTGCTGGGCACGGTTGGTGCACACTTGTAATCCCAGCACTTTGAGAAGCCAAGGCAGGCAGATCACCTGAGGCCAGGAGTTCGAGACCAGCCGGGCAACATGGTGAAATCCCGTCTCTACTAAAAATACAAAAATTAGCCAGGTGTGGTAGTGCACACCTGTAATCCCAGCTAATCAGGAGGCTGAGGCATGAGAATCACTTGAACCTGGGAGGTGGAGGCTGCAGAGGGCCGAAATCGTGCCATTGCACTCCAGTCTGGGTGACAGAGTAAAACTCTGTCTCAAAAATAAAAAAAATTTATCTTCTTGATATATCAACTTTTCTGAATGTTCCCGTTTTGAATTTTCTAACCTGTCCAATACATTCTCTTAATAAAATTCTTGGAGCTGATTTTTTCGTTTTGGATTTCTTGCCCTGTTGACTTTTCCTCTTTATCCATAAGCTATATAATCACCAAATACATTGTTGCCATTATTTTGAACAAACTGTTATCTGTTAAATCCATTCAGAATAGGAAAATATTCCTATGTTAGAACAGGAAAATATTTTACTTCCACCTATTCCTTCTCTAATTCTTTTCTATTCTTTATGTAGCTCCAAGTTTCTGACCAAAAACATTTTATTTCACTCTAAAGAACATCTACTAATATGTCCTGCAAGGCAGGTCTACTGGTGACAAATTCTCTTAATTTCTGTTTGTCTAAGAAAGTCTTTATTGCTCCTTCATACTTGAAGCATAATTTCATTGGATACAGAAGACTAGCTTAGTTGTTTTTCTCTGAACACTTTATATGTCACTTCACTCTGTTCTTGCATGGTTTCTGGTAAGATTTCTTATCTTTATTCCTCTAGTATTGTCGTTCCTTGTGGTTTCTTTCAGTATTTTCTATTTGTCTTTCTTTTCCTGCATTTGAAGATGATGTGCATAGGTGTACATATCTTGGTATTTATTCTTCTTGGTGTCCTCGAAGCTTCCTGGTTCTGTAGTTTTGCATCTGTCACTAATTTTGGAAAATTCTTGGCCATTACTACTTTAAATATCTCTCCTGCTGCTAATTCTTGTGGTATTCAAATAACGTGTTACATCCTTTTAAATTGTCCCAGAGTTCTTGGACATTCTGTCCTTTTTACTTTCATTTTCGTTTCTCCTTGCATGTCCGTTTGGGAAAGTTCTATTTATCTATGTTCAGGATCACTGATTCTTTTTGTAGCTGTGTCTAATCCACTGATGAGCCCAACAAAGGCATTCTTCATTTCTATTACAGTGTTTTTTATTTCTAGCATTTTCTTTTGATTCATTTTCAGTGTTCCCATCTCTCTGCCTGCATTATGCATCTGTTCTTGCAGGTTGTCTATTTGTTCTATTACAGCTTTTAATATATTAATCAGTTACTTTAAATTCCTTATCTGATAATTCCTAAATTTGTATCATATCCGTCTAGTACTGCTTACTTTGTTTTAGTCCGTTTTTTTCCCTTGCTTTTTAGCATGCTTTGTAATTGCTAAAAGTAGAACATGATGTATCAGGTAATAGGATCTGAGGTAAACAGTCTTTTAAAGTGAGGCCTTAGGGTAATCTGGCTAGAAAGGAGGCTGTGTTTAATGTCTGCAGTAGTTGTAGATGCCAGATGTTTCCGTTTCCTCTAGTGTCCTTGTTGTGTTTTGTTTTTAATACCAGTGCCTCTGGTTTCCCTAAGAACTCCTTATTACATAGTTACAGCTCCTCCATTTGTAATCCATTGTTACTATATGGGAGTCTTGAAGACATGTGTCTTAGTCTTTTTATGCTGCTATAACAGAATACCTTAAATTGTGTAACTTATAAACAACAGAAAATTATTTCTTACAGTTTTCAGGCTGAGAAATCCAAGATCAAGGTACTGGCAGATTCAGTGTCTGGTGAGGGTCCGTTCCTCACAGATGGCATCATGTTGCTGTGTCCTCACATGGAGGAAGAGGGAAGGGGCAAATAGGTTCCTCAAGCTCTTTTATTGGGGGAACTAATTCCATTCATCAGGGCAGAACACTCAGGACCTAACACCCACCAAAGGCCCCACCTCTTAATACATTAGGGATGGGGGTTAGGTTTCAACATGTAAATTTTGGAGGGATACAAACATTTAGACCATTGCAACCTGGTAGTGGGGTGTGGGGCAGGGAAAGCACTCTATAAACTTATGATTAAATCTCAAGTCTTTTAGTGGTTCTGTGTTTGTGCTGTGAAGTGTTTCTAAGTTTTTTTTTTCCCTCCCCTTAGGTGAAATGGGAAGGCTAAAGGGGGTTGTGGTTGGCTAACTACCTTCCCCCTGAACAAAAAAGGCTCTGGCAACATCTCCCTTGGAGTTACAATTTCTTTTGTTATGGAGAATAGAATGCTCTAGATCTCTTTCAGATTGGTTACTTTTCCCTTCTCAATGCTGTAAAACATGAAGGATTTTTTTTCTTCTTGGATTTTTACTGTGGGAAGCTGATGAGGTTCTTGGAGGCAAACCCCATGAAAGTAAGAGGTTCCTCTAAGACTGGGTCCCAAGGAGTTTCTCCCTTGCACACTGGCCCACACTTAGCCTCAGCCATTTTTCAAAATTCCCACGTAAGTGTTAGGGCTCCAGCAGCTTCTGCTCCAGGTAAACTGATCTGGCTGTGACTCACTGTACTTGCATGCTTGTCCAGATTTTAGAGTGAAGGCTTGTCCCATGGCCTCAATTCTCTGATGGTTCTAAAGCCACAGACTTTCATTTTGGTTAGCCTTTTTCTTGCTTTTTGGAGGTGACTGATGACTTTCAAGCTCTTTACATGTTAGAGCTGAAATGTTTGTTTTTCTAATTCCAATTGTAAAATTCTACCATGATATGGTTTGGCTGTGTCCCCACGCAAATCTCATCTTGAATTGTAGCTCCCCATAATCCCCATGTGTGGTGAGTGGGACCTGGTGGGAGGTAACTGAATCATGGGGGTAGGTTTTTCCCATGTTGTTCTCGTGATAGTAAGTCTCACGAGATCTGATGGTTTTATAAAGGGTAGTTTCCCTGCACAGGCTCTCTTGCTTGCTGTCATGTAAGACATGCCTTTGCTCCTCCTTTGCCTCCTGCCATGATTGTGAGGCCTCCCCAGCCATATGGAACTGTGAGTCCATTAAACGTCTTTCCTTTAATAAATTACCCAGTCACAGGTATGTCTTTATTAACAGCATGAGAACAGACTAACACATACCACTTCTGACTCTCCCTCATCTTTTAGCTGCTCCAGGTAAGAGGAAACACTACAGTAGGGATTCCAGGTTATGAAGGGAATGTGTGGGGGCCACATCAAGAGCACAGAGCAATTCTTGCCTGAGTTTTGTTTTATTTTGTTTTGAGATAGAGTCTCACTCTGCTACCCAGGCTGGAGTGTAATGGTGCAATCTCGGCTCACTGCAACCTCTACCTTCCAGGTTCAAGCGATTCTCCTGCCTCAGCCTCCCGAGTAGCTGGGACTACAAGCGCATGCCGCCATGCCTGGCTAATTTTTTGTATTTCAGTAGAGACGGGGTTTCACCGTGTTGCCCAGGCTGGTCTCGAACTCCTGAGCTCAGGCAATCCACCCTCCTTGAACTCCCAAAGTGCTGGGATTACAGGCATAAGCCATCATGGTCAGCCTTGTCTGAGGTCTTAGAAGTTGGAAACACTTTTCCTTTGGCTGCTTATAAGGGAAGTTCAATGAAGATCTGTGTTCTGTTAAGATTTCTGTAGTTATTAAATCAGTCTTATTTATCTTTTTCTGATTGACCCTTTTCTGTGCAGCTTTATCTAACTTAGAGTTTCTGGAGCACAGCGTCTAGAAGTGTCTGAGAACCAGGCGGTGCATCAAATCCCAGCTGCCCTAATTCAGCCACTGCCAGAGTATGGCCAAAGAGACAGACAGATGCAGCTGAGTCCTATCATGAGCGCCTTGATATTTTCTGAGAGTCTTAACATTTTCATTTTCATATTTATTTTATTTATTTATTTATTTTTAAGGCGCAGTCTTGCTCTGTCGCCCAGGCTGTAGTGCAGTGGTGTGATCTTGGCTCACTGAAAGCTCCGCCTCCTGAGTTCATGCCATTCTCCTGCCTCAGCCTCCCGAGTATCTGGGACTACACGCACCCAACACCACACCTCGCTAATTTTTTGTATTTTTAGTAGAGACGGGGTTTCACTGTGTTAGCCAAGATGGTCTTGATCTCCTGACCTCGTGATCCACCCACCTCGGCCTCCTGAAGTGCTGTGATTACAGGCGTAAGCCACCGTGCCTGGCCCCTATTTACATTTTTAATCCATCTAGAATATGTATTATATATGAACTGAGGAAGAAATCTGATTTCTGTTTTTTCTTCCCAAATAGTATACTTTAAAGGTGGTTTCTTATCCCAGTCTTTAAGATGTATTAAACAGTTTTGATAAGATTTGTGAAATATCTTGATATCGACTCTTCTCCGTTATCAGCACCATTTTGACAATCTTCTGGCACTGCATTAGTTCAACAGGTAATTATTTAGCAGGACATAAAGGACACACGGTATGATTATCAGGATATTTAAATGTTATTACTAGAGGCTATTCTCTCTATGGAGTAGCCATTCTTTATTCCTTTACTTTCTTAATAAACTTGTTTTCACTTTACTGTATGAACTCACCCTGAATTCCTTCTTGTGTGAGAGCCAAGAATCCTCTCTTGGGGTCTGGATCAGGACCTCTGTCAGGTAACATCTTTCTGGTGACCACAGAAGGAACAATACTAAGGAAATCCTGACCCAAAGGCTAACTTTGGGTAAGTACTGGGGTCTGGTAACGTCTTTCTGATGAACCATGGAAGGGATGATACAGAGGAGACCCTCCAACCCAAAGACTGCAGCACTGATTGGCCAACTGTGGGTAAGTGGGGTGCATATACCTGGGTAAAGAATGGGATTGGGTTACAGGCCCAACTTAGTGGAGTTAAAGTCTCTCCTAAGACAGAGTGGGTTAAAGGCCCCTCTCAATAAAAGGCAAGGATGCTTGACTGAACTTGGGTTTGAAGCCCAACTTAGGAAGGTTAGATTCCTTCCTAAGATTTAGGGGGTTAGAGGCCCAACTTAGGAAGGTTAGATTCCTTCCTAAGATTTAGGGGGTTAGAGGCCCAACTTAGGAAGGTTAGATTCCTTCCTAAGATTTAGAGGGTTAGAGGCTCCTCTCAGTAAAATTTCTCTTGGCTAAGAATGGGTTTGGCACTACGGATGTTAACTGCTATTCTGTTTGAATTAATCTGCCTTGCACTCTTTGCTGATGGTGGTAGGTGACAGGATTAGGCATGTACAGGATGGTGGGATATGGGGAGCTTTTACCTCCCCAAAAGGAGAAACTTGAGAGCTGAAGGAACTGCTAGAAAAGATCCCTTCTTAACTGACAAATGGCCACCTGAACTTTTGATTTAGTGTCAGTTGCAATGGGTGGGTCTTTCTCTGGCCTCTCTGAGCACCTTGCCTTCCCCGTCCTGCCACAAAGCAATGCTTTTCTTCCTTCCCTTCCCTTTCTCTTTCTGTGCAAACTGATTGAATGAATGGCAAAAATCACTGTTTATCTCCTCTGTAAAGTTTTGATTAATAAAAAAAGGATTTGTGAGGCTAGTCTTAAGCTGTAGTGAATCTGGTGTGCTTTGTGTGTCTTTCTGTATTGTTCTGTCATAGAGATGGGTACCTTAGGATAAAACACAGGCTTAGAACCCCATAAGCCCACTGTTTAAGATGGCCCAGCAAACTAGTCAGTTATAAACTTTGCTGCAGGTCCCTGGGAAAAAAACTGGATGAGGTTTCCCTCTTGTCTTCTATGTCCTTGGGACATGTAACCATGTAACCATGTGGCCTAGCTTTGTCTTTTCACAATGGTGGTCCGGGTTCAGGGTTCAATTCCTGGCTTAGGGAATGAGTCCTTTTTTTCTGTTTGTCTGTGTATTTATATGTGTTGTGTGTGTAATATGAAAGAGCTTTGATTAACTGGTTTAAAAATAAGTGCTTATATCAATTATTTTGTCCAAAAAGCAAAAAGTATAATGTCTTTTAGTTTACGTGATTTAAGTAATTTTTGAGAAATTGAAACAATTCTACACGTAAGGTGTGTATAGAAAGTGAAATGCGTTTTTGGTAAAAGATTATAAGAAGGCATAGGAATGTGGATTTTTTTTGTCTAGATTAAAAAGTTAAAGGATGGTTTTAAGTTAGATAAGATAAAGCTTAAGGTTTAAGCAAGTTGTGGAAGGTTTGTAAAAAATTAATCTTTGTAAAAGAAATTGTGTGTGTGAACATATTGTCTAAAGTTAAAGGGGTATTCAGGTTTTCTGTAAATTGAACATTGGAATAAAAGCACAACAGGTTTTTCTTAGAGCACTAATCTGCTCTTTAACAAAAATTTGTAAAGGATTATAAAAGGTTTATGAGAACCTCACTTTATGGTCAAACATTAAAATTGGGTAGGTATGTCTATAAGGTTTTATTGAAAATTGGGTTTAACATTAACAGTACAGTTATGTAAAGGTGAAATATGGCATAAAAGTCATAGAGGAAGCAGTGTCAAATGTGAAACAGTGTTTAGCTTTCCTCGGGCTATATTTGTATAAATATGTTATTAGTATGTGTTCCAAAATAATGGGAAACTCCTATAATTCTGATATGACTTAGTGCACCTTATCAGTATAATTATAATTGTTACACAAAACCATTGTATGCAACAGAGGTAACCAAATTTCTTTGTCAATTGTGTTTTTAACTGTGGCTGTCCTAAAACTTTTTGTCATCCATAGACAATTATTTTGTTTTGATCCTCTTCAAAAGGAGATTATTATTATTATTATTATTATTATTTTGAGACTGAGTCTCACTCTGTTGCCCAAGCTGGAATGCAGTGGTACAATCTCAGTTCACTGCAACCTCTGCCTCCCAGGTTCAAGCAATTCTCGTGCCTCAGCCTCCCAAGTAGCTGGGATTACAGGAGCGTGCCACCATGCCTGGTTAATTTTTGTGTTTTTATTAGAGACAGTGTTTCACCATGTTGGTCAGGCTCCTGACCTCAAGTGATCCACTTGCCTCAGTCTCCCAAAGTGCGGGATTTACAGGCATGAGCCACCAAGCCCCAAAAGGTGATTTATAATCAACTATACAACTCTAATAGGTGTTCTTGAATGCAGGTTTCATTTAACTTTGGAGATTGTGACATTAGAAAAGGGAAAGAGAAACTTTCAGGACTGTCATGGAAAGTTGACATGTTCATGTATATCAAGCAAAACAGAAGTTAACCGTATGGACTAAACTAATAGAAGTCTGAAGTAACCTTTTTTGACTTGTTGCTTAAAACATTGCTGATCCTGTTTTGTTCTTCAGAGTCAAGGAAACTTTTAAGTTATTCACAGCTTTTTAAACAATTAAGTAATGTACATACTCATAAACAAAATTTGGAGCATATTTGTTCCTCTCTGATTTCTCCAGAATTTGGAAATTACTTATGAGTATCTTAACTTATGGCAATATAGTTATTTGCATAAATGCAGTAAGAATCTGCTTTCCTTTGCAACGGGGCACAATTGGAGAAACTACTGGTTATTTTGCCCAGGCTTTGACTGGAATGGCATGCTTTCCTTTAAGGAATCAAACTTGACTTGTAAAGCTAATAAAAGCCCCTGGGGAAAACTGGCCTCGTACCTTGTCTACACAGTCTCTATACAGGGTTCCTAACCTGTAGTAAGTAAAGAATGTCACTTTCTGACAGACTCAGGAGCCCCAAGTTATCAGGAGACCTCAAGAGGAGAGAAATTTACCCAATTCATAGGTATTTGAGGGTATAAATCCATGGCTGGGCTTGGCTTAAAAAAAAAAAAGGTCTTCTCTGAGATTTCTTATGGAAGAGTTCTATCAAAACTAATTTTAAAAGCCTATATGGCAATCAATTATTCTTGCTGCACTTTGTACAAATAATCAGGCCATGTATAATAAAGCAAATCAGCCTTACCATGATTTGTCTTTAGTAAAAATGGGAAACTGGAGAGAGAAAAATTGTGTTTCAAGAACTATGGTACATTTGTTATTGAATTCTGGTTTCATCAGTTGTTTTTGAGATTTCCTGCAATTTAGACTAACCCTGCTTATTCCTGTGGATCAACCAGTGATCTCTGGATGCTACTGAGAAGAAACAGGAGGGATTGGTAAAGCAAAAATCTGGATCAATACTCTAATCCTGGGCATGTATTGGAATCACCTAGCAACCCCATATCAGCTTGGTTCCAATAGTTGCCCAGTTCGTGGAAAGTCTTCTAATTTAGTTAACTTGGGATAATCTTGCTTATTTTGCTTTACTGTTGTGGAATATATTACTGTTGTACTCTTTGTGTAGAAATGCAGGATAAGCTTACCAAATGTTTTTTTAAAAAACACGCATTAATCTTCCAGACATCACCTTTTGTTGGAACTCAAGAGTTATGAGTGGCTCTTGACATACCGATGCTTTCTAACTAAGCTCCTCTCTATCCTGAACACAAGAGATCCTAATAGTTAGGCAGGAATATCATCGCCCCATTGAGCCTGAAGAAGTTACAGAAGATGGATCTTTGTCCCTCTGCAACCCTTAGGATTAAGCGTTCTCTTACAAAAGGGAATGGGGAAATGTCAGAGGCATTTGAACTGGAGCAACTCCCATCTTGAATAGGAGCTGGGTAAAATAAGGCTAAGACCTGCTGGGCTGCATTCCCAGTGGCAAGTTAAGGCATTTTTAATCACAGAAAGAGATAGAAGGTCAGCAAAAGATACAGGTCATATGGACCTTGCAGATAAAACAGGTTGCAGTAAAGAAGTTGGTTAAATCCCACTAAAACCAAGATGGTAACGACAGTGACCTCTGGTCGTCTTCACTGCTACACTCCCACCAGCGCCATGACAGTTTACAAATGCCATGGCAACGTCAGGAAGGTACCCTATATGGTCTAAAAAGGGGAGGCATGAATACTCCACCCCTTGTTTCGCATATCATCAAGAAATAACCATAAAAATGGGCAACCAGCAGCCCTTGGGGCTCCTCTGTCTATGGAGTAGCCATTCTTTATTCCTTTACTTTCTTAATAAACTTGCTTTTAATTAAAAAAAAATTATTAATAGAAATACAGAATAGAAATAGAGTCACACAATGTGCCACACAATGACATTCAGTCAATGCCAGACTGCATATATAATGGTGATTTCATAAGATTATGATGGAGCTGAAAAATTCCTATCATTTAGTGACATAATAGCACAATACATTACCTTTCCTATGTTTTGAGATGTTTAGATACATAAATACTTACCACTGTGTTACAAATGCCTACAGTATTCAATACAGAAACCTGTTGTACAGGCTTGTAGCTCAGGAGCAACAGGCTATACCACAGCTTAGGTGTGTATTTGGCTATACTATCTCAGTTTGTGTAAGTACACTCTATGATGTGTGCACAACAATGAAATTGTCTAACAATGCATTTCTCAGAATGTATCTTGTCATTAAGCAACATGACTGTATATAGAAATATTAATAATAATTAGGAGAATACAATTATGGGCTGTTTTCCATCTTCTGCCTTTTCCAAAAGTTTGTAATGTATTCATATTATTTCTACAGTTCAAAAAATATTACTGATGCCTGTTACAAGGAAAGTGGTATGCCAGGCAATACATACAAAAAAGTAAAAATGTATATACTACCAGGTCTTTGATTCCCAGGGGCTTTCCAGCTATTGGGGGAATAAATTACAATGTGAGGCAATGTATGGCTAACATTTCATAAGTAAAGAACTTACATATTCAAAAAATGTTGCAGGCATTGAGTTACATAGTTACTGAAATAAGCTATTGATGTCTCCACAATTCTAACTTAAGAGCATACTAATTTGGATGGCTAGCCTATTCTTTCTTGAAAGGAAGCCTTCAATTTACCTCAGAAATGCCTTTTTTTGTCTTACTTCCCACTAACAGATGGCATAGGCTGTGTTCTCCTCATCAATTTACCCATTTTAAGACTGACTTCTTTTTTTTTTTTTTTACTATCAAATTCTAATCGAATTTCATTTACTATGCCATGCTCAGGACAGTTCTCAGTTTTATAGGGCCTGAAACGAAAAACAATTTGGGGGTCTTCTTCAAGGAGAAGAATACAAAACTGCAAATACAAAATTAGGTCAGGGTCTTGGAAGAGGTTAATGCCAAAGAAGAGCCTGAAGCTTCAAGTCTGTTACCTTTAAGGTAAATCTCTTTCCAGTCACGGTTCCCAAATGAATTATTCTTTTCATTTGACTTACAGGTCAAAAAAAAAATATATATATATATATTTTTTATATATATAAATTTATAAATATATATATAAATTTTTTAACAACTGTCATAAAAATCTATGAAATGAGAAACTTTACAATCAGCATCTTAAACAACAAACATGAAAATAAAATTCCAGAAAAAAAAAAATAGGGATTCACATTGCATTTGCTATAGTGGTACCCAGAGAAGTAGCTTAGTGCAGTGGCTTAGATATGAACTCTAGAGTCAAACTGCCTGGGTTCAAATCTCAGCTTTACTACTTAACAGCTGAATGACCTCAGACAAGTAACACAACACAACTACTCTGTAGCTTAGTGTCCTCACCTGTAAAATGAAAACAGTACTTACCTAATGAGATTGTTGTAAGAATTATATTAGAATTATAAGGACAGCAAGATTATTTAGCATGTGTAAAATACTTAAAATCTGGCACATGGTAAGTGCAATATAAGTGTTAGCTCCTATTATTAGTAGTATATCACTTATAATTCAATTTAGAAAATTACTTCCATTTCCTGAGCATCTCAACTGACAGAGTTCTATAAATATAGCTGAATTTATTACAATAATTTGCTAATATTGAAAAAACTCTAAATTTCATCAACAAGAAACATACTGAATGAATTAATGGTATATTAAGATCATAGAACCACTAGGTCACCAACAAAAAGAATGAGGCTGATCTATAATTACTGACATGGAAAGATGTCTGTGATAATAGTATTAGTAAATAATATTAGTGTATAAGATTCTATTCACTGGCCGGGCACGGTGGCTCACGCCTGTAATCCCAGCATTTTGGGAGGCTGAGGCAGGCAAATCACAAGGTCAGGAGTTTGAGACCTGCCTGACCAACATGGTAAAATCCCATCTCTACTAAAAACACACAAATTAGCCAGGCATGGTGGTGTGTGCCTGTGATTCCAGCTACTTAGGAGGTTGAGGCAGGATGACCACTTGAACTTGGGAGGCAGAGGTTGCAATGAGTCGAGATCATGCTACTGCACTCCAGCCTGGGCAACAGAATGAGAGACTCCATCTCAAAAAAAAAAAAAGAAAGATTCTATTCACTGTTCTCGTATGTAACGACAGCATGTGTATGTATATATATATATATATATATAGAGTTTCCTTGAGATGGAGTCTGGCTCTGTCGCCAGGCTACTGGAGACTCTATAACTGGATATCTCAGCTTTCACTGGCTCGCCTCCCGGGTTTACGCCATTCTCCTGCCTCAGCCTCCTGAGTAGCTGGGACTACAGGCGCCCGCCACCGCGCCTGGCTAATTTTTTGTATTTTTTTGATAGAGATGGGGTTTCACTGTGTTAGCCAGGATGGTCTCGATCTCCTGACCTCGTGATCCGCCCATCTCAGCCTCCCAAAGTGCTGGGATTACAGGCTTGAGCCACCGTGCCCGGCCACTATAGGTTTCTATTCATATAGAAAATGCCTGGAAGAATGCATACCATCCTACAATCAGTGGTTACATCACAGGACAGAACTGGGAAACTTATAATAATATACTTATATACTATTATAGTTTTATATTTTATAGAATGTGCATGCATTATTTTTATAATTTAATTTTTCAACTCTGAGTCAGAAAAATAAGATCAGCCCACCTCGGTGTGTCTACAAACTTCTCGATCAGCACAGCATCATCATTGAAAGACTTCTTAGCTTCTCTCCGCGCTGATTCTAACTGTTCTTGAAATTCTTGCTCCGATCTAACGATCCTCATTCCCTAAGAGAGAAAAGATGATTATGACCACAACATAAATAAAACAAAGAAGAGGAGCCTGAATTGGCAAACACAAGCATGCACAATCTTACTTTTCCTCCTCCACCCCGGACGGCTTTAATCATGACAGGATAGCCAATTCTCCCGGCGTGTTCCTTCAGGCACTGATCTGATTGGTCGTCACCATGATAACCCTCCACAACAGGTACTCCAGCAGCAGCCATTATGGATTTGGATGTGCTTTAGAGTGGGAAAGCAAACAACATGCCCCAAATTCTATAAACTGTTTCATTCAAGAGAAACACAAATATAGCCCAGTCTATAAATTACGATGGAACCCTTTAAAGAAAACATCAAGTCTGAGATGACAAAATAATACAAATTCAAGATGTCTATTAGTTAGTTTCCCCCAATTCATGTGGTAGCTCATCTCACCCTATTTTTAATCCCAAAATACTAATATATTGATTAGAAACATTAAGTATTTTCTGTAACTCAATGAATTTCCCTGTCGCAGATAAATAACTTACACCTATGACAACAGAAGGGTAGAATTAAAATATCTATTATGGGTAAAACAAGCTTTTTTTTTTTTTTTTTTAAGAGACAGGATCTCACAATGTTGCCCATGCCAGAGTGCAGTGGTGCAATTACACCTCACTACAGCCTTAAACTCCTGAGCTCAAGTGATCCTTCTGCCTCAGCCTCCTAAGCAGCTGGGACTACAGGTGTGTGTCACCACACCCAGCTGAAATCTTTTTTTTTTTGAGATGGGGTCTTACTCTGTCGCCCAGACTGAAGTATGATGGTGTGATCACAGCTCACCGCAGCCTTGATTTCCTGGGCTCAACCAATCCTCCTACCTCAGCATCCCAAGATGTTGGACCCACAGGCATGTGCCATCAAGCCTGGAATTTTTAAAAAATGTTGTAGAGACAAGGTCTCCCTATGTTGCCCAGGCTGGTCTTAAACTTTTGGGCTCAAGCGATCCTCCCACCTTTGCCTCCCAAAGTGCTAGATTACAGGTGTGAGCCACTGTGCCCAGGCCTGGCTGAATTAAAAAAAAAAAAAATTTAGAGACAAGGTCTCAATATGTTGCCCAGGCTGGTCTTGAATTCCTGGCCTCAAGCTATCCTCCTGCCTCAGTCTCCCAAAACACTGATATTACAGGCATAGCCACCATGCCTGGCCCAAACTATTTCAACTGACCTTTACACAGTTATATTTTAAAAGATATAAACTCATACCTCTTTATACCCATGTCTCTAATTGCAGATGGAGGAGGGCCTATAAAAATAATTCCTTCTTGCTTACAAAGTTCAGCAAATTCCATGTTTTCTGAAAGAAAACCATATCCTGGATGGATAGCCTAGAAATAAGAAATAAAATAAAAAACTTACTCATTAGTGCTCAACTGGTAACACCTTAATGCAGGTGAAGCTGTCTTCCTCTGGGTGGCCTCTCCCTACACTGCTAATAGTATGATTTCTATTAAAATCTGTTTCCAAAGAAATATCTGAAATATTCACGTGAAAGCTCTGAAGCCTTACCTAAACCAGATGAATCTATATTTCTTTTTATTGTGATAATATATACATAGCAAAACATTGACCATTTTAGTTACTTTTAAGTATGTAATTCAGTGGCATTAAGTACGCTCACAATGTTGGGCAATTGTCATCACCATCCATCCTCAGGATGTTTTAATCTCCAAACATAATTCTCCGTTCCCTCCCTTTCCTTAGTGCCTGGTAACCAGCATTTTACTTTCTGTGTTTATGAATTTGTCTAGCCAAAGTACCTCATGTAAGTGGAAGTGTATAATAATTTGTCTGAGTTTGGCTTATTTCACCTGCATAATGTTTTCAAGGTTCATTCATGTAACATGTATCAGAATTCCATTTGTTTTTAAGGTCGAATAATATCCAGTTTGTATACATATTGTTTACCCATTCATCTCTTGATGGACATTATATTATTTCTACACATTGTGCATACTGCTGCTATGAAAAACAAGTATTGGTATACAAGTATCTGTTTGAGTCCCCGCTTTAAATTCTTCTAGTTGTATACCAAAAGTGGAATTGCTAGATCATATGGTACAGAAGTTTCTGTATACTTAAATTTAAAACAACACTGCAATTACGGTAGAATGTCAAGGAGTAAAGAGCTTCAGAGTGGTAAGGGAAATTTGTCTATTCTGTCTCTGTAAAACTGGCCTAGAATTAAAATCATGGCATCCAAAAATCCCAAAGAGAACACTAGCTCAATAAATACCTCACTTATCTTCAGGTCACTATCTATCAATGTCATCTTTCCAGAAAAAAGCTAAGAAGCAAATGAAAGTCATGTATTAAAGTCTATAGGAGTGCCCTTTATCCAGGGGGGATATATTCCAAGATCCCTAGTGGATGCCTGAAACTATGAATACTACAGAACTGGACTGATAACAATTGGACCATGCTTCTGTTCATGTCTTCTAAACACAAATTTAATGCCTTTCCCATCTTAACTAAGCACTTGCCATGCACTGTGGCCGTAACTTTTGCAGTTTGAGGTGCAACAGGAAAATAACATGAATCTGTCTTTTCTTCTTCACAATTTCACAGATAGAAACTTGGTCCTTACCAAGAACCAAGAAATCTCAACATACATATATATATTTTTTCTTTCCTTGAGAATGTTCACCTTTTCACTTAAAAGAAGCATTTTACGGCTTCTCTTTGGCATAAGTGAATTGCTACCATCATTACTCTTGCATTTTGAGGCCATGATTTAAATAAAATAAGGGTGACCTGAACACAAGCATGGTGGTACCATGACAGTCGATTTGATAACCTAGATGGCTCCTGAGTGACTATGTTGGGGAGTGTAGACAGCGTGGAGACACCGGACAAAGGGACGATTCGCATCCTGGGAGGGACAAAGCAGACCGTGCAAGATCTCACTGTGCAATTCAGAATGGCGTGCAATTTAAAACTTATCAATTGTTGATTTCTGGAATTTTCCATTTAATATTTTCAAACCATAGTAGACTGCAGGCAACTGAAACCACTCAAAGAGAAACCTTGGATAAAGGGGGACAACTGTATGTGTACTTTTAGTGAAAGGGGCATCCCTCAGACTTTAGCCTAGTTACTTCTAATGTACTCAGAATTTTAACGAACATACTTACTCGGTTTTTAGCCCACAGAACAGGACAGCAAGATTTCTAAGAGCAAACACACTGACAGCAAAAAGGGAAGAAACAGAAGAAGGCAAAAGGCAGAGTGGGCTTGGATGATTTCATGAGTGATGAAGTCACTCCCTCTCCAGTATCAGTAGCCCTGAGGGGATTTGTTCTTCTAACATGTATTATAATTATGACCAAAACAATATAAAAAGACAAACGCTTCACCAATACTATTTGAAAATAGTTACACTCAAAGAACATTTCAAAATTAAAGGGGCAAGCTTCAGATGTCTGGGAAACTCATACGAATAGAAAAACCCACATCCTAGTGACAGGAAACAATAAAATGCCAGATACAGATAAAATGCTGGATAGTCACAAGTTGCAGCCAGTGTGGAGTTTTATTTCTTTTAAACCAAAGTTCAATTTTATTTTATTAACTTTTATTTTAGGTTTGGGGTGCATGTGAAGATTACACAGGTGAATACATGTCACAGAGGTTTGTTGTACAGATTATTTCATCATCCAGGTATTAAGCCTAGTACTCAATAGTTATCTTTTCAGCTCCTCTCTCTCCCACCTTCCCCACTCAAGTATACCCCAATGTCTTTTGTTTCCTTCTTTGTGTTCATAACTTCTTACTATTCAGCTCCCACTTCTAAGTGAGAACATGCAGTATTAGATTTTCTGTTCCTGTGTGAGTTTGCTAAGGATAATAGCTTCCAGCTCCATCCATGTTCCTGCAAAAGATGTGATCTCATGCTTTATTATGGCTGCATAGTATTCCGTGGTGTTTATGTACCAACTTTTCTTTATCCAATCTGTCACTCATGGGCATTTAGGCTGATTCAATGACTTTGCTATTGTGAATGATGCAATGAACATACATGCACATGTGTCTTTATGGCAGAATGATTTACATTCCTCTGGGTATACAACCAGTAATGGGATTGCTGCATTGAACGGCAGTTTTGCTTTTAGCTCTCTGAGGAATCACCCTGCTGCTTTCCACAATGGTTGAACTAATTTACGTTCCCACCAACAGCATATAAATGTTACCTTTTCTCCACAACCTCCTGGCATCTGTTATTTTTCTGACTTCTTAATAATAGCCATTCTGATATTCTTAATAATACCATTCTGAGATGGTATCTCACTGTGGTTTTGATTTGCATTTCTTAATGATCAGTGATATTGAGCTTTTTTTCATATGTTTGTTGGTCGCATGTATGTCTTCTTTTGAGAAGTGCCTGTTCATGTCCTTTGCCCACTTTTTTTCTTTTTTTTTTGAGACGGAGTCTTGCTCTGTTGCCCAGGCTGGAGTGCAGTGGCATGATCTCAGCTCACTGCAACCTCCACCTCCCAGGTTCACGCCATTCTCCTGCCTCAGCCTCCCAAGTAGCTGGGACTACAGGCGCCCGCCACCACGCCCTGCTAATTTTTTTGTGTTTTTAGTAGAGACAGGGTTTCACCATGTCAGCCAGGATGGTCTCGATCTCCTGACCTTGTGATCCCCCTGCCTCAGCCTCCCAAAGTTACGGGATTACAGGCATGAGCCATCGTGCCCACCTGTCCTTTGCCCACTTTTTAATGGGGTTGTTTTTCTCTTGTACATCTGTTTAAGTTCCTTATAGATACTAGATATTAGACTTTTGTCAGATGCAAAGTTTGCAAATATTTTCTCTCACAATTTGGGTATTTTGCATAAAATGGTCAAACATCTACACTACGAAAACGAACAGGTCTATGTCCTAGTCCTTCCTGGTTTGGGTTTTCTTTTGAGATATGATTTATAATACATAGCATTCATTCATTT
This sequence comes from Papio anubis, assembly GCF_008728515.1. Taxonomy (NCBI): domain Eukaryota; kingdom Metazoa; phylum Chordata; class Mammalia; order Primates; family Cercopithecidae; genus Papio; species Papio anubis. The sequence goes on along the minus strand of NC_044977.1, from coordinate 107,799,354 downwards.
ATAGTTTGGTGAATTTAGTAAATCTATACAATTGTGCAACTATCACTACAATCCAGTTTGAGAACACTTGCATCACTAGAAAAAGTTCCCATGTGCCCACCTGCAATCTGTTCCCACACCCAAGCAACAACTGAGTTGCTGTCTCTACGGTTTTGCCTTTAAAAAAATTCATATAAACAGAATCATACAGTATTATGTGTCTGGCTTCTTCAACTGCACATAATTTTTCAAGGTTTATTCATGTTGTGGAGTGTGTCAGTAGATGATTTCTTTTTATAATATGGATTCTGTTATATGGATATACCACATTTTGTTTACCCATTCATTTGAATTGTTTTCCAGTTTGTGGTTATTATGAATAACGGTGTTATAAACATTCACAGACAAGTCTGTGTGAAAATATTTTTCATTTCTCTTGGGAAAATACCCAGGAGTGCAATTGTTTGTCATAATATGGTAAGAATACATTTAACTTTTCTAAAGGGATGATATTATTTTGCATTTCCACCAGCAATTTATGATGCTTTCAAGGGTATCCATATCCCTGCCCACATACTGTATTGTCAGTCTTTTTGATTTTGGCCAATCTAGTGGGTGCATAGTGTTACTGCACTTTTTAAACATAGTTGTTGAGATATAATTCATATACCATAAAACTCGGCCAACCCAATGATTTGTAGTATACTCATAGTTGCACAATTATCACTATAATCTAAAATACCAAGATCTAATAATGTAAGTTTTTAACACTGCAAAAAGAAATCCTGTGCCTATTAGCCATTTCTCATTCCCCATAAACCCCCAGCCCTAGGCAACTGTGAATCTACTTTCTGTCTCTATAGATTTACCTATATGAACATTTCGTATAAATGGAATCATATAATATATGCAGTCTTTTGTGACCAGCTCTGTCACTGAACATAATGTTTTCAAGGTTCAGCCATTTTTTCTTTAACACAAATCAGTAATCCATTCCTTTTTGATGGCAAAATAATACTCCATTGTATGGCTATGCTGCATTTTATTTATGCATTCATCAGTTGATAGACATTTGCGTTGCTCCTACTTTTTTGGCTACTATAAATAATGCTGCTATGAACATTCAGGCATAAATTTCTGTGCGGATGTGTTTTCATTTCTTTTGGATACATACTGAAGAAGTAGAGTTACTAGTTCATAAAGTAACTCTACGTTTAACATTTTGAGAAACTGCAAAACTGTTTTCCAAAGTGGCTGCTCCAGGTTACATTCCCATCAATAACGTAGAAGGGTTCCAATTTCTCTAAATCCTCACCAATACTTGTTATCATCTCTTTTTGATTATAGCATCCTAGTGAGTATGAAGTGGTATCTCATTGAGGTTTTGATTTGTATTTTCTTAACAGCTAATATGTTGAACATCTTTTAATGGGCTTTCTGGTAATTTGTGTACCTTCTTTGGTGCAGGATCTATTCAAATATTTTGTTCGTTTTTTAAAAATTGGGTTTCTTAGCAACAGTTTCAAGCTTTGAGGTCAATTTACCATTTTTTTATTTCACAAACCTTTCTTATAGTATTATGTCTAAGAAATCTTTGCCTAATCCAAGGTCTCAAAGATTTTCTCCTATGTTTTCGTCTAGAAGTTTTAGTTTTAGTTCTCACATTTAGGTCTATGATATATTGTAAGTTAATTTTTTTGTTTAAGGTGTAAGAGTCTAGAACCTAGGCTTCAGGTTCATCTTTTTACAAAGAGATATCAAATTACTCCAGCAACATTTGTTTAAAAAACTCTCCTCTATTGAACTACTTTAGCATCTTTATTCAAAAATCAATTGACTACATATGTGTGAGTTTATTTTTGGATTTTCTATCCTGTTCTACTGACCTATGTTTTTATCCTTATACAAATACCACACTGTTTTGGTTATTGTAGATACATTTATTTATTTATTTATTTATTTATTTATTTGAGATAGAGCCTTGTTCTGTCACCCAGGCTGGAGTACAATGCCACGATCTTGGCTCACTGCAACCTCCATCTCCTGGGTTCCAGCAGTTCTCCTGCCTCAGCTTCCCAAGTAGCTGGGATTACAGGCACCTGCTGCCATGCCTGGCTAATTTTTGTATTTTTAGTAGAAACAAGGTTTCACCATGTTGGCCAGGCTGGTCTTGAACTCCTGACCTCAAGTGATCTGCCCACCTTGGCCTCCCAAAATGCTGGGATTACAGGCATGAGCCACTGCACCCGGCATAATGAGTTCTGAGACAGTCTAAACCCTACAAATTAGTTAAGCTTTTCAAAAATTGTTTTAGGTATATATTAGGCTCTTGAGCTATTTTAGGATTAGCTTGTCAATTTCTACTTTAAAAAAAAAAAAAAGCCTTCTGGGATTTTTATAAAGATTGCATTAAATATATAATGCCACCTGGATAATATTGAGTGTTCTGATGAAATATCTGTTTCTTTAGAATTTCTTTAGTATCTCTTAGCAATGTTTTACAGTTTTCAGTAAATATGTCTTGAACTGCTTTTGCTAACTTTTTTCCTAAGTATTTGATTGCTATTGTGAATGTAACAGTTTCCTTAATTTCTTTTTTTTTTTTTTTTTTTTTTGGTTTTGGCCAAACTTTTTATTTAGTATTCTGTAGTTGTTTAACACACACTTAAATGGTCTTACTGGGGGAGGGGAAAGGGGAGGTTCTTGCAGATTCCCAAGGAAATGTGAGAAAGGCAAAATGGCCAGCATTATCCATTTGCTTTTTTGGGTTTACTGGGTGAATAGCACTTTCCTTACACAGGCATGTGATTTCAGGTTTTTCATACTGAGAACATTGAGATTTCAGTTGGAAGACACCCTGAAATCTTATAAGTAGCATACCCCAACCACCCTCTAGTAGCTAGCTTGTTTGTATAGGTAGAATGATTCATCTCTCCATTTTAGATGGCTAGATGTTTTGTGGAAGATCTTAGAATTGCTTGCCTCATTTACTGGGAAAAATCAAGATAGGAAGTGGCCTTTAGGGATACTTTTACTTGGAAAGTTACAACACTAGTACAAGTCTTAACACATTTAACATTTGCTTGTTGAAAAGCAATGTCATAAAGTCAAATAAAATTAAACATGTTTTACTTTTTGCCTCACAAGAACATAAAAATTATGGAGGGAAACTTAACAGGGAATTTTAAAAATGTAACACAATTTTTCCTTTTAGTAGTCCTTGGGTAGTTATGACAGAATAGTTTCCACTTTTTGTTTCTTTGAACTGGGATTTTGGTCCAAAGTTTTGTTTGTTTCTAGTATCTGCTTCTGCCTCCCCCTCTATCAGATCGGCTTCCTCCATGGCCACCACCTCTTGGTGCTCCGCGGCTTGAACTGCTGTAGGAATCACGTGGAGGAGGGTACCCCCTTTCCATAGAAGGGGGAAGCCCTCTGTCTTGTCTGCCAACCCGATCACGACCACTTGAGTAGAGATCACTTCGGCTGCTTGAGTAACTGTCTCGACTTCCACCATATCCGTCACGTGAGCTGCTGTAATCATCATAGCGACTGCTTCCACCATAAGATGGCGGGGGCCCTCGTGTAGGTGGAGCACTACGTGAGTTACCATAACTCTCATATGAATCTCTGTAGGAACCTCCACTTGGATGATCTGAATAGTCACGATCACGACCATATCCATCTCTATCGCTATAGCCTCTTGATGGATAGTCATCACGTGAGCTGGAATGACCATAATCACGGTAAGTATAATCTCGTGGTGGTGGTGCATAATCTCTAGTATCACGAGAACTTGGGTAATCTCTGCTTGAATAGCTGTCTTTAGTAGAATACCCATCATCTCTTGGGGACAAATAAACATCTCTACGAGAGGGCAGTGGCTCCCTTCGAGGTGGACCTCCGTAACTATCTCTTCCATGTGATACAGGAGCTCTCCCTCCCATTCCACTGCTACTGCAAACTGGTCCTGAAGGTGCAGATCTCTTGGGAGGAGGACCCCCACTTCTTGGTGGTGGTCCTCTTTTTACTGGGAGTGGTCCCCTGGAAGAACTCATGTTAAAATTCATGGAATATCCACCGTCATCCATGTGTCCTCCCCGTGAGGGAGGTCCCCTGGTTCCTCCACTTCCTCCTCTTCCATCTCTAAGACCTCTTGGAGGGCCTCTACTTCTTGGAGGTGGAGGCAGTCCACGTCTACCACTTTCAAATGATGGTTTGGTGGCTTGTTCCACTTTGATGGCTTTTCCATCTAATGACTTTCCATTCATGTCTCTGGCTGCATCCTTAGCGTCTGCTGGGCTTTCAAAGGTGACAAAAGCAAATCCTCTTGATTTGTTGATTTTCTGGTCTTTCATCAAGAGTACTTCCACTATTCGTCCATATTTGCCAAATACTGCTTCAAGAGCTTTCTCATTTGTTTCCGTATTAAGCCCACCAATGAAGAGCTTTCCTGGGCGATCTGCTTCAACCATTTTTTTTTTTTTTTTTTTTTGCCGGTGAGTCGGAGGGGTGACAATGGGTTCAAGCTCCAACGAGCTCGCTGACACGGGCCTCCTAGCAGCTCAGCACCAGTGGCGGCTGCCCGGTCGGAGGACCAAACCGCAAAGCCACTAGCACTACTGCGCAACTAGCCGTTTCCTTAATTTCATTTCCAGAGTATGTGTTACTAGTCTCCTTTCTTTTTAACAGATACTGAATTCGATGGAACTTTTTGGTACACTAGATAAATGTTCTCCTTTCATAACTGTATTAGTCTGTTTTCACGCTGCTGATAAAGACATATCCAAGACTGGGCAATTTATAAAAGAAAGAAGTTTATTGGACTCACAGTTCCACATGGCTGGGGAGGCCTCACAATCATGGCAGAAGGTAGGGAGGAGGAATTCATGTCTTACATGGATAGCGGCAGGCCAAGAGAGCTTGTGCAGGGAAACTCCCATTTTTAAAACCATCAGATCTCATGAGACTCATTCACTACTATGAGAACAGTGCAGGAAAGACCTGTCCCCATAATTCAATTACCTCCCACTGGGTTCCTCCCACGATACGTGGGAATTGTAAGAGTTACAATTGAAGATGAGATGTGGGTGGGGACACAGAGCCAAACCATATCAGTTTGCTCTGGACCCCTCCCAAATCTCATGTCTTCACATTTCAAAACCAATCATGCCTTCCCACAGCCCCCCAAAGTCTTAACTCATTTTAGCATTAACTCAAAAGTCCACAGTCCAACGTCTCATCTGAGACAAGGCAAGTCCCCTCCACTTAAGAGCCTGTAAAATCAAAAGCAGGCTATTTACTTCCCAGATACAATGGGGGTATAGGCATTGGGTAAATACAGCCATTCCACATGTGAGAAACTGGCTAAAACATAAGGGCTACAGGCTCCATGCCAGTCTGAAATCCAGCAGGGCAGTCAAATCTTAAAGCTCCAAAATGATCTCCTTTGATCCCATGTCTTGCATCTGGATCACATGGATGCAAGAGGTAGGTTCCCATGGTCTTGGGCAGCTCCACCCTGTGGCTTTGCAGGGTACAGCCCCTCTCCTGGCTACTTTCACAGGCTGGTGTTGAGTGTCTGTGGCTTTTCCAGGTACATGGCGCAAGCTGTCAGTGGACCTACCATTCTGGGGTCTGGAGGATGGTGGACCTCTTCTCACAGCTCCACTAGGCAGTGCCCCAAAAGGGACTCTGTGTGGGAGCTCTGACCCCACATTTCCCTTCTGCACTGCCCTAACAGAGGTTCTCCATGAGGGATCCACTCCTGCAGCAAACTTCTGCCTGGACATCCTCTGAAATCTAGGCAGAGGTTCTCAAACCTCAATTCTTGACTTTTGTGCACCCACAGGCTCCACAACACGTGGAAGCTGCCAAGGCTTGGGGCTTCCACCCTCTGAAGCAACAGCCCAAGTAATACCTTGGCCCCTTTTAGTCACAGCTGGAGCAGCTGGGACTGAGGGTACCAAATTCCTAGACTGCACACAGCAGTCTGGCCTGGCCCAAGAAACCATTTTTTCCCTCCTGGGCCTCCGGGCCTGTGATGGGAGGGGCTGCCACGAAGACCTCTGACATGCCCTGGAGACATTTTCCCCATTGTCTTGGGGATTAACATTTGGCTTTTTGTTACTTACACAAATTTCTGCAGCCAGCTTGAATTTCTCCTCAGAATATGTGATTTTCTTTTCTATCACATTGTCAGGCTGCACATTTTCTGAACTTTTATGCTCTGCTTCCCTTATAAAACTGAATCCCTTTAATAGCATCCAGTTGAATGCTTTGCTGCTTAGAAATTTCTTCTGCTAGATTCCCTAAATCATCTCTCTCAAGTTTGAAGGTCCACAAATCTCTAGGGCAGGAGCAAAATGCTGCCAGTCTCTTTGCTAAAACATAACAAGAGTCACCTTTGCTCCAGTTCCTAACAAGTTTCTCATCTCCGTCTGAGACCACCTCAGCCTGGACTTCACTGTCCACACTGCTATCAGCATTTTGGGCAAAGCCATTCAACAAGTCTCTAGGAAGTTCCAAACTTTACTACGTTTTCCTGTCTTCTTCTGAGCCCTCCAAACTGTTCCAATGTCTGCCTGTTACCCAGTTCCAAAGTCACTTGCACAGTTTTAAGTATCTTTTCAGCAGCACCCCACTCTACTAGAACCAATTTTCTGTATTAGTCTGTTTTCATGCTGCTGATAAAGATATACCTGACACTGGGCAATTTACAAAAGAAAGAGGTTTAGGCCTCACAACCATGGTGGAAAGGCAAGGAGGAGCAAGTCACAACTTACATGGATGGCGGCAGGCAAAGAGCTTGTGCAGGGAAACTCCTGTTTCTTAAAACCATCAGACCTCATGAGACTCATTCACTATCATGAGAACAGCACAGTAAAGATCCACCCCCATAATTTAATCACATCCTACCGGGTTCCTCTCATGATATGTCAGAATTGTAGGAGTTGCAATTCAAGATGACATTTGGGTGGGGACACAGCAAAACCATATCAATAACTAAAAACAAAAGGAGCTATCTCCTTGCGAAGATAAAATTCAGTCGTACACTCTGGGAACAGCCTTAAGAAGTTCAACTAATTTTTCTTAGGAAGAACAATTTAATATACCCAAACCATGATGTTCTTGAGCATCTGAATGGATTTAAAGGGAAAACAACAGCACCACTACTATTACCAGCGGGCTAATTCCCTTGCTTCAGGCATGTATTGAGCTGCCACTTCACCCTGGTGGGTCACAGGATTGCAAACCTGTCAAGATTGTTCATTGCACAGTACTAACATGTCTTTATTAGTAAACACAGAAAACTATTATCTCTTGTCCTCCTTAAATCTCTGCCAAAATAATTTCTTCCAAACTTTTAGTTTGTATTTACTTTGCTCTGTAACTTGTTCAAGAAGACACATACAAGCAAAGTTGCTGGTTCTACCCTCAAGCAGAGTTTGCCAAAAACTTCAAGCAAAAATGAGAAGTGTCCTTTCCATGGTGAAGCGGACAAGTCATGGTCTTTAAATTCTTATTACCAAGTGTAAGGTACATGGATGTGCTCTGGTCAAGGAATAGGCTGAGGTGGATATCCAGGCCTGCATGACTCAGCAAATTTACAGCGCAGGCACATACTGCACTTGTTATATAACTGTTTGTGTAAGCTCATATTTGGCTTTATGCCACTATTGTCTGTAAAAGGTATAATTGCCTGGCTAACGCTGTTCAGGGGCTCTTGGGGCTAAGTTCGGTTCAACATGGCTTGACATGGTGGGAGTGTTGGCGCCCAGAGAGAGACAGAGAGAGAGAGAGAGCCAAAGTTGTCCGTCTTGCAGCCGGACAGGTGGGAGCCAGGACACAGCTTGGCTTGCTCATGCCCAGAGAGAAAAAGAGTTAAGCTGCTGACCTGAAGGCAAGGGAGAGCCAGCTATGCAGCAGCAAGCATGGGAGTGGCAGGAGCCACAGAGCCAGAGCAGACAGCTAAGATAAAGGTGAACAGTGTGAGAGAGCTGGTGTAACTAAGCTGCTAATAAGAGCCGCTGCTGAATAAAACCATGTTCACCTGCCTATGGCCCCCTAAGTCTTTTTTCTGCTCATCCACCCACTCTCCTCAGACTTCAGCATGGGCTGGACAGACCCTGAGACCTGACACCAAGAATTTCCTACCTTCATCTGTGATACTTAAAACATATGGGCTTCCTTTTGGTCAACCACAGAGTACCTGTATTTAGTAAATAACTTGCTATATGCACTTAAGTTACTTGTCACTGATTTTCTAGTACCTGTAATAAAGTTCCTAACTCTTGGTAGCACAGAAAAAAAAAAAATGGAGCACTTTTATAAAACATTCATGCTCAGGAGCTACTTCAGATAACTGAGGGGACTAAAGTATAATATACATATAGAAAACTGCATTTGCCTTAAGTGTACAGCTCTTACGTCCACAGTTTACTTAAACTGAATACACCTGTGCAGCCAGTGCTCAGCTCAAGAATCAGAACATCACAAGCATTCCAGAGACCGCTTTATGCTCCTTTGCAGTTACTATAGACCTCTTCCACAAGGCAGTACAACAGTCTCTTTAAAAGCTCAGGTGGTTCTAATCTGCAGACAGTGTTAACTACGGCCTCTTTCCCAACCAGAGAAGACTGAAGACAACCGGCAATCGAGAGAACTAGTGTGGCCAGAGTGGTGGCTCACGTCGGTAACCCCAACACGTTGGGAGGCCAAGAGGGAAGGATCACTTGAGCCCAGGAGTTTGAGACCAGCCTGGGAAACACAGTGAGACTTTGTTTCAAAAACAAACAAATAAACAAAAAATTAGCTGGGCATAGTGACGTGTGCCTACAGTCCCATCACAGCTACCTGGGAGGCTGAGGTGGCAGGATCACTTGAGTCTGTGAGTTCAAGGCTGCAGTGAGCCATGATCATAACACTGCACTCCAGCCTGCGAGACAGAGTGAGGCATCATCTTAAAAAAAAAAAAAAGCGCTAGCCTAAAACATATTTACAATATAGCTATATCACCAGGCATCACCAGAAATTTAGCTCACTTGTAAATTTTACTTTAATTTCTATAAAAGTGCTTATGTCAAAATGGCCACATTAAGAACAATTCTGGAGTTTTAGAAAACTTCTTTCAAATCACTGTACAAGTGTTATTCAATGTCCTTTACTAGATGGCCAATAAGTTTCTTCTTTAAAGTCGACATTAAAGGAAGGTTTGCTCTCCTAATTGGCAAGTATCTTTTTATTAGAGGAGAACTTTGTAAATTATAACCCATCAAATTTCCTTTCTGATCAGGTCTGTCCGAAAAAGCTAAATAGCTTTACTTAGGCTAAATTTTCTGATTTAATTCCAATGTTCATTCACTCATGTTACTTGGCTTCTGTTCTTTTATCCTTTGTTTTCACCACTAATTTTTGCAAGACACTCCAAATCTTCAATATTCAGGCAAAATGAATATTTTTTGAAAATATTTTATTCTTTTAAAAATACTGTCTAAAAATATTTTATTATTTTCAAACATTCTTTGGAACATACTTCAAAATAAGTATTATTCCTTTCTCATTGTTTGTGTTATAGCAACTAACATGATACTATTCTAAATAGGTACAAGCTTGATAAAGTCCCTGGAATTAGAATATCATACATTTGCTAGAGGGTTGTTATTTAAACTAAAAAAATGGTCTCAGAAAAATGGCCATTAAAAAGAAAGTGGATTTTCAACTCTTGAGGAGGCAGCTTAGAAGAGAAAGCATTAATAAAATAAAAAGGAAGCTCACTGACCTACAAGAAGTAATTTTTAATTAATAAAAATTTCTAATTAAACAACACCTTCTCTTTTTCCAAAATGCAGGGCAAGAAAGTTCTACTGCTCAGTCTGGTCCAATGAACAGGGAATAGGGCTGGGAGTCAGAATACTCTTGTTTAATCCTTTCCTCTTTCAGTGATTAGACACGTTTTGATATCAGATCACTGGGGTATCTTGATAAAAATGCAAATTTTGCATAAAATGCAAATTACAGTGGGTTTAGGGTAGGACTTAAAGGCTGTTATTGTTTTTAATTTAGAGATGGGGTCTTGCTATCTTCTACAGGCTGGCCTCAAACTCCTGGGTTCAAGCAATCCTCCTGCCTCAGCCTTCTGAGTAGCTGGGATTACAGATGTGAGCCACTGTGCCCAGTTTAAAAGTCTGAATTTCTGACAAGTTCACGAGTAATGTCAAACCTGCTGTCCATGGACCACACTTTGACGCAAGATTTAGATGATCTGGAATAACATCATGCAACCTTCTGTGCATTAGATGTTATGCCCATAAGATGAAGGTAATAATACCATGGCATTTATGCTTAAACACATGATAAATACATAAAGTGATGTTTATGTTAAAGGGCCTGAATGCCTAAGGACATGTGAGAGAGATATATATCTCTCCATGTATTATTATCATCTTCTTACCCTCCTAAGGACCTTTTACTTCAAGCTATAACCAAAAAAGCTTTATAAACAAGCATATTTTAAATATGCATTTGTATAAATTAATACCTATTCAGTTTAAGAACTCTATTTTAAAGAAGAGAACACTGATTTAGGGACACATCAATACAAAACAACTATACATATTCACTAATTTGAGTTAAGGACTTGGCTGGGTGCAGTAGATTACACTTGTAATCCCAACACTTTGGGAGGCTGAGGTGGGAGGATGACTTGAGGCCAGGAGTTTGAGACCAGTCTGGGCAACATAGGGAGGCTCCATCTCTACAAAAATTTTAAAAATCAGCTGGGCATGGTGATGCAAGCCTGCAGCTCTAGCTACTTGGGAGGCTGAGGTGGGGGGATCGCTTGAACCCTCACTGCTGCACTCCAACCTGGATGATAAGTGAACCCCTGTCTTAAAAAACAAAAATAAAAACAAATTGAGGACTGTGTACAAGCTCACTGGGCTGCTAGGAGGTATGCTAAAAAAAATGGTGTAAGATAAGAGTTCTTCCCTTAGGAGAGCACAAAGGAGTTATGGAGGAGCCAATATCTATATTAAACTTGTTAAACAAAGCACTAATTAAGTATAAATATGACTAGAACAGGAAATCAAATGCTGAATGATCAATGTTCTAGAGGAGACAACGAAGAATTTCTAAGGAGCAGGAATTCAGGTGAGGGTGATGGGCAACACTATAGCAATTTACTTTTAATTGTTTTGCCTTCTTTCAATGTTACGTCCCTACCTTTGCCCCCACTCCAATCATCCATTTCCCTGCCCAGAAGCCACAATGATTTTATTAAAAAGCCATCGGCTTTACTCCTCAGCTTTAAAAAGCCCCCCAATGGCTACTCAGAATGAAATACGAACTCCTTATCAAGACCTATAATGTTCTCACTTTGGGAGGCTGAGGCAGGCAGAACGCTTGAGCCCAGAAGTTCAAGACCAGCCTGGGCAACAGGCAGAAAGCCCATTCCCTATAAAAAATAAAAAATTAGCCAGGTGTGGTGGTGTGCACCTGTGGTCCCAGATACTTGGGAGGCTGAAGTGGGAGCCTGGGAGTTGGAAGCTGCAGTGAGCCACGATTGTGCCACTGCACTGCAGCCTGGGCAGCAGAGCAAAGACCCTGTCAAAAACAAACAAACAACACTTGTAATGCTCTAAATGATGCTCCATCATCTCCTACCACTTTCTTCCTGTAAGCTGGTTCTCCCAGCTGCAAACCCAACCTTCTACCTGGTGCCTTGTGAAGGAGCGCTGCCTGTTTGCCAGTGGGCTTCCTGTTAGGTTTCGCCAGTAGGGGTCACTGTAGGCAAACCTGAACAAGGAAGCTTTCCTACTCCTTGCCGCCAGGAAGCGGCGATTGGTTCCAGTCTTCAGGTTCTTTTGGAACTCCAAGAACTAGCCTCATTAAGCCCCCTGCAGCCAGGTAGGGCCCCTCCACAGATCTCAGAACAGCTGCAGAAGGTCCCTCCACCAGTCTCTCCTACAGCCCAAAGGGTGGTTGTCAATTTCTGTTATTATTATGGGGCAATTTCAACATCCCCGGCCCGCCTTCAGCTCTCTAACACTGGTGGAACTAATTCCTCAACTAAGTTCCTTCTGCTGAAATGTCAAATGGAATTTTGGTTTTACTGACTATACCTGAATGACACAGCCCCTTACTGCCTTCACTCCAACCACACTGAACACTTTTCTCCCTTGAACGCCAGCTTGTTTTCATCTCAGAGTCTTGGCAATTTCATTTGCCTGAACCATCTTCCTTAAGTTCCCTACGTGGCCCTAGAATGAGACTGGGAAGTTGGGGTGGAAAAATATTTCTTTCTTGCTTATATTTTACCTTGTAATTTAGAGCCCTACCTACCTATTTCTCCCAAAGGATTTGAGCATATAATTTTGAAGACAGAAGAGCTGAATTCTCTCCTAATTTTAACTTATAATTTAGACCCTCTTTCCACCTATTTTCCAAAGTATCTAAAGTACACAGGAGCCAGTAAAAAGGCAGACTGGCTGAGAAATGAGATGGGACATGCCTAGTTTACAATGATAATCCAATAATCAAATGTAAAGATCTTGCGAAGGGCTAAAAATAGAAAATTTCTATAAGTAACTGCATCAGTTGCACAAAACGTATTCCTTTTGCACTGCAAATCTCTTCACAACCCTCACCTGTGCAGCAGAGGTCTTGGCCACTTGAATGATTTTCTCCATAGATAGGTAGCTCTGCTGGGAGGGAGCAGGACCGATGGAATATGCTTCATCTGCCTGTTTAAGAAACATCACATGTTTAAAAGACTTTGTGGCTAGTACATATTCATACACTATACAGAACTGCTTTGGGGTCATTTTATTATTGTAAATAAAAATGCCACTCCCTCAAGAACAGTGCAAGAATTGAAAAACAAGTACCAGCATATGTCTATGCTATAAAAATAAGCCAGTCTTAGAATCTTTTGCATGAAGAGGGTAACAAAACTTTGTTTTCATGCACAAGCCACACACTGGTGTGAAACTAAAGTGTCTCAGGATAGAAAGCAACAGATATTAGTCATGATATTATTACAAAAACAATAATAACCTTAAATGTATTCAATGCCAAAAATTTATATTTGGTAATAGAAACAAAATATGCGACAGATGTACACAAAGAAAAAAGCTTACAAAGTTGATTAAAGTTTATATAATTATCAGAGTATGATGATAATGCTCCTTTCATACATCTGTGAATTATTTTATATCATTCCTTAAAACTTTCACATAATCATAGCATCCCTTGAAGTAGACCACTTAGAGCACATCATTCATTCATCCCAAGACTTACTGAAGGCCTACTATGTGCCACACTTTGAGGTGGGAGCTGCCTGTACCATAGTGAACAAATGTCCCTGTCTAGGGAGAGAGACAGACATTAAACATACACTCACACACTTAATGACAACTGTGATGAATGTCATGGAGGAAAAACCAAGGGCATAAAGGCTACAGGAGGAATGCCTGATCTGGTCTGAAGGTGGTCAGGAAATGCCTAGGAGGGAAGTCAGGGGAGGCTCCTCAAGGATGATCAAGATTTTGCCTGGCAAACAGATCAAGAATGTGGAGTTGGGAACAGGAATGGAGCTGAGGTTGAGGCTCTCAGGCAGAGAAAACAACCTACAAAAAGGTGGGAGGAAAACTGGTCCATTTGAGCGACCAAAGAAAGGTTTGTGTGGCTGGAACACAATGAGCAAGGGGTCCAGAGGCCAGAGAGGATGTTGGACAGAAAGCTGGGCACAGGTTTCAAAGGGCCTATAAGACGTTAAAAAGCTTTGGGCTTTCTCCTAAGTTTTTGTTGTTGTTGCTGTTTTGTGTTTTTTTTTTTTTTTTTTGAGGTAAGTCTTGCTCTGTCGCCCAGGCTGGAGTGTAGTGGTGCAATCTCGGCTAACTGCAACCTCTGCCTCCCGGGTTCAAGTGATTCTCTTGCCTCAGCCTCCTGAGTAGCTGGGATTACAGGTGCATGCCACCACACCCAGTTAATTTTTATATTTGTAGTAGAGACAGGGCCTCACCATGTTAGCCACGACCTCAGGTGATCTGCCTGCCTGGGCCTCTCAAAGTGCTGGGATTATAGGCATGAGCCACAGTACCCAGCCTGTTTTTTACTTTTAACTCCACAAAACACAAATCTATTCTCATTCTAAAGAACGCGAATTATAATACAAATGCAAAGTAGCCCTTTGGTACTCCCCCTACTGCAGTCTCCTTCCAGATAGAACATCCACTATAATCAACTTGAGACATATTGTTCCATATCCATATTCCTAACTAGTCATATATGTTTATATAAACACATGCAGTTTTAGTTCTTGTTTTTACATAAATAGGATCATACTATAGTATATAATTATCTTCTGCAACTGCTTTTTCCATTAACAGTATGTCTTGGGAGCTCTTTTTCTTGCTAGTACACGTCTATACCTTATTTTGTATAACATTTGCAAAATATTCCATAGTATGGCGGTATTACAGTTCATTTAATCATGTAGCTCTTAATGCGCACCTAGGTTATAACAGCAAAAAACTGGATGTGGGCAAGGCTAAAGCAGACATTCCTATACACACTTCTCTTAGCACATATATGTGAGCATGCCTGAAGGACAGAAACCTACAAGAATGTTTGCAGGGTTGGGTTGAAGGGTATGCATAGTTTAATAGCTTCTGGTTAATCGGCCTTGAAATGGTTTTATCAATATATATATTTCCATCAACATACCAGTTTCTAACCACCCTCATCAACAATGAATATTATCCACCTTTTAAATTACTGATAAGCTGGTGGACCATATAAAGGTTTAAAGCATTTAAGAAGAGGAGTAACTTAAGTACATTTTTATTTCATACTCTCAGTCTGACTGAAAAGCAGAAAACAGATTGTTGGCTGGGGATGGGGGACAGTTAAGAGTGGAGGTAGAGAGGCTACTTAGGAGGCTGCAGCATTTGGTCAAGCAAGGGGTGATAAGTGGGGCCGGGTATGGTGGCTTATGCCTATAATCCCTATAATCCCAGCACTTTGGGACAACATAGTGAGACATTATCTCTACAAAAAAATTTAAAAAATTAGCCGGCCATGGTAGCAAGTGCCTGTAGTTCAAGCTACTCAGGAGGCTGAGGTGGGAGGATTGCTTGAGTCTGGGGGGTTGAGACTGCAGTGAGCTGTGATTGTGCCACTGCACTTCAGCCTAAGTGACAGAGTGAGACCCTGGCTCAAATAAAAAGAAGGTGATTGTCGCTGTGAGTTAAGTTATAGGTGGGACGGGGTGGAAAGAAGTGGAAAGAAAGGTTTGGGAAATACAATTAACAGTACTTGGTCATTTACTAGATGAGGGGGGAAGGATGTAGAGTGCGAAAGAAGACAGAAAAATGTTCAAAGACTTCTAGATCTCTGACATTATTGTTTTTATTAGCAATGGTGTTGTCCGCTGCGGGGTTAGGGAATTCTATAAGAAATGCAGGTTCAGTACAGGTGAAGGGTCATGAGTTCAATTTCAGTCACACTAGTTTGGTATCTGTGACAATAACAAAGTGGAGATGTTGAATGGGCAGTTGGATATACATGTATCATGCTCAAAAGAAAGTCTGGGCTACAAATAGAAATTTGTTTCTCAAAGCTACAGGAGTATTTAAAATGATCCAGAATGAGAGTATACACTGAGAAAAGAGGGCCAAGGACCAAGTCCCAAGAAACTTCAACATAAGGTTCTGGTAGATGGGTAGGGTCCAGAGAAAGGACACTGAGAGAACACAAGAAGGCAAGAAGCTGAGAAAGCCATGAGAACTTATTTCTAAAAGAAGGGAGCAGTGTACAAGTTGTTAAATGCTGCTGAGGGGTAGAGTCAGCTCAGTCCTGGAGACTCCACTGGATTTTGGGACACGGATATTATCAGTCTAGTAGAGAGTGGTTGAAGACCCATCATTGAAAAATGGAAGATCCTTTTCTTTTTGACATAGGAATGTCTCCTTTTGCTTTATGTTTTATTAATACTGTTAATTGATAAATCATAATTGTATGCATTTATGGGGTACAATGTGATGTTTTGCCACATGCAATGTGGAATGATTGAATCAAGCCAATTAACCTAGCCATCATCTCACTTACCTACTATTTTTCACGGTAATACATTTAAAATTTACTCTCTTATTTTGGGAATTTTTTTTTCTTTGACATGGAGTTTCACTCTTGTTGCCCAGGCTGGAGTGCAATGATACGATCTCAGTTCACTGCAACCTCCGCCTCCCGGGTTCAAGCGATTCTCCTGCCTCAGCCTCCCAAGTAGCTGGGATTACAGGCATGTGACACCACACCCAGCTAATTTTGTATTTTTAGTACAGACGGGATTTCTCCATGTTGGTCAGGCTGGTCTCGAACTCCTGACCTCAGGTGATTCACCTGCCTTGGCTTCCCAAAGTGCTGGGATTACAGGCGTGAGCCACTGTGCCCAGCGGGGGAAATTCTTAAAAAGACAAGAGAAGGGATCCAGAGGGACTGACCTTCGATGGGAAAAGATGGATGCAGATGTAACTAAGTCAGCAGATTCTGTGTCAGGAAGCTCAATTTTATTTTCTCTGTGAAATCAAGATCATCTGCTGCAAGTAGGTGGTGGAGGGAGAATTGGAGGTTGGCATGAAGAGAAACAGGTTTGAAATACTCATTGGACACAATGAGAAAAAAAGTGGCTAGAGAGCCACAAGGGCCTGCTGTACAGTGATAAAAGCCCGGGTGAGGCTGCTCATCATGAATTGATGCTAGTGCTTGGAGTCTTGCTGCAGGCATAATGAAGGCCAACAGTTGAATTCACCCATACTTGGAGTTATTTCTGGTGGATAAAAGCTAGTGATAGGCTGGGCGCAGCGGCTCACACCTGTAACTCAGCACTCTGGGAGGCCAAGGTGGGTGGATCATTTGAGGCCAGGAGTTCGAGACCATTTTGACCAATGTGGCGAAATCCTGTCTCTACTAAAAATACAAAAAATTAGCCGGGCATGGTGGTGCATGTCTGTAATCCAGCTACTCAGGAGGCTGAGGCATGAGAATCACTTGAACCCGGGAGGTGGAGGTTGCAGTGAGCCAAGAACACCCCACTACACTCCAGCCTGGGCAATAGAGTGAGACTCTGTCAAAAACAAAAACAAAACGAAAAAAAACTAGTAATAACTCACTCATAACATTCACGAACTTCAGGGAGTTGGGTCTTTTTAGTTATAATTTTACAGATGAAGCAAGGCTGAGAAACATGAAGTGACTTGGCTAAGATCACTCAGCCAGTAAGTAGCAGTTGCTAAGAACAGAGCCTGGATTGGCTGGGTGTGGTGGCTCACGCCTGTAATCCCAGCACTTTGGGAGGCTGAGGCGGGCGGATCATGAGGTCAGCAGATCAAGACCATCCTGACTAACACGGTGAAACCCCGTCTCTACTAAAAATACAAAAAATTAGCTGGCCATGGTGGTGGGTGCCTATAGTCCCAGCTACTCGAGAGGTTGAGGCAGGAGAATGGAGGCAAGAGAATCGCTTGACCCTGAGAGGCGGAGCTTGCAGTGAGCTGAGATCAGGCCACTGCACTCCAGCCTGGGCAAGAGAGCAAGACTCAGTCACAAAAAAAAAAAAAAAAAAAAGAATAGAGCCTGGATCTTTCTCCTTGTATATAGGGAATGTGGACATGAGCTACTCAAAGTGTAATCAGTGGATCATCAACATTCTGTGAACTGTTTTAACTGATCCTCAAGGAGATAAAGACCTTCCCTGTACATCAACTGTTCTACTAAGCACACCGCTTAGTTCAACTATGTTGTATCTGAAAAATGTTCCCAAGAATTATCAGTGAGAGTTTGAACTTACCTACTTCAACCCTGTTAACACTAGCAAATATCAACTGTCATCATAAAGAACTGAAATACTGACACAGTAAATGAATAAACGTAAGACGTGGCTTCCAATTTTTAACACATACCATATCTACATGCATGGAATTCCTGTCAGCCTCACTATAAACTGCCACAGACTGTACACCCAGTTTTCTGGCTGTGCGCATCACCCTGCAGGCAATTTCTCCTCTGTTTGCAATGAGGACCTTGGTAATGTTTCTTCCTGTTTAAAACACCATGAAAATCACACAGAAATGTTACTGGAGAGCAAAGAACGAGAATGAGAATACGATATTAACTGGCTAATAAGGACTCGAACTGGTAAGTTCAGACTTTTTGGTAAAACTAGCATAACTGAGCCCAAAATGACCACTTTAACTAATATTAAACAGTGCACTTCTTTTCACTAAAATTCAAGGTACTCATTAACATAAATTACTCAGCCTTTTTAACTTAAAATACAAAGCAACACAAAATAAAATTAAAAGATGCTTTGTTATGCCAAGGATCAAATTATAATAGTGCTAAAAATTATCATCATTAATAATAACGAATCTTTATTTTATTGATTGATTGATTGATTGATTGATTTTTGAGACAGTGTTTTGCTCTTGTCCCCCAGGCTGGAGTGCAATGGTGCGATCTTAGCTCACTGCAACCCCCACCTCCCAGGGTCAAGCAATTCTCCTGCTTCAGCCTCCTGAGTAGCTGAAATTACAAGTGCTCACCACCACGCCCAGCTAATTTTTATATTTTTAGTAGAGACAGGGTTTCACCATATTGGCCAGGCTGGTCTTGAACTCCTGACCTCAGGTGATCCACCCGCCTTGGCCTCCCAAAGTGCTGGGATTACAGGTGTGAGCCACCACACCCGGCCAATAATAACTAATCTTTAATAAGCACTTTCTGTGCCTCAGGTCCTGTGCTAAAGACTCAACATTGACTTAAATTTTCACAATAATCCTAATGAAATAGATACTATCATTGTTATCTCAATTTTAAAGATGAAGAAACTAATGCTAAAAGAGTTATTATTTTCCCAAAATTACACAGCTAAAGGAAGAATTCAGGATTTCAACCTAGATCTGCGTCACTCCAGAATTTAAGGTCTCAGTTACTCTGCTTCTCTGCCTCTACCCCTGTGTACACAGGTGTGTGTGGTTCTCCTGCAACACAAGTGACTCTTGTACCAGTCTACTGGCATGGCACCATAATGACAAGCTACTGCATATATAAAATGTACTTCTAATATCACACATGAAATAAATGTTCTTTGACAGTTCATAATAAAGTTATTTATTAAATAGAATCCACAGGCTCAACATAATAAAGTTATTTCTTCTTTAAAAAAAAAATAAGGTTGCACCTAATTCAAAAGTGTTTTTCCATGGGGCTCTATAGAGCCCAAGAGTTGTCACAGGGGCTGATAGATGACATATGTATGACTGTGGGCAGGGGAAGGAGAGCAGGGTAGGGAAAGGGTTATACCCAATCAGCTGGAAGTTATACTTTATTACACTTTTATATGTTTTATAGTTGGGAATTCCATGTTAAAGTTTATTTGGAAAAAAAGGTTTTGCTACTTAAAACAGCTTTTTCAAAGCACTGCTTTAGACCATCGTAGTTATGATTTTCCAATGCAATACACTAAGAGGGTCAAACAGACAGAAAGAACAACATGAATATAAAATGTTCTCCATTATTGCCCTCTGTATTTTATTTATTTATTTATTTTACTTTTTTTTTTTTGAGACAGAGTCTTGCACTGTCACCCAGGCTGGAATGCAGTGGCATGATCTTGGCTCACTGCAACCGACGCCTCCCGGGTTCAAGTGATTCTCCTGCCTCAGCCTCCCAAGTAGCTGGGATTACAGGCACCTGCCACCACACCTGGCTAATTTTTGTATTTTGTAGTAGACACAGGGTTTCGCCATGTTGTCCAGGCTGGTCTCGAACTCCTGACCTCAGGTGATCCACCCACCTCAGCCTCCCAAAGTGCTGGGATACAGGCATGAGCCACTGTACCCGGCTGCCCTCTGTATTTTAGACTTAACAGCAAGAGAGATTTGATATAAAAGAGGTGAAAACCATGACTTAACACTTCCTAGAAAATTATCATGAAAATCCAAATTTTATGATAACTAATTCTACTATGCACACATTAAGGGATTAAACAGTTCCCTTTCTTAAACACTTCCAATCTGAAGCAAAATCAAATAGAACAACAAAGTCTGTCAGTACCTGTGGTTGTTGTGTACTTCATGGTTCTTTGCCTCCACACCCATGTCCTATAACATAAATCCAAAAGGAATTATAATTAAACAGAATAGGCAACGCAATTGTTCTTTCAAAAGAATTTCAGTTTCTTAAAACATGAAACCTTAAGTCAACCAACAGTGCTTTAGTAAGGCTTTCTTAGTGGGTAGAAAACTAATCTAGAACTCAAGAGTTAGAGATCTGGCTGTTTTCCCTCGTGCTACCTGTCCTTGAATGAGTCACCTAGCTGCTTGTTCCTGAGGCTGGCATAAGACCACAGAGTCAGAGATGATTAAACAACCAAGGTATACTAACATCATCTAGTTTAGTTTTTTTGAAACCTTTTTGGCTACTACTCACAATACAAACCACCAAGGACACACACTTAATGAAAACAGATGTTTTGTTAAAAATGACTTATTCTGCCTTTTGGCACTTTCAGTTGTATCCTATTTTATTAAAATACGTTGGTCAATCTACAGTTGGAAAAATACCAATCAAGTTGAAACATGAGACATGTTTAAAAAGTAAGACCAGAGAAATAAACGGAAGTTAAACAGGGGCAGCAGAAAGAATGTTGGCTGTGGGACCAGAAGAGCTGCGTTCTCATCCAAGTCCCTCCAATGACCAGCTTGCCCAGAGTCGAGTCACTTTACATCAGTGTTTCTCAAACTTTTTTTCATTATTACTCTCCTAATGAGAAAACTTGTAAAAGATTTTATTCCTTGCAGGAAGGGTGGGATAAGGTTGAGCTTAGGTAAGCCGTAAACCATGAAAAAAATCTAAGATTTTCTGGCTCTCCCAAGAATCAATTTCCACCCAGCGGTGATATCATCCCAGTTGAGGATGCAAGATTTAATATCTTAGGTTTCAGTGTTCTCACACACGAGATGAGACTGTAAGAGGTGATCTTGAAGGTACCTCTCAGTTTTACAAGGATTATATAATGCTATTCCAAGTCCTTGTACTAAAATGAAATGAAGAAATGGGGAGACAAGATGACTTGAGGTGTCTTAACGAGGTAGAAATCTCAACAATTTTTAAGTTTCATGATACCTGTTTATAAAATAAGGTAACAATGAACCATTAACCAAGAGCTGACAGAAAACAGGCCAGATTCACTTTAGGAACAAAAAAGTATAACGTCTATTAAGTTTCAGCTAAAGAGGATAAGCGGGCTGGGCGCGGTGGCTCACGCCTGTAATCTCACCACTTTGGGAGGCTGAGGCTGGGGGATCACCTGAGGTCAGGAGTTCGAGACCAGCCTAGTCAATATGGTGAAACCCCATCTCTACTAACAATACAAAAATTAGCCAGGTGTGGTGGTGTGTGCCTGTAATCCCAGCTACTTGGGAGGCTGAGGTAGGAGAATCACTTCAACTTGGGAAGCAGGGGTTGCAGTGAGTGAAGATCACACCACTACACTCCAGCCTGGGCGACAGAGTTAGACTCTGTCTCAAAAATAAATAAATAAATAAAAATTTTAAAAATTTAAAAAAGCATAGGCAGGGAAACCAACAAATTACAGAAGCAATTCCACCTATCTTTTTGTCTATACCTGGAAGATGTGGTTATAAAGGACTAACTAACCATTTTAGATTATTCACAAAGCACAAGATAAAAGCACAGCATGTGCATTAGAAACTATGTAACTAGGCAGTAGTATATACATACTATGTATATGACTATGTAGTTGAGCAGGACTAGTATTTCACTGGAGCCAAGATGCGGGAGACACCTACACATCTATATGCATCTATACACTCACTGCCCTACAGTGCACACTTAGATGCTGCCATCCATGAGGAGCTGCTGGGGAGACCCACAGCTTTGGCAGGAGAGTTCCGTGAGCTGGCTTCCTCAGGAGGCTGCTGCTTTCCCATACCTTTCCATTTGAGCTGACCTTACCTTCTTGATCATGAAGGAGGGGGATCATCTTTTCTGATCTTTATGAGGTATTTTCTAGCTCATAGCATCATCTTCCCTTCACATTCTTCAGATAGGCTTCTGATACGTTTCAAGGCCTATTCTGGGCAGATTTATCTATTAAATCATTGTTGGTTGGTAAAGGTAGCTTAAGACTGATTAAGTTTCAAGGCTACTGTTGACCTAAAGCTTTCTTTTGCAATCTTCTAGTGAAGACAGAAGAAGGGAGGCAGTGAGAAAGAGGGGGAGGGAGGGAGGAGGAGGGGGGTTGGGGGGGGAGACAGAGAGAGAGAGAGAGAGAGAAAGAGAGAGAGACAGAGCGCCCACTTAACTATAATCCTCTATCCCAACAATGTTCTGATCATCTATTCCATTTTCACAATTATCTAAGCTGCAACTTAAAAACAATGGCTTAAACAAGATTAAGAAGCTGCTTCCCTGATTCAAGGTGGCTCTATACCAGCTTATTGTCATGTAATTCTGTCACTAGAAATTATTTTCTCTGAGCTACTAGAGATTCATAACATAAAAATAGTGTAAACTATCTGCACTATTAAGATTTTTTTTTTTTTTTTTGAGATGGGATGTTACCCAGGATGGAGTACAGTGGTGTGATCATGGCTCGCTATGGCCTGGAACCCCTGGGCTCAAGCCATCCTTGCCCTCCTCATCCTCCCAAGTAGCTGTGGCTACAAGTGTGTGCCACTATGCCTGACTAATTTTTTAACGTTTTGTAGAGATGAAGCCTCACTATGTTGCCCAGGCTCGTCTTGAACTCTTGAGTTCAAGCAATCCTCCCACCTTGGATCTCACAGTGCTGAGAAAGTGCTAAGAATACAGGCATGAACCAACTCTCCTGGTGAAGAGTTTTACTTCTATAAGCCATTAACAACTCTAACACTCTCCACAGTGACATACTTGAGGACAGTTCTATAGACAATAGCTAAGCTTTGAAAGGGAAGAGAGAAAATGGGTCTATGGTACTAACCTGAAGAGCCCTGGAAACCTAAGAAAAGAAAAACCAGAAGAACAAGAAGAACATTAACATTACTTTCACCAACTTTTTTGTTTGTTTGTTTGTTTGTTTTAGATGGAGTCTCACTCTGTCGCCCAGGCTGGAGTACAGTGGCGCAATCTCAGCTCACTGCAAGCTCTGCCTCCTGGGTTCACGCCATTCCCCTGCCTCAGCCTCCTGAGTAGCTGGGACTACAGGTGGGACTACAGGACTACAGGCGCGCACCACCACGTCCGGCTAATTTTTTTGTATTTTTTTTTTGTTGTTGTTTTTTTAGTAGAGACGGGGTTTCACCGTGTTAGCCAGGATGGTCTTGATCTCCTGACCTTGTGATCTGCCCGTCTCGGCCTCCCAAAGTGCTGGGATTACAGGCGTGAGCCACTGCGCCCAGCCAACTTGCCACAACTTTCTTATGTTTCTCCTGAGCACTCCTAAAATTAAGTAACTAAAAAGGGTATCTACAATATTTCTGGAAAAAGCAAGCAAACGTTCATTTAAATGGTTGAGTTTGCGTTTATAGACTGATTTTATGTACGAGATTGTGCTTAAATCTCATTCCATGAGTTAATTCATTTAATTTTCACAACCCAAAGTACTAGTATCATCTCCAAGGTGAGAAAATTAAAGAAGAAATATTAAGTAACTTACCCAAAGTCACACACCTACTGAGTAGCTAACTAAGCTAAGACCCCAGCCTTGACTGCAGAGTCTGTGCCGTTGAACACTAAACTGTCAAGCTTTCCAGAATGATGGAGGATGATAACCATGAAGCAAAAGAAGACAAAGAAGCAAGCTATCTACAAGCCTGAGGGTGTTTCTACTGCCAGAGTTATTGCCACCAAAGCTTAGAGCTCAAAATTTGAAACAGAGCTGGAGTCAGGTGAGCTAGACTGTGTCATCTGATAGCGTTGTTCAAACTTGGGTACAAGAGTTTTTGACAAAATAATTTCCCAGCTCTGTGGAAGGTACATTTGCTCTTCTTGACAACTTTATTCCTTCTAACAATGAGAATGAACTTCAGGAGTCTTTCTCTGAACTGGACACCTGATGGGGCACAACTGAACTGAAAAACGCTTTGAGGGCATCCTGGCCCCATTTCTTAATAGCTGTGTTCCACTGAGCAAGTCGTTGATCCCTTCGGGCTTCCCCGGAACCGGATTATAACAACACTCCCACCTAAGAGGTGCTGCGAAAGCCCGATGCAAACGGCTACAAGCTGCAGCGACGGCGAGGGGAGCCTGGAGGATGGTGGGCCCAGTCCTCAGAAATGGAAAACCGAAGCCAACGGCGCGCTGAAGCGTGGATGTGCGGAAGCGGAGAGAAAGGGAAGGACTGGTGGGGATGTCTTCCTCCCGACGCCGTGACTGCCAGCAGACCCGCCCCCCGAAAGTGGCTGGGGTTTTTCTACCGTCCTCCCCACCCCGACCCTGGGTCCTGCCGCACCTCCCACCGCTCACTCGGGTCAGTGCACCCTCGCTCCCGCTTCTGCCCACTGCGCCACGGCCCCTCCACCCACCTCGGCGGCAGGAGCAGGCTCGGGAGACGATGCCACCGGTTCCTCTCCGCCGCCACCAGCAGCACCGACACCGCAGAGGCTGCCGCCATGTCCCTGGAGCCCGGCCGCGCAGCGACTCCCCAGCACAGAGGCGGCTGCGTCCCACAAGCCAAACCCTCCTCTTCACTCCGAAGCCTCGTGACCCCCACCGGCCACCGTCGGAGCCTGAGCCTAGCTTTGGGCTGATCCAAGAATGTGAGGGAGTCTCCAGGAACACCAATCAAAGACCAGAGCCCGGCTTCAGTAGCGACGATTGGACAGTCTGGCCACGTGCTCGTGGGGGTGTGGCCTTTATTTCTGCGCCCCGTGGGTCCTGGGCGGACTTAGGCAAGGGTGTTCACCGTCCTCCGCCTCCTGGTGCCCTGTCACTGTTTCTTACTACAGCCCGTGTAGTTCTTTTCTCTCGTCAGCTTCTGGAAGAAGAACCCTGGGGAAGAAGCCAAATGCGGATGGAGAGCAGGATACAGAATTCTCTAGTGCTCTCGGGGATGAAAAAATAAATAAATAAGCTAAAGTGAAAATCTTTAAACCACCTGAGCTTAAAACAGGTGTTCTAACGGACTATTGGGAAAAAAAGGACGTCAAAGAGCAAACTGAGGAATATCGAGAGAATAAAGAAACTGTAAACACTACATGCAGATGCTTTATGAGGAAAGCAGGAGGGAGAAATTAGGGAAGAT
Organism: Papio anubis; assembly: GCF_008728515.1. Lineage (NCBI taxonomy): Eukaryota > Metazoa > Chordata > Mammalia > Primates > Cercopithecidae > Papio > Papio anubis. Next base: position 107,774,072 of record NC_044977.1, on the reverse strand, counting down.
AAATGAAGAAATAAATGAATTCAGGAAACCAATTTCAAAGGACTAGTAAACCCACAGGTTCACAAAAAATAACATAGTTATCTAATCAGAAATAGAGAAAAATGTACATTTGACATGATTTAAAAAACATAAGCGGGGTAAAATCACAGACATAGAAAACAAATTATAGACTTGTAAGATGCTAATTTTGCTTAACTTCAAGTGAACTTAAAACTCTGGATGACCGAGGCGGGCGGATCACGAGATCAGGAGATCGAGACCATCCTGGCTAACATGGTGAAACACCGTCTCTATTAAAAATACAAAAAATTAGCCGGGCTTGGTGGCAGGCGCCTGTAGTCCCAGCTACTCAGGAGGCTGAGGCAAGAGAATGGCGGGAACCCGGGAGGCGGAGCTTGCAGTGAGCCGAGATCGCGCCACTGCACTCCAGCCTGGGCAACAGAGCCAGACTCCGTCTCAAAAAAAAAAAAACAAGAGAAAAAGAAAAATAGAAAAAAAAACTCTGGATGAAATGGATGATGTTACAAGAAAATACAATTTATCGACCGGGCGCGGTGGTTCACGCCTGTAATCCCAGCACTTTGGGAGACCAAGGGGGGTGGATCACGAGGTCAGGAGATCGAGACCATCCTGGTGAACATGGTGAAACCCCGTCTCTACTAAAAATACAAAAAATTAGCCGGGCGTGGTGACGGGCGCCTATAGTCCCAGCTACTCGGAGGCTGAGGCAGGAGAATGACCTGAACCCGGGAGGCGGAGGTTGCAGTGAGCTGAGATCGAGTCACTGCCCTCCAGCCTGGGCGACAGAGCCAGACTCCGTCTCAAAAAAAATAAATAAATAAATAAAATAAAAATACAATTTATCAAAATAGATCCTGGAAGAGACAAAATTTAAGCAAACCATTACCATAGAAAAAATAGAGAAGTTTATCAAAGAACTATCCTTGCTACCACCACGAGCCACTTTCACTTTCGCCTTCACCCCTAAAAGTTACAAAAGCCCTCCATGTCTTGCAAGAAAATTCCACACAAATGAGTAGTTGACTAAAATGCTATTAATTCTGTCAGAGCACAAAAAAGATGGAAGTCTTCCAAATTCTTTTAAAAAAGTAAACATAACTTTGATACCAAAATCAACAAAGATACCATGCACACACGCACGACAGACCAGTTTCACTTATAAGTATCAGTGGAAAAATTCTAAATAAAATATTAACTGCTCTGGGTGCTGTGGCTTATGTCTTGTAACCCCATCACTTTGGGAAGCCAAGGTGGGAGGACTGCTTAAGCCTAAGAGTTTGAGACCAGCCTGGGCAACATAGTGAGACCCCCATCTGTACAAGAAATTTTTTAAAAAACCGGGCATGATGAGGCACACCTGTAGTCCCAGCTACTCGGGAGACTGAGGCAGGATCAATTGAGCCCAGGAGTTTGAAGCTTCAATGAGCTCTTATCATGCCACTATACTCCAGCCTGGGTAACAGAGTGAGAGAACATCTCTAAAAAAAAAGCAAAAAAATTAACTGAAGTATCCTGTAGCATATGAAAAGAATAACACACTGTAAATAGGCAAGGTTTATTCCAGAAGTGTAAGGATGATTCACTATTAAGAAATCAATTAATAAAATGAATCATATTAATAGTTTAAAAGAGAAAAAAATCTTATTATATTCACAGATGCTTAACAGATCACTGACAAAATCCGACATTCATTCTAGATTTTAAAACTCAGTAACTCAAAAAGTGATTGGGACCAGTGATTAGCCCTTTGGGGAAAAAAGTTGGGTCCCTACTCACTTCTTACGCCTAACACCAAAATACTCCAAGTGGATAAAAGATTAAATATAAAAGGTGAAAGCATAAAAGTGCTAGAAGACATTATGGGAGGTCTTAGAGCAGAGAAAGTTTTTCCTCTTCTTCTTCTTCTTCTTCTTTTTTTTTTTTTTTTTTTTTTTTTGAGAGTGTCGCCCAGGTTGGAGTGCAATGGCATGATCTCGGCTCTCTGCAACCTCCACCTCCCAAGTTCAAATCATTCTCCTGTCTCAGCCTCCCAAATAACTAGGATTACAGGCATCCGCCACCATGCCTAGCTAATTTTTTGTATTTTTAGTAGAGACAGGGTTTCACCATGTTGGCCAGGCTGGTCTCGAACTCCTGACTTCAAATGATCCACCTGCCTTGGCCTCCCAAAGTGCTGGGATTATAGGCATGAGCCACTATGCCCAGCCAGAGAAAGCTTCTCTAAATATAACACAATACTCGGAGGCTATAATGGAAAAAAAAAGGAAGGATAACTTCAACTACATGAAAAAGTTTTAAAATCTGCACAGCAAAACATACACATAAAGTCAAACAGCAAACAGAATAATTCTGCAACTCTTATCACAGATGAAAGGCTACTTTCCTTAATATATAAAGAACTATAAATCAATAAGAAAAAATCTATAATGAAAGAGAAAATGGTCAAAGAATATGAGGAATTCACAGAATAGAAAAAGTAAGTAAATATAAAACCCACTTAATCTCATACCATAAAAGAGAAATACAAAATAAAACTATAATGATACACCACACTTCACCTATCATATTAGCAGATAACATAAAGTTAAGCACACTGTAATTAGTGAGGGGTGTGAGAATATTATTACACTTTACTGTTGCAAGTAAAATTTGGCACAACCATTCTGCATAGCACTTTTACAATATTTATCAAAAATGCAAATTCACAAACTCTTTGATCTAGCAAAAGTATTTCTTGGAATTCACCTACAGTTATACCCATAGATGTTTGAAATGATATATGATTAAGGAAATTTTTTATAGCGTTGTTGGAAATAGCAAACTAATTAAAGAAACTAGTTACATAATGTACATGCAGGCCAGGCATAGTGGCTCACGCCTGTAATCCCAGCACTTTGGGAGGCTAAGGTAGGCGAATCACCTGAGGTCGGGAGTTGGAGACCATCCTGACCAACATGGAGAAACCCCATCTCTAGTAAAAATACAAAATTAGCTGGGCGTGGTGGCGCATGCCTGTAATCCCAGCTACTCGGGAGGCTGAGGCAGGAGAATTGCTTGAACTGGGGAGGCGAAAGTTGTGGTGAGCTGAGATCATGCCATTGCCCTCCAGCCTGGGCAACAAGAGCAAAATTCCATTTCAAAAAAAAAAAAGTACATGCAGAAAAATAATGAATTACTATGCAGTAATTGAAAAAGAATGAGAGAGCAATATGTACTCATAAAACACTGATGAGTGAAAAAAGCAAAATAAAAAACTGTGATGATTATTTCATCGTTTATGTAAAAGTAGGAGAAAGAAAATTCCCATATGCTTATACATGTGGAAATATCCTCTAGGCAAGAAAAGTTGTTGTCTTGAGGACAGAAATGATGGAGGTGAACATTTACTGTACACATTTTTGCATCTTTTGCATTTCGTACCTTAGGCCTGTATTAGCTATTGTGAAAGCTGTCATAATCAAAATGGAGTCACTAATGGTAAAAAGAAAAAAGAAAAAAAAAAAAAAAAAACTCTTACAAATAGAGCTGGGGAAGGCTACGAAGAGAGTGTTTTCATGCTTGTATTCCTGATAACAAAAAGTGTCACAAAAGACCGCCAAAACTGGCCTGGCGTGGTGGCTAACGCCTGTAATCCAAGCACTTTGGGAGTCCCAGGTAGGTGGATCACCTGAGGTCCGGAGTTCAAGACCAGCCTGACCAATATGGTGAAACCCTGTCTCTACTAAATACAAAAATTAGCTGGGTATGGTGACGGGTGCTCATAATCCCAGCTACTTGGGAGGTTGAGGCAGGAGAATAACTTGAACCTGGGAGGTGGAGGTTGCAGTGAGCTGAGATCGCGCCATTGCACTCCAGTCTGAGCAACAGAGTGAGACTCTGTCTCATTTAAAAAAAAAAAAAAAAAAAAAAAAGACTGCCAAAAACCACAACCTTGCACAAAGGCCATCACAACCTTACACAAAAATTACTTCTGCAAGAACATGTGTCCAGCAACTGCCTATGGAACCCTGGACTGTCATTACCCATGTTATTCATCTTTGTAGCCGAGGATAATTATTTCAAAACAATTACATAATACTCTTCATGTTTTCCTTTAAAACGCTTACTCCCATTGCAATGGCTTATTCCAAAATAAATCTTTTTCTTTTATAAAACCTCTCTCTGTTCCTTATTTAGGCTGACACTATAGAAAAATACATAATTTTAAAATGTTTTGTTTTGCTATAACTTCAAACTTACAGAAAAGCTGCAAGAATAGTACCCTTCACCTAGATTTCCCAAATGTTTCTTTTTTCTTTTCTTTCTTTTTTTTTTCGTTCGAAACAGAGTCTTGCTCTGTCGCCCAGGCTGGAGTGCAGTGGTGCAATCTCGGCTCACTGCAACCTCAGCCTCCCAAGTTCAAGCAATTCTCCTGCCTCAGCCTCCTGAGTAGCTGGGATTGCAGGCGAGTGCCACCATGCCAGGCTAAATTTTGTATTTTTAGTAGAGGTAGAGTTTCACCATGTTGGCCAGGCTGGTCTCGAACTCCTGACCTCAGGTGATCCACCCGCTGTAGTCTCCCAAAGTGCTGGGATTACAGGCGTGAGCCACCACGCCCAACCCAAATGTTTCTATTTTATCGCATTTGCTTTATCTTTCTCTCTCTCTCCCTCTCCTCATACAGATATAGATATATATGTGTACATATACACACTCACACATGCATACACTCACATTTTCTTTTGGAACCATTTGAAAGCAAGCTGCAGACATGATGCTTTTTTTTTTTTTTTTTTTTTTTTACCTCTAACTATGTCACTGCATATTTCCTAAAACAAGGAAATTTTATCATTTGCCTGCAGAATATTTTTGAAGATTGTGAAGTTAACACTGATACATACTATTATTTATTCTACAGACCTACTTCGACTTTCAACAATTGTTCCAAAAGAAAACATTGTAGTGGCTGGGTGCGGTGGCTCATGCCTGTAATCCCAGCACTTTGGGAGGCTGAGGCGGATGGATCATTTGAGGTCAGGAGTTCGAGACCAGCCTGGCCAACATGGTAAAATCCCATCTCTACTAAAAATACAAAAAAATAAAAAAGTAGCCTGGCATAGTGGCACTCACCTGTAGTCCCAGCCACTGGGGAGGCTGGGGCAGGAGAATCGCTTGAACCCAGGAGATGGAGGTGGCAGTGAGCTGAGATGGTGCCATTGCACTCCAGCCTAGGCAACAAGAGTGAAACTCCATCTCAAAAAAAAAAAAAAGAAAGAAAAAGAAAACACTGTAGTACACATTGCATTGACTCTTAGGTCACTTAATTTGGAATGATTCCTCTGTTTTGTTTTTATTATTATTATTATTATTTGTTGTTGTTGTTGTTGTTGAAATGAAGTCTCACTGTGTCTCCCAGGCTGGAGTTCAGTGGCGTAATTTCGGCTTACTGCAACCTCTGCCTCCTGTATTCAAGTGATTCTCGTGCCTCAGCCTCTCGAGTAGCTGGGATTGCAGGCACACACCACCAAGCCTAGCTAATTTTTTTTTCTTTTTTTTTTTTTTTGTAGAAACGGGGGTTTCACCATGTTGGCCAGGCTGGTCTCAAACTCCTGACCTCAAGTGATCTACCCGCCTCAGCCTCCCAAAGTGCTGGGATTACAGATGTGAGTCACTGCACCCAGTCTGATTCCTTCGTTTTTAAAAAGATGCTCATGATGCTGACATTTTTTATGAGCACAGGCCAGTTGTTTTGTACAATATCCTTGAATTTGGGTTTGTCTAAAATAAAATCAGATCAAATTTAAATTTTTAAAAAGATTATTGAGCATACAAAACAACAGTTCCCCAACTAGAGAGCTCTGTGCAGCTTCCTAAACGAGGAAGTACATTGATCTCTGTTGTGCAAATAAAGCTGCATAAACTTGTTTGTATTGGCTTAATGTTATTATACTGACAAGGAGGAAAAAGTGTGTTATGGTTAGAGCTAGCATTTTCAGGGAAATTAGGATAGTTTAATTTTTGACTACACATGGCTGTGGGTTGTTGGCCTAGGGAAATATCCAAACTGTGGCCTCTAATTTTATTTTTCTTTAACAGGTTCATCTGGTATTTCTTCATGATTCGATTAGGTAATTGGATTCCTCCCTTTGGGCAGGAACACCACAGAAGTGACATCATACCCATTTCAGTGCATCGTATCTGGAGGTACATAATGTGAGTTCGTTCCATCACTGCTGATGTTCACTTTATCACTTGATTAAATTGGTGTCTGCCAGGTTTCCTCATTGTAAATATATATATTTTTTTACATTCCATATGGTTTTGTCTCTGAGAGGTAGAATTGTGTTTCATTCTCTACCACTCCTTCTCAACATTACTTCTTAATAATTTTCTGCACTTTGCAAAGTTCCACAAGAAACAGACATGACTTTAACAACAAGTAAGGTTTAAATCTGATTGAAGAAAATATTGGTGGGAAGGAAGCAGAAGTGGAGGTACAGAGTTAGAAGCTGGTGTGCTGTTCTCTCTATAACTCCACCCACTGGTCCTGTTTTAGAGCAAGTATGATTATTTCCAATTTCTGGGGCAAGGGCAGTTATATTAATCCGTCATCCTCGCAATTGCTCCAACAGAAGTGTAGAACAGCCCGAGTAGCCTCTTGGGCGTTCAATAGGTGTATCTGGGATAAAACTAAAGCCCAAAGGAATAACCCATTATACCATCAGATGTATTGAAGGACTTTGCATGCTGGGTTTTTTTTTTTTTTTTTTTTTAGGTTCGGGGGTACAAGTGCAAGTTTGTGGTTTTCTGTTTTGTTTTGCTTTGTTTTGTTTTGTTTTTTGAGACGAAGCTTCTCTCTTTGTTGCCCAGGCTGGAGTGCAGTGGTGCGATCTCTGCTCACTACAACCTCCACCTCCTGGGTCCAAATGATTCTTCTGTCTCAGCCTCCCAAGTAGCTGGGATTACAGGCACTGGCCACCATGCCCAGCTAATTTTTGTATTTTTAGTAGAGGCTGGGTTTCACCATTTTGTCCAGGCTGGTCTCGAACTCTTGACCTCAGGTGACCTGCCCGCCTCGGCCTCCCAAAGTGCTAGGATTACAGGCGTGAGCCACAGTGCTTGGCCACGTGTAGGTTTTTTATATGGGTATATTGCATGTTGCTGAGGTTTAGTGTACAAATGATCCCGTCACCCAGGTGAGCATAGTACCTGATAGTTCTTCAACTATTGCCTCCCTCCCACCATCTCTCCTCTAGTGGTACCCAGTGTCTATTGTTCTAATGTCTGTATAGATGTGTACTCAACGTTTACCTCCCACTTGTACATGAGAACATGTGGTATTTGGTTTTCTGTTCCTGTGTTAATTCGCTTAGGATAATGGCCTCTAGCTGCATCCATGTTGCTGCAAAGGACATGATTTCTTTCTTTTTTGATGGTTGTGTAGTATTCCATAGTATATGTGTATCACATTTTCTCTTCCAGTCCACTGTTGATGGGCATCTAGGTTGACTCCATGTCTTTGCTATTGTGAATAGTGCTATGATGAACATACTAGTGTGTGTGTCTCTTTGGTAGAATGATTTATATTCCTTTGGGTATATACCCAGTAATGGGATTGGTGGGTCATATGGTAGTTCTGTTTTAAGTTCTTTGAGAAATCTCCAAACTGCTTTCCACAGTGGCTGAACTAATTTACATTTCCACCAGCAGTGTAAAAACATTCTCTTTTCTCTACAACCTCACTGTCTGTTATGTTTTTGACTTTTTAATAATAGCCATTCTGATTGGTGCAAGATGGATCTCATTGTGATTTTGATTTGTATTTCTCTAATGATTAGTGACACTGAGAATTTTTTTCATATGTTTGTTGGCTGCATGTATGTCCTCTTTTGAGAAGTGTCTGTTCTTGTCCTTTGCCCATTTTTAATAGGATTATTTGTCTTTTGCTTGTTGAATTAAGTTCCCTATAGATTCTGGGTACTAGACCTTTGTCAGATGCATAATTTGCAAATATTTTCTCCCATTCTGTAGGTTATCTGTGCATTCTGTTGATGGTTTATTTTGCTGTGTGGAAGCTCTGTAGCTTAATTAGGTCCCAACTGTTGATTTTTGGTTTCGTTGCCATTGCTTTTGGAGACCTAGTCACAAATTTTTTGCCAAGGCTGATGTTCAGAATGGTATTTTCTAGGTATTTTTCTAGGACTTTTAGGACTTTTATAGTTTTAGATCCCTTTAGTCACAATTTTTTTTTTTTTTCTTTTTGAGACAGAGTCTCACTCTGTTGCCCAGGCTGGAGTGTAGTGCCACGATCTCGGCTCACTGCAAGCTCCTCCTACCAGGTTCACGCCATTCTCCTGCCTCAGCCTCCCGAGTAGCTGGGACAACAGGCTCCCGCCACCATGCCTGGCTAATTTTTTTGTATTTTTTAGTGTAGATGGGGTTTCACCGTGTTAGCCAGGATGGTCTCGATCTCCTGACCTCGTGATCTACCTGCCTCAGCCTCCCAAAGTGTTGGGATTACAGGTGTGAGCCACGACACCCGGCATAGTCACAAATTTTTTGGCAAGGCTGATGTTCAGAATGGTATTTTCTAGGTAGTCTTCTAGGACTTTTATAGTTATAGATCTTATATTTAAGTTTTTAATCCATCTTGGGTTAATTTTTGTATATGGAGAAAGGTAGGGATCTAGTTTCAATCTTCTGCATCTGGCTAGCCGGTTATCAGCACCATTTATTGAATAGGGAGTTCTTTCCCCAATGCTTATTATTATCAACTCTGTTGAAGATCAGATGATTGTAGACGTGTAGCTTTATTTCCAGATTCTCTATTCTGCTCCATTGGTCTATGCGTCTGGTTTTTGTACCAGTACCATTTGACATGCTTTTTAATGATGATAAAGATGTTTACATATGTATTATATCACAGGACTGCTCTTTGCTTGTGTCTCTTTGGGAAAATTCCATAAAAGTTCCTTATTCTCCTGAAACAGGCAAACTCAGGACAGGATACACAGCATGGTAAGTCGAGTACAAGTCTGGATTTTGGCTTCCACCAACCCCCTCGGCTGGGAACCCCAGTGCAATAAGCAGCACCCTGTATTTCTGTTACCTCAAAGGGTCATTGTGAAGATTAAATAAGTTATGTCAAATGACCTTTTTTTTTCTTTTAAGATGGAGTCTCACTCTGTCGCTCAGGCTGGAGTGCAGTGGCGTGATCTCGGTTCACTGCAAACTTTGCCTCCCAGGCTCAAGTGATTCTCCTGCCTCAGTCTCCTGAGTAGCTGGGATTGTAGGTGCCTACCACCACGCCTGGCTAATTTTGGTATTTTCAGTAGAGACGGAGTTTTGCCATGTTGGCCAGGCTGGTTTTGAACTCCTGACCTCAGGTGATCTGCCCACCTTGGCATCCCAAAGTGCTAGGATTACAGGCGTGAGCCACCATGCCCGGCCTTCAAATGACCTTTGAAGACTGTAAAGTGATACATACATGTGAGTTATTCTTAGGCCTATTGCAGGAAAGACCAGGAGGTCCAGGAGGGCTGTCAACCCAGACTTTGCACTTAAAAAGGGTTTTAAATTTAAACCTTCTCCGAATGAAGTCATTCATGTAGTCCCAGCAACACAGTGATCAGAGGACAGAAATTTGAACCTGTGCCTCAGTGCGGGACCACACTCCCTACACTGTGCCATGAATTGATATTTCATTTTTGTCTTATAATTATCCTATGAATAGCCACAACTTTGCGTTGTAATTTTTGTGTTAAAATGTTATTTTGTTATATGTCAACATGTAAAATATACCATCATTTTTGAAACATTGTTTTGGCTTTCCTAAATTAAAAAAATACATTCCTCAATAAATGGAAGTGCTCCGAGTCTCTCCGGTCTTCTGAAAATCCATTTTGTAAAATAGAGCAAGGCTCAGTGGTTCTGAAAACAAATGTATGCCAGCTCAGCTTTCTAATACCTAAAAAGGGCCCAGGCGTTTTCCTTATCATCAATCTCATTATTTTAAATGAAACTCTATAACTCCGTTAGTCCTACAAATTTCTTGTTGTTCCCCATGTCAGTTAAGATGTTTTTGCCTGTAACTCACAGAACATCCAACTGAAAATGAGGGAAACTTATTTCACACAACAAGGATAGAAGGTAGGGTGTTTCCAGGACTGGTTAACTCAATAGCTCAATGTTATCACCAAGGATGTGGCCATGTGCTTTCTATCCTGCTCTGCCATTTTCAGCAAGTGTCAAAAGAAGGCTGCAGTGGCTCCTGCCATCACAGCAGACACAACATCAAGCAAAGAAAAGACATTTTCTCTCATGCATATGAGTTTTTCTCCCCCGGTTTAAAAAACCTTTTATTATGGAAAAGCTTTACTATTACAAGAGTGGGTAGAATTATAGAATTATATAATAAATCCCTGTACCCATTACACAATTTTAAAAATTATCAACTCACGATTAACCTTTTTCATCTATATCCCACCTATCACCACTTCCTATAGATCTTTCTGAGGCAAATTTCAACCATCATTTAATTTCATCCATAAATATTTCAGCATATATATATTCAAAAGTAATAACTCTTTAAAAAATAATCAAGGCTAGATATGGCTCACATCTGTAATCCTAGCACTTTGGGAAGCCAAGACAGGAGGATCACTTGAGGCTAGGAGTTCAAGACCAGCCTGGACAACATAGTGAGACCCTGTCTCTACAAAAAATTTTTAAAGATTAGCCAGGTGTGGTGTTCACCTGTAATCCCAGTTACTAGGGAGGCTGAGGTGAGAGGATCACTTGAGCTCAAGAGGTCAAGGCTGCAGTGAACCATGATCATACAACTGCACTCCAGCCTGGGTGACAGAGTGAGACCCTGTCTCTCAAAAAAAAAAAAAACAAAATATCATAATCACACCTAAAAGTATTAACAATAATTGCTTAATATTCTAAAATATACTTAGTTTTTGCATTTCCCTAATTGCCTTATGAATACTCTTTTTTAATTTTTATATATATATATTTTTTGAGACAGAGTCTCACTCTATAGCCCAGGCTGGAAGGCAGTGGCATGATCATGGTACACTATAACCTGATGGTACACTTGATCCTGGGCTCAAGTGATCCTCCCCCATCAACCTCCCAAAGTATTGGAATTATCGGCATGAGCCACCCCAACTGGACTATTTTTTTCTTTCTTTTTAACTTTATAAAATGTATTATTTGCAGTTTCTTTGAACCGCCTTCCAAAAAAGTTTCAACCTTTACAGTCGGTGGGTGAATTTCTTGTGATTCTCCCAATCTATAGGTTCTTCTGTCTCTTTTTCTTTTTTGAGACAGAGTCTTGCTCTGTTGCCCAAGCTGGAGTGCAGTGGCACGACCTTTGCTCACTGCAACCTCCGTCTCCCAGGTTCAGGCGATTCTCCTGCCATAGCCTCCTGAGTAGCTGGGATTACAGGTGTGTGCCACCACACCCGGCTAATCTTTGTATTTTTAGTAGAGACAGGATTTCACCATGTTGACCAGGCTGGTCTCAAACTCCTGACCTCATGATCCCCCTGCCTCGGCCTCCCAAAGTGCTGGGATTACAGGTGTGAGCCACTGCACCCAGCTCTTCTATCTCTCTTTTAATTCCCTTGACTACTTTTTCTAAAGAATTTAAATTGTTCTCTAGTTCCCTAAAGTTCAGATTTTGCTACTGTCTCCTCTTGGTCTCTTTGAATATGATCATCTGTTCTTTGCATTTCCTATAAATTGGTGGTTGTACCAGCCAGCGCCTGCTGGGTCAGACTGCAGACGCATGAGTGCACCTGGCCAAGATCAGAAATACAGCCTTTGCTGGTTAAAGTTAGGTGTCAGCCTGACTAGATTAAAGAACACCTAGATAACTGGTAAAGCATTATGCATTAGTCAGGGTTCTCTAGAGGGACAGAACTAGTGGAATATACATATATTATAAATATGTATTTATATATATATATAAAGGGAATTTTATTAAGTATTCACTCACATAGTCACAAGGTCCCACAAAAGTCTGTCTGTCTGTAGGCTGAGGAGCAAGGAGAGCCAGTCCGAGTTCCAAAACTGAAGAACTTGGAGTCTGATGTGCAAGGGCAGAAGCATCCAGCACGGGAGAAAGATGTAGGCTGGGAGGCTAAGCCGGTCTCTCTTTCCACATTTTTCTGCCTGCTTATATTCTAGCTGTGCTGGCAGCTGATTAGATGGTGCCCACCCATATTAAGGGTGGGTCTGCCTTTCCCAGCCCACAGACTCAAATGTTAATCTCCTTTGGCAACACCCTCACAGACACGCCCAGGATCAATATTTTGTACCCTTCAATCCAGTCAGGTTGACACTCAGTATTAGCCGTCACACATTATTTTGGGGTGTGTCTATGAGGGTGTTTCCAGAGGAGATTGGCATGTGGGTCTCAGTGGATTAAGTGAGGAAGATCCACCTCAACTATCCAATCCACTGGGAACCCAGAGAGAACAAAAACAGAGGAAAAGCTAGTTGGTCTCTCTTTCTCCTGGAGCTGGTATACACACTTCTCCTGCCCTGGGACATGAGAACTCCAGGCTCTCCTGTCTTTGGACTCGAGGACTTACATCAGTCTCCTTTCATCCCCTGCACTCCCGCCCTGGGCTCTTAGGCCTTTGGACTTGGACTGACCCATGCCATGAAGCATCCTGGGGTCCTCTCCAGCTTGCAGACAGCCTGCCGTGGGACTTGTCAGTCTCTATAATCACATGAGCCAATTTTAATAAATCCCTTCTCATATATCTATATATATCCTATTGGTTTTGTCTCTGGAGAATGCTGACTAATACATAACCTAGCAAACCCAGACCATATTGCTGACCGACAGAATCATGAACTGAATAAATAGCTGTTATTTTAAGCCACTAAGTTTTGGGGTGATTTGCTATACAGCAAAAGATAACTGATACACAGAATGAACTCTTTTGTGGTGGACTTGTTTAACTTAACATAACGTCTGAATTTTATTCATGTTTTTGTATTTGTTACATGAAAATACCACAATTGACCTGGCACGGTGACTCACGCCTGTAATCCCAGCACTTCGGGAGGCAAGGTGGGTGGATCACTTGAGGTTAGGAGTTTGAGATTGACCTGGCCAACATGGTGAACCCTAGTCTCGACTAAAAAAAAACTTAGCCAGCCATGGTGGTGGGCACCCATAATCCCAGCTACTCGGGAGGTTGAGGCAGGAGACTCATTTGAACCCGGGAGGCAGAGGTTGCAGTGAGCCAGATCACAGCACTTCACTCCACTGCAGCTTGCGTGACAGAGCAAGACTTCGTCTAAAAAAAAAAAGAAAAGAAAAAGAAAAGAAGAGAAAATACCATAATTTGTTCTCCTGATGATACACCTTTGGATTGCTTCCAGGTTTGGATGATTTTGAATAAAGCTACTATGAGTATTTTTTGCCTCCTTCTGTGGACATACGTACCCATTTATTGTGCATGTATACCTAGCTGTTGAATTTCTAGGTAAGAGAACAGCAAACTAGAGCTCATAGCCCAGCTACCTTCTTTTTTTTTTTTTTTTTGGATGGAGTCTCACTCTGTCACCCAGGCTGGAGTGCAGTGGCATGATCTCGGCTCACTGCAACCTCCGCCTCCCAGGTTCAAGCGATTCTCCTGCCTCAGCCTCCTGAGTTGCTGGGATTACAGGTGCGTGCCACCACGCCTGGGTAATTTTTGTATTTTTAGTAGAGATGGGGTTTCACCATGTTGGTCAGGCTGGTCTCGAACTCCTGACCTCATGATCTGCCCGCCTCAGTCTCCCAAAGTGTTGGGATTACAGGCATGAGGCACTGCGCCCAGCCCACCTACTTATTTTTATAAATTAAGTTTTCTGAATATGGAATATAGACAAGCCTATATTTTTACTTGTTGTCTGTAGTTGCTTTTCATGCTACAACAGCTGAGTAGAATAGTTGCCATAGAAACCATCTGGCCCACAAAACCTAAAATGTTTACTATCTTTCCCTTTACAGGAAAGTGTTGGGACAGTTATATGTTTAAGTTTACAAGAAACTGCCAAAAACTTTTTCTATAATGATTGTATCTTTTTTCTACCAGCAATAAATAGCATTTCCTCATCAATACCTGGTATTGCCCGTCTTTTAAATTGTATCAATTTTGGAGGTTGTGGAATGATGTCTCACTGTGGTTTTAATTTGCAATAGCTAGACTGGCCTTGGCAAGTGGGAAGTCATGCCACCACGTTCACCTATTCACACGCGCATTGTGCAAACACTGTTGTCATTTATGACAAAGCCTAGCTAACTCACTGGCTGAGTTAATTTGTTGACTTGTTTAGGCCAAGTGTGGTGGCTCACACCTGTAATCTTGCACTTTGTCAGGCCAAGATGGGAGGATTACTCGAGTCCAGGATTTTGAGACCAGCCTGGGCAACACGGTAAGACCCCATCTCTACAAAATTAAAAAAATTAGATGGGGGCGGGCACAGTGGCTTATGCCTGTAATCCCAGCACTTTGGGAGGCAGAGATGGGCCAACTACCTGAGGCCGCAGAGCCTGGTGACTGGCCTGACCAACATGGTGAAACCCATCCCCTACTAAAAAATACAAAAAATTAGCCAAGCGGGTGGTGGTGCCTGTAATCCCAGCCACTTGGGAGGCTGGAGGCAGTGAAGAATGGCTTGAACCTGGGAGGCAGGGCTGGGCGTGAGCTGAGATCATGCCACTGCACTCCAGCCTGAGCGATGCATAAGAGTGAGACTCCATCCAAAAAAAAAAAAAAAAAAAAAAAAAAAAAAAATTCAGCCGAAAGTGTGGTAAGGTGGCCTGTGTGGTCAAGCAGCCACCAGGAGGCTGGAGGCAGGAGGATCGGCTTCTCCATCCAGGAGCTCTGAGGCTGCAGGCTATGGCCCATACCATTGCACTCCAGCCTGGGGTGATACAGTGAGAACTTTAATCCCAAAAAAATTGCTGGATCGGTTTGTTCATGGACTCTTTTGGTGGATACTCTCTCGTGATACTAATATGTGATGCAAAAAATATTTATAATTTTATAGCTACCCTAATATGTCCATCCATGATACCTCTACCTCTAGACTCATTAATTTGATGCTCCAGTCTCTTTCTCCAGACCCTTGGCCAGATGACCAGGCCACAGCATTGTCCAAGAATTTGTGTCTTTTCTCATCCCGCGCCACTTTTCCTGCAGTGTCCTGCTTGCTACTCTGCCCACTGGGAAGATTTTCTTTCCCCACTGTGTTTCAGGGGCATCTCTGAATGTGACTGTAAT
This sequence comes from Papio anubis, assembly GCF_008728515.1. Taxonomy (NCBI): domain Eukaryota; kingdom Metazoa; phylum Chordata; class Mammalia; order Primates; family Cercopithecidae; genus Papio; species Papio anubis. The sequence goes on along the minus strand of NC_044977.1, from coordinate 107,758,776 downwards.
ACAGCTGCTGCCCACTTTTGGCTTATACCCACAAACCAAGCCAACTTATGTGTAAACCAATGTGTGCTTTTCCTCCGTTTTCAACTTCTTACCTGTTCCCTCCTGCTGTCCCCTAATAAAATTGATGCAAGCTAGGAGAGGGGCACTGCTGGGCGACATGGGGGCTGGACTGCCTTCTCAAGAAACCTATTCATGCCCTCTGGTCCTGCATGTACTTGATACTGGATGTACCATTTCCTTCTCACAGTTGACTACTGCTGAACCCACCTGACTTTATTGCTCAGTGGATTTGACAGAATCTACCTCAAAACGGGCAGTGCTCCAGGACCCAGTCACATGTCAAGAGCAATTTCTCAAAAGTATATATCTCTGTCTGCTACAAATGGCAGCATGGCCTCGACCTTGCTCAAAACATCTGGGGTCTGTGTTATGATTCTTCCGCTGGAGTTTGCCAAATATTCCATACTGCACCTTTTCTCACCACTGACATCTTCAACACCATAAGGTCTGCCTACCTGGTTCAGGCAGCAGGGCTGACTGCACCGTGGCCTGGACCTGCTGTACCGCTCTTTCCTAACTCTGGCCACATCAAAGGTGGTAACTTTCTATGTCACCTGGTAAATGAACCAGAGGAATTTTCCCAGGTATGAAACGTAGCCTCCAGAGCCTAAAGAGGCCTACCATCCTCTGGTGCTTCCTTCCTTGTGGAAGGGATGCAAGATGCAAAAAATATGTACTTTAATTTTGGGGGGGATATTCTGGAAAGCCTCTGACCTCCTGGGCCCCTAAAAACATCACAGAAGCAGTCAATCCCTGAATCTTCTACCTCCTGGAACATATGTATCTCACCAAGGCCTCCGGCATACTAACCACTTCTTCCTTATCTGTCCAGTTAGCATAATGTCAATGTCATGGATCAGAGTACTGTCCCTATGGGATGCCTGTGTGGTGCCAATCTCTTTGGACTATATGATAGAGGGCAGGAGAGTTAACAAAGCTCTGAGGCAAAACTGCAGATGAATACTGCTGTCCATTCCATGTGAATGAGAACTGGTTTTGATGCTGTTTTTAGCTGGAATGGAAAAGAGCATGTTTTCCAAATCAATGGCTGCATACCATGTACCAGAGGCCTTCGTAATCTGCTCCAGCAATGATACCACATCAGACACAGCAGCTGCAATCAGCCTGCTATTTAAGTTTGTAGGAATCTACAAACTGAGATTCATCCTGTTCCCACAGGGCCTAGACTAATGAATATGGAGAGATGACTGGGAATTCTCTAGGTCTTTAATGGTGATACCGATTCCAACCATCGTGTTCCAGAATATGATATTATTTTTTATTTACTGTCTTGGTGGAGACAAGGAAGAAGGTATTTCAGTTATTCCCACTTGGCCTTTCCTACAATAGTAGCTCTTACTCTACAGACTGGGCACCCAATATGAAGGTTACTCCAACTTTCAAATATAGTAATCCTTGTTGCTCATTGATACTGTGGAAATGACCACTGAATAGGTCCACGGAACCCATGGACCTATTCTTGGGGTACAAGGAGCCCACTACGAGCCAGACTTTAGCCAGGACTCCATTTTTTTCTTTTTCTTTCTTTTTTTTTTTGAGATGGAGTCTTGCTCTGGTGGCCAGGCTGGAGTGCAGTGGTGTGATCTCGGCTCACTGCAACCTCTGCTTCCCAGGTTCAAGCGATTCTCCTGCCTCAGCCTCCCGAGTAGCTGGGATTACAGGCACGCACCACTATGCCTGGTTAACTTTTGTATTTTTAGTAGAGATGGAGTTTCGCCATGTTGGCAGTCTGGTCTGGAACTCCTGAACTCATGATCTACCCACCTCAGCCTCCCAAAGTACTGGGATTACAGGCGTGAGCCACTGTGCCTGGTCTGAGGACTCCATTTTCTACTTGGTTCCTATAAGCCTGGAATTTATCAGGAGTGTCATGATGACAGTTTGGGTCTCTGGGAATCAATGTCAGCTCAGACCCTGTATCCAATAGTGCTTGAAACACGTGGTTCTTTCCTTCTCCTGGTGTACCGTCAGTCAATAAATGGCCGTAGGTCGTGCAATACTGTGAAATATATATCACCCTTTGTCCCTGTTTCCTGGCATACAACTCCTGAAATCCTTAGGATCTCCACAGTGACAGTTTATTATATGCTAATGAGCTGACTGATGGCTGGCCCCCGCTAGGTAGCTCCAGGATGGGGGCTGGTCACTGGAAGAACCGAGGCAGGATTAGAAGGTCAGGACTTTGGATCTCTCTTGCTTAGAGTTTCGATTAGCCTAATCATGCCAACTCCCACAGGGGTACCCAAGAGGTTTCACAGTGACTCAATGGCCACTTAAGTGATTATGAATTCACAGTTTATTGCAAGTTCCACACACCAACAGTCATGCAAATATACTTGGCGCACACACACACACACACACACACACACACACCCGCAGTAATAACAGAGAGTGGGAGGAACCACAGCAAGTAGCTCAGGAGACCAGCAGGCTGACTTACAACCCTTGGGGCTGGTTTTTCTCAGAATGTTGCCAGGGTGGGGTCCATTGCCTCATGGAAAAGAGGCCTCAGAGTTCTCATCGGCAGAGCTTCTGCAGGCATCTTAGCCATGGTCAGTTTCTTTGCAGTTTTTATCGTCCTCCACAGGAGTGTCCTTAACTGTTAACTCAGCGGTCTTTTAGCTCCGCTTTCTTGTCAGGTCTCAGGGGTGCCTGGCCACACAGGCATCTTCACCTCAGAACACCATACATATGCTTAGGGGTCAGCAGTTTCACGGTAGGCTGAGTAACCTGTCACAAGTGATTCCATTTTGAGACATTTAGAGTCACAAAACTTTATTATAAATCACAGTCCCACCCCGCAACCTCCAGGGAGGGAGGGGACTGAAGGTTAAGCTGATCATCAATGGCCAATGTTAATTAATCATGTCTACACAAGAAAACTTTTGTAAAAATACAACAGGGACAAGGTTTGGGAGCTTGCAGATAGCCAAACATATAGGGGCTCACGCATCCATGTGCCGAGAGGGTGGTGCGCCCCAACTCCATGGGGACAAAAGCTCCTGCATTCTGGACCCTTCCAGACTTTGCCCTATGTATCTCTTCATCTGTCTGTGTATTTGTATCCTTTAAAACATCCTTTGAAGGCTGGGTGCATTGGCTCACACCTGTAATCTCAGCACTTTGGGAGCTAAGGCAGGAGGATTGCTTGAGACCAGAAGTTGGAGACCAGCCTGGCAATGTAGTGAGACCCCATCTTAAAAAAAAAAAAAAAATTGGCCAGGCACGGTGGCTCACAGCTGTAATCCCACCCCTTTGGGAGGCCAAGGGGGGCAAATCACGAGGTCAAGAGATACAGACCATCCTGACCAAGATGGTGAAACTCTGTCTCTACTAAAAATACAAAAATTAGCTGGGCGTGGTGGTGGGTGCCTGTAATCCCAGCTACTCAGGAGGCTGAGGCAGGAGAATTGCTTGAACCCAGAAGGGGAGGTTGCAGTGAGCCAAGATGGCGCCACTGCACTCCAACCTGGTGACAGAGTGAGACTCCGTCTAAAAAATAAAAGAAAGAAAAAAATTAGCTGAGCTTAGTGGTGCGAGCCTATGGTTCCAGCTACTTAGAAAGCTGAGGTGAGGAAAAAAAAAAAAAAAAGAATGAAAGCAAGCTGAGGTGGGAGGTTCCCTGGAGTCCAGGAGGTCAAGGCTGCAAGGAGCTGCGGTCACACCGCTGTGGTCCAACCTGGATGACAGAAGAAGACTCTGTCTTTAAAAAAAAATGTCCTTTATAATAAACTGGTAAAAGTGTTTCCCTGAGTTCTGGAAGCCAGTCTAGCAAATTAATAGAACCCGAGGAGGGAGGGAGTTGTGGAAACCCTGATTTTTAGCCGGTGGGTCAAAAGCACAGGCAAAATAACCCAGGGCCTGCAATTGGCATTGGAAGTGCAGAGGGGGTGGGGAGCAGTCTTGGGGAGTGACTCCTCAACCCGTGGGATCTGATGCTGCCTCCAGGTAGTGTCAGAATTGAACTGAAGGAACCCATGTGGTGTCCACTGCAGAACTGATGGCTTGCTTGGTATTTGGGGGTGGGGAGAAACATACACATTTGGTCACAGCAGTTTTCCATGTTGATTGTTGTGGTGTAAAAGAAGACGTAAAACAGTTTTTTCCTCTCAAGTCCCTTTGGGGGAAGAGGGGGAAGAATCTTCATAGGCTCTTCCTCTTAGAGCCAAGCCACTTCTTCAGGCAGTGGGCTCCAGATCTAAAAACTGCCTCGGTTCTGGAAACCGAGCAAGGATTCGTGGTATTTTATTGGAGTGACCACCCTTAGCCTCCTGCCTCTCCACTGTCTGTTGTCATTGCTGTTGCTTTAGATGTTAAGCAGGACCTGTGCTGGCTGGCTCTCTATTTTGCTCCTTGGGATTCCCTACTCCATTAACCACATCCACGAACGCTGCAAACCGTGCTCCTTTGGATGTCCCTCTACCTTGCCAGTTGTTATGGTAATGACGGTCTCCCAGCTTGTGGTGGCTAAATCTGCCACCTGGCTTTGTTTCAGGGGACCCACAGTCCCAGCTTTGGGACCTCTCTCCTACCATCTGTGTTACAAAAGAGCCACACCAATGTGCTCAGGAATGCTGGCACCCCTCTGACGGCCTTGGTAAAAGATGTATCCTGAGCCCTCTCATGGAAAACAATCCTCTAGCGTGTCTTCTGACCTTATTAAAATACATCCACTCAACACTCTCCTCAACCTCCTTATTCCTTCCTCTGCTGTCTGCCAGGGTCACTCAGGCATCTCCGTTTTGCTTAGAATTGGGTATCATTTCTTCCAGGCTCCTCAGAGCCATCTCATAGCAAGTGTCCATTCCCTGGAATACTTGCTGGGTGTTAAATACCATGTTCAAGAATCTACCCTCAGGTCAGTGAATTCTTGCTTACCCAGATTTACCTTCTGGCTCTATTGATCAAGCACCTTCAAAATCCAGCCCCAGGAGTATTCACCTGGGTCCAGCCTGTCCGTGCCAGCGGATTCTTGCCTTTTTGTGTGTGTGTAGTCTCTTTCCCCACTTATCATGTTACCAGATAGAAGGTCCTAAATGTGGCCAGGCACAGTGGCCCATGCCCATAATACCAGCACTTTGGGAGGTCGAGGTGGGTGGATCACCTGAGGTCAGGAGTTCGAGACCAGCCTGGCCAACACGGTGAAACCCGTCTCTACTAAAATTACAAAAATTAGCTGGACATGGTGTGGGACACCTGTAATCCCAGCTACTGGAGAGGCTGAGGAAGAAGAATCGCTTGAACCCCAGAGGCGAAGGTTGGAGTGAGCTAAGATTGTGCCATTGCACTCCAGCCTAAGCGACAAGAATAAGACTCTATCTCAAAAAAAAAAAAAAAAAAAAGTCCTAATTGTGATGTCCAGGTTCTTGGCATATTGGACAAAGAATTGAACACAACGCCACGGAGTGGGCACAGATTTATCGAAGACAATTCACAGAGTGGGAGCAGGCTCAAGCAAGCAGCTGCTGAAGAGCCCCCTCAGTTAGGGTTTTTATTCAGCTAGAAAGAACCCAGCAAAACCCCTAGGAAACCCTTAGAGGCCTCCAATTGGCCACATCCCATGAAGGACTGGCCGGTGGCCAATCGGGGGCTGAAGTGGCTTGTCACAGAGACAAGGATGTGACCTATATGCTGCACCTGCAGCTCTCCTGCTCATGCGCACTGGCTGCACCTGCTGCTCCCCTGCCCGTGCGGACTGGCTGCACTTGCTGAAACCCTGCTAACCCCAGCTTCCCTATTCTCCTGCCTCAATCAGGCCAAGCATGTGTTCAGTTGCATTTTACCCCTAGTTCTCAGCCTGGCAAGGAGGAGAGGAGGGGGGTCACCTCTTGCCTTGTGAGAGAGGCTTCGGTAGCATCTTCCAGAAAACTGACGTGCTAGCACCAAGTAGGGAAGGCTGGGCTACATCTGAAATCCCAGATGTTCTGGGCTTTTGCAGAGTCAAATATCACTGGTGGAATCCATCTCAGTGCCCCTGCGCTGTGGTTCAGGATCCCAGATTTCCCCGCCAGAGCCCTGCGCTTTCTATACTGGACCTGCGTGCGCCAGACACTCAAATCTCTTTGAAGCTCTGTAGATTTGCAATCTTTTTTTTTGTTTTGAGACAAGGTCTTGCTCTGTCAGCCAGGCTAGAGTGCAGTGGTGAGATCACTGCTCACTGCAGCCTTGACCTCCTGGGCTCAAGCTATCCTCCCATCCCAGCCTCCCGAATAGCTGGGACCATAGGTGAGCATGAGCATGCCCAGCTAATTTTTTAACTTTTTGTAGAGGCAGAAGTCTCTCTATGTTGCCACACTGGTCTCAAACTCCTGGGCTCAAGCAGTCCTCCCACCTCGGCCACCCAAGGTGCTGGTTTTACAGGCATGAGCCATCAAGCCCAGCTTGCAATTAGATTTTTGACCGGCTGTTCAAAACCGGGTCTATCTTGCCACTACGGAAGATAATGCCTGTTATGTAAGCTACCTCTAGGCTCTCCTACTCTCATACTTGGTGATTCACTGCTTGTTAACAGCCCTCAGTCTCTGTTATTCCCCTGAAGGGCTAGCAACACAATTTAGTAGGACAGCCCATTTTGCTATGGTAGGCATTGCTCTCGCATATTGTTAAATGCTTGTGAAATCACACCTGCCACAACATTCCCCTCCAACAGCATCTTTTCTCAGGTCACCACCAATGAAATCTTTAGCAACTGAGCTGCCACCCAGGGCCAGGGACTACCTGTGCCTACCTATCAACCAGGACAACATCCCCTCTGTCTGCTGGGTGATGGGTGAGCCAGTTCCAAATCCCCTTCTTACTGCCTCTTTTCTTGGGCCACTTTCAGCACCACTTACGTTAGTCCGGGACTTTTAAGAAAAAGATGCCAAGATGGGATTAACCATACCAGATTTTATCAGGGGAAAAGTCTGTGGGAGAAAATGGTGAGGGAGCCAAGGTGCTGGAGAGTTTTTAGACCATGATGCCAGCTTGAATCTGCATGAAGGGGAAAGTGAAGGAGCACTGGGCAGAAGCAGTTCTGTTGTGCAGTCTAAGGAAGGTCTGGCAGTTGAGAAGTCCTCAAGCCAAAGTCAGCTGTCAGATCAGCTCTGTGTGTCCTGGGAATGGTTTCACCTTAGTATCCCTGCACGCTCAGTCCTTGTCTGGGAGCTGCCTGTGGAAGATGCTTGTGGCTTTGGGGCAAACGTGGCAATAGCTCTGTCTCTTTTTTTGAGACGGAGTCTTGCTCTGTCACCAAGGCTGGAGTGCAGTGGCACTATCTTGACTCACTGCAACCTCCGCCTCCCAGGTTCAAGCAATTCTCCTGCCTCAGCCTCCTGAGTAGCTAGGATTACAGGTGTGCACCACCATGCCTGGCTAATTTTTTTTATTTTATTATTATTTTTTTTTGAGATGGAGTCTCGCTCTGTCATCAGGCTGGAGTGCAGTGGTGCGATCTCAGCTCACTGCAACCTCTGCCTCCCGGGTTCAAGAGATTCTCCTGCCTCAGCCTCCCAAGTACCTGGGACTACAGGCACACACCACCACACTTGGATAATTTTTGTATTTTTAGTAGTGATGGGGTTTCACCATGTTGGCCAGGCTGGTCTTGAACTCCTGACCTCGTGATCTGCCCACCTCGGCCTCCCAAAGTGCTGGGATTACGGGTGTGAGCCACCGTGGCTGCCCAGTAATAGCTTTCAAAGCATGGCAGCTGGGGCCTTTGGCCAATGACACGTCCTGTAGTTGGAGGTCTGTATGGCACATTCTCACAGCCACCACAGGCTGAAACATGCCACTCCCCTGTGCTGCCTCCATTTGCCCATCATGAAATGTACAGGACAGTTGGGCGGCAGAAAAGAGACAAGATCCTTTCCATTAGGGATTGAGTGTATGATGAAAATGAGCAGAGTAGTAAGACAAGAGTGACTAGGCACGCGGGGTGGGTCTACTTTAGGTAGGGAAACCCCAGAAAGCCTCTCTGTGTTGTCCCCTGAATGAAAAGGAGTGAGACGTAATATCTGGAGAAGTTAACGTCGAGGACCAGAAGCAAGTTGGCGTGGCTTGCCTGTGGTGAGTCAAGGGGAGGGAAGCAGGACCCACGAGGAGGGAGGAATATGGGGACCAGACAGGCGGGTCTCTGAAGGCCAAAGTAGGAGGCCATCAAAAGGGGTTTTACCAGAAGGGCAATGTGATCTGACCTGTGTTTCAATGAATGGACTCAGTGAGCCAGAAGAGAGGACTGCTAGCCTCCTGTAGCCTGGGAAAGAGGCTTTGACTGCACCAGTAGTGGTAGAGATAGTAAGAAGTGATTGGTACGGCTGGGCACGGTGGCTCATGCCTGTAATCCCAGCACTTTGGGAGGCCGAGGCGGGTGGATCACGAGGTCAGGAGATCGAGACAATCCTGGCTAACATGACGAAACCCCGCCTCTACTAAAAATACAAAAAATTAGCTGGGCGTGATGGCGTATGCCTGTAATCCCAGCTACTCGGGAGGCTGAGGCAGGAGAATTGCTTGAACCAGGGAGGTGGAGGTTTCAGTGAGCCGAGATCATGCCACTGCACTACAGCCTGGGTGACAGAGTAAGACTCCATTTCAAAAAAAAAAAAAGTGATTGGATTCTGGTCTGGATATATTTTAAAGGCAACACTGACAAGACTTGCTGATGGACTGTGTACAGAAGGTGAGGGAAAGAGAAGGATCAAGGATACCTGCAAAGTTTTTGAAATCAAAACTAGAGGCTTGCCTAGCATAGTGGCTCACACCTTTAATCCCAGCTACTTGGGGAATCAGGAAGATCTCTGGAGACCAGCAGCTGGAGACCAACCTGGGTAATACAGCAAGACCTCGTCTCTAATAAAATGAGGGGAAAAGTAGCCAGGCATGGTGGCAAGTGCATGTAATCCCCGCTACTCGGGAAGGCTGAGGCAGGAGGATCACTTGAGCCCAGAAATTCCAGGCTTCAATGAACTATGATGGCACCACTGCATACCACTCCAGCCTGGGTGACAGAGAGAGGACTGTCTCTAAAAAACAAAGCAATAGATTAGGCGTGGGGAGTCATGACTGTAATCCCAGCACTTTGGGAGGTCGAGGTGGGCAGCCTGTTCGAGACCAGCCTGGCCAACATAGTGAAACCCCATCTCTACTAAAAATACAAAAAATTAGCCAGGCATTGTGGCACATGCCTGTAGTCCTAGCTACTCAGGAGGCTGAGGCAGGAGAATTGTTTGAACCCTGGAGACAGAGGTTGCAGCAAGCCAAGATAGCACCACTGCACTCCAGCCTGGATGACAGAGCAAGACTCCATCTCAAAAAAAAAAAAAAAAAAAAAAAAAAAAATATATATATATATATATATATATATATATATATATAAAACAAAGAAACAAAAAATCACAAGAGGCTTTGATATGGGAGGAAGGAGCTGATTTGAGGGTCAGGTGGGTGAAAGGTGGGGATTCATACTTTGTTTTCAGTTGGTTAGGTTTGAGATCTGTCTGCTCCACTTCCATGTGGGTCACGGAGGGAGAAGATTTTGGGAAAAAGTGGCTAAGGAGAGAATTAGGGGGAAAATCTATGTTTTGTTTCCCCCAAAGCATGTGTAGTTTTATGTGTCAACTTGACTAGGCTATTGCATGCAGTTATTTAATCAAACACTATTTGAGGTGTTGCTATGAAAATATTTTGTAGAAGCTGGGCGTGGTGGCTCACACCTGAAATCCCAGCACTTTGGGAGGCCGAGGTGTGCAGATCACCTGAGGTCAGGAGTTCAACACCACCCTGGCCAACAGGGCGAAACCCCGTCTCTACTAAAAAACACAAAAATTAGCCAAGCGTGGTGGCATGCACCTGTAATCCCAGCTACTCAGGAGGCTGAGGCAGGAGAATTGCTTGAACTTGTGAGGCGGAGGTTGCAGTGAGCTGAGATTGTGCCACTGGACTCCAGCCTGGACAACAGAGCGAGACTCCATCTCAAATTATATATATATATGTTTTGTAGATGTGGTTAATATCTACAGTCGGTTGGCTTTAAGTAAAGGAGACGCTCCTTGATAAGGTGAATGGGCCTTGTCAAAAATAAGTGAAGGCCTTAGAGCAAAACCGGAGGGTTTACAGAGAAAAGGTGATTCTACCTCAAGACTGCAATATTAATTCCTGCTTGAGATTCCAGACCTGATCACACACGCGCACACACACACACACACACACACACACACACGTCTCCTGTTGGTTCTGTTTCTCTGGAGAACCCTGAGTGCTACAGCCTATATTTAAGGAATCGGAGGAAAGCAGAAGAGCCAAGAAAGATGACAGCAGAGGAGGGCTGCGCAGTACGAAGTGGAGACTTTGGAGTGTGATGGATAAGAGTTTCAAGAAAATATTTATTTATTTATTTATTGAGACAGAGTCTTGCTCTGTCGCCCAGGCTGGAGTGCAGTGGCGCTATCTTGGCTCATTGCAACCTCTGTCTCCCAGGTTCACGGGATTCTCCTGCCTCAGCCTCCTGAGTAGCCAGGACTACAAGCGTGTGCCACCATGCCAGGCTAATTTTTGTATTTTCAGTAGAGACAGGGTTTCGCCATGTCGTCCAGGCTCGTCTCAAACTCCTGACCTCAAGTGATCTACCTGCCTAAGCCTCTCAAAGTGCCGAGATTATAGGTTGAGCCACCACACCCAGTTGAGTTTCAAGGAAATCTTAATAAACAGTTTCAAATCATAAGTCAAACAAGATGGAAAGTCTGATCTTAAAAAAATTCTGCATTCTGGCTAGGTGTGGTGTGGTTCACACCCGTGATCTCAGTGGTTTGGGAGGCCAAAGTGAATGAATTGCTTGAGGACAGGAATTTAAGACCAGCCTGGGCAACACAGCAAGACCCTGTCCCTACAGAAAGAAAGCTGGGTGTGGTGGGGCATGCCTGTAGTTCCAACTACTTGGGAGGTTGAGATGGGAGGATCACTTGAGCCCAAGAATTCAAGGTTACAGTAAGCCATAAGCACGCCACTTTACTCCAGCCTGGGCAACAGGGCCACACCCCATCTTAAAACAAAATTCTGGATTCAAATATCTGCGTATCATCTGGATATCTATTATTTACAACTCACCTATTTCTGGAAGAAAATTGGAGGTAATGTCTTTTTTTTTTTTTTTTTTTTTTGAGATGGAGTCTTGCTCTGTCACCTAGGCTGGAGTGCAGTGGCTCAATCTTGGCTCACTGCAACCTCCACCTCCCGAGTTCAAGTTATTCTCCCACCTCAGCCTTCCAAGCAGCTGAGATTATAGGTGCCCGCCACCATGCCTGGCTAATTTTTATATTTGTAGTAGAGACAGGGTCTCAACCATGTTGGCCAAGATGGTCTCAAACTCCTGACCTCAAATGATCCGCCATCCTCGGCCTCCCAAAGTGCTGGGGTTACAGGAGTGAGCCACTCTGCCCAGCCGGTAATGTCTTTTAAAACTGTCCAGTTAAAAGTGTCCATCCAGTAGCTAGTGAAGCTACAGAGGCATGTCAATATAAAACAAGCTTACTATCAGAGCTGTCTTAACAGGAAGTGTGGGTAGGGACTCCTGGCAGGTGCTGAGAATAGATGGAGGCCAGGAGATCCTGCTGCCTTGAAAGATTCCTCTTGCAAATCTTGTGCTCAGGCCTAAAACCTCATACATAAAGCTTTATGCCTTTGTTTTCGTTGTTGATGTTGTTTGAGACAGAGTCTCACTCTGTCACCCAGGCTAGAGTGCAGTGGCGCCATCTCAACTCACTGTAACCTCCGCCTCCTGGGTTCAAGCGATTCTCATGCCCCCCCGATCCCGAGTAGCTGGGACTACAGGCGCGTGTCACCATGCCCAGCCAATTTTCATATTTTTAGTAGAGATGGGGTTTTGCCATATTGGCCAGGCTGGTTTCGGACTCCTGGCCTCAAATGATCTGCCTGCGCTGGCCTCCCAAAGTGCTGGGTTTCAGGTATGAGCCATTGCACCCAGCTGAAGCTTTATGCCTTTGGATTAAGGTAATGTCTTTTGACAAAATACATGTGGCTTTGGGAGAGATAAAAGACAACTCCACAATGGGTTACTAACACACGATAATGAGCCAGGAGTGGTGCTTCATGCTTGTAATCCCAGCACTTTGGGCGGCAGAGGTGAGTGGATCACTTGAGCCCAGAAATTTAGACCAACTGGGGCAACATAGCAAGACCCCATATCTATAGAAAAATAAAATAAAAATTAGTTGGGTGTGATAGCACACACCTATAGTCCTAGCTACCTTCGAGGCTGAAGTGGGAGGGTCACCAGAGCCTGGGAAGTTGAAGCTACAGTAAGCCATGATCACATCACCATATTCCAGCGTGGGTGACAGAGGAAGACCCTGTCTCAAAAAAAAAATAAAAAATGACTGGGTGCAGTGGCTCATGCTTGTAATCCCAGCACGCTGGGAGGCTGAGGAGGGCGGATCACGTGAGGTCAGGAGTTTGAAACTACCTTGGCCAATATGGAAAAACCCCATCTCCACAAAGAATACAAAATTAGCCGGGCATGGTGGTGCATGTGCAATCCCAGCTACTCGGGAGGCTGAGGCAGGAGAATTGCTTGAACCCAGGAGACAGAGGTTGCTGTGAGCCGAGACAGTGCCATTGCACTCCAGTCTGGGTGACAGAGCGGGACTCCGTTAAAAAAAAAAAAGGTATTGAGTGAGTGAATAAAATTGCGGGGATCAGCTGAAGTATGTTGGGGTGGGGTGGTGGGGCTGGTGGAGATATGAGGAAGTTAGAATACATGAGCACTTAAGAAGAAAGTTTGCCAGGACAGCATGAGGGAATATCTGGAAAGCAAAAGAGATTTTAGAATTTTGACAACAGAATTTATTTCACAAATTTATACATACTCAATCTTGGTTTTAATATAGAACTAGTTAAGTTAAAAACAAAATAAAACATCTTTTTTTTTTTTTTTTTTTTTGAGACAGAGTCTCACTCTGTTGCCCAGGCTAGAGTGTAGTGCTGCCATCTTGGCTCACTGCAACCTCTGCCTTCCAGGTTCAAATGATTCTCCTGCCTCAGCCTTCCAAATAGCTGGGATTACAGGCGCCCGCCACCATGTCTGGCTAATTTTTATATTTTTAGTAGAGATGGAGTTTCACGATATTGGCCAGGCTGGTCTCAAACTCCTGACCTCAGGTGATCCAACGGCCTCAGCCTCCCAAAGTGCTGGGATTACAGGTGTAAGCCATGGTGCCTAGCCTAAACATCTCTTCTTCATGCCTGCCAACACTTGACCAAAATTGGCACCTCTTGGAGGCACTAAGGTGGGGTGAAGGGACTTGTTGATGAGGGAGGGGTCGGAGTATTATAAAATGAAACTCTTTTTTCATTGGCAGAGATTCTTCTTCCATCCCTTTTTATCGTTTATACTTCTCTTACTTAGTGGGCAGAGGGAAACCTCACAGCAAATCACCCTAGAAAACCAAGTCCCGGGCCAGGAAGGAGTGGCTCATGTATTTGTGTCCTCAGACCTTCCTGGCCTTCAAGCTTAGAGCCCCAAACAGGAGTCCAGAGGAGGATCTAGGACCTTACAAAGCAAGAAAGTGTGAGAAGAACAAAGGTGGGGCAGATTGGGTAGGGGCTGGAGCCATCCTGGGTACTTGCTTTTAGGAAGGTGAAACCGTGACATCAGTGCTATAGACAAATGGGTCAACACCAGCCCCTGTGGTCGATGGACCTTCATCACCAGGGTTGGGAGGCTGTGCTCCTGAGGAGGTGCTACACCTGGGGTAGGTTTGGAAGCAGGCTGGAAAGGGCCTTGCTCTCATCGTCCCTTGTATATGTTCCTATTAATCCACTTCTCTTAGTATGTATACTGGAATTTATTTACCCAAGTTCTCTCCAAAAAGTAAACCACTAATTCCACAATGTGCACCTTGACGGTAGGCACCTGGGGTAGGCAGCACCCACAACGCCTCCAGGAGTTCCTCCCTTTCCTGGCGCTATGGTTTGCAGGTGTCCCCCAAACCATATGTTGGAAACTTAATGTACAATTCAAAAGTGTGATGGAAACTTAATCTATGATGCGACAGTGTTGAGGAGTGGAACTTTTCAGAGGCAATGAGATCATGACGGCTCTGCCCTCACGAATGGACTAATGCTATTATTACAAGTGTGGGTCCCTCTTGCTCTCTCTTCTGTGTCCTCGCATCATGTGATGCCTTAACCATCTTACAATGCAGCAAGAAGGCGCACATCAGATTCGGCCCTTCCATCTTGGACTTCCCAGCCTCCAGAACCATGACCAAATCAACTTCTATTGCTTGTAAGTTATCCCAAAATCTGTGGTATTCTGTGATAACAGCACAAAATGGACTAAGAAATCTGGTATTCAAGCCCTTGTGTAGTCCCCTTCCAAAGCGTACCAGGGATGTTCTATGTGAACCATAAAAAAACAGAGAAATGATAGTATGTTTCTTCTGTGATTAGGTTTTAAAGGATATGACAGCTTTCATCTTGGTCAGTCTCTCTCTCTCTCTCTTTTTTTTTTTTTTTGAGACGGAGTCTTGCTCTGTCGCCCACGCTGGAGTGCAGTGGCACAATCTCGGCCCACTGCAACCTCCACCTCCCGGGTTCAAGCGATTCTTCTGCCTCAGGCTCCCCAGTAGCTGGGACTACAGGGGCGCACCACCATGCCCAGCTAATTTGTTTGTATTTTTAGTAGAGACAGAGTTTCACCATATTGGCCAGGCTGGTCTCAAACTCCTGACCTCGTGACCTGCCCGCCTTGGCCTCCCAAAGTGCTGGGATTACAAGCGTGAGCCACCGCGCCCGGCCCTCTCTCTCTCTTTCTCTCTGATCACTATAGGTAACTAATACAGGACTTCTTACTCATCTCAGCTCCTATAAGAGTATCTGACATTTAGCAAATTCTTAATCAATGGCGATGAAATGAATGAATGAACAAATGTGGCTACACTTAAGTAAACTAGCAATGCAGTCAGTCTAAGCTAAGAGTTGAGACATTTCATATGTAACTTTAATGTGGTTTATCTTCTCAGGAATTCCTACCAAGTGATAATGTGGCAATGGAGAATAGAATAAACTATAGAAAGATGATTTAACTTATTGATCTGAGCAAAAATCTAAGATGATTGTAAACAAAATTTTATACAGCACAAAAATGAATCATAAAAAATAAATGACATGCACAAATCTCCAAAGTAAGTTTTTATTACAAAAACTTTTAATACAATTCAATGTTTTATTAAGGTTAAAGTCAGGACCTTGACAACCTACTGAGTTGTAAGGAAACACATGAGGAAAGTCAACATGTCTCTAGGCTGACTTGAATTATTCCTTGACTGAAAATTCTAGCGTTATGTGGACTTTTCTGTTATCCTGACTTAACTCCTTTCTTTAACAGCAAAAAAACAGCAGGAATAAAATTCTTGGCAGACTGCTCTACAGAATAAAGTGAACAACAGAAAATATAGATATGAAGTGCAGAAGCAGCAAGTTACCACAAGAGGGGGCTATACACTCAAGAAAGAATAGTTGGTTAGCGAAGTTTCTCTATTATCGGAAAAAATTAAAAATACTTTGAGAAGTTTATTCCATGCCTTCATCTTTACAGCCCAGCTAAACAATCCCACAAAAATGAGAAACTAATGTTTTACAAAGCTCCTCAGTCTCCTTCAAGAGAGTGGAGGATTTATTAAGGATAGGCTATTTTGTTGTCTGCAAAGCTCTCCTTTCATCTACCCTAATGCCTCAAGATGCAAAGCTCTCCTTTCATCTACTCTAAAGTCTCAAGATGCTGGATAAAGCCGTTTCCCCGTAAGGTGAGCATATGCTTGCAGGCAGGTGTGAGCCTTCAGGCAGAGTGTGCTGTCATTGTTTTTGTAGGCAACTTGGTGTATTGAGAAGACCAAAGACCTTGGTGTCAGACCAACATGAGTTCAAGCTCTGGCTCTGCCATCAGTCAGGCAGGTGACATTTAAGTGATTTAGTTCCCTTAAGTCTCAGTTTACTCATTCACCTATAAGTTGTGAGAATGAAATCAGATGTAGGTAAAGTGCTTAGCCTAGAGTCTGGCGCTTATGTTAACAATTAAGGGCCATTATTATTGTCTCTTATTTATTATTCAGTTCTATCATCTGTAGCCACCTAATTCTTAGTCTAGCAATTGTGGAGCAGGAGTCATCAAGACAAAAAATGTAATCTGATTTGTTCTTTTTGTTGGTTTTACTAAAAAAACCTTAGATAACCTGAGATATGTTGTTCTTTTTGATGATTAAAAAAAAAAACATTTAAGGCCGGGCACGATGGCTCATGCCTATAATCCTAGCACTTTGGGAGCTGAGGTGGGTGGATCACCTGAGGTCAGGAGTTCAAGACCAGCCTGGCCAACATGGTGAAACCCCATCTCTACTAAAAACACAAAAATTAGCCAGGCATGGTGGGGTGTGCCTGTAGTCCCAGCTACTTGGGAAGTTGAAGCAGGAGAATCACTTGAACCTGGGAGGCAGAGGTTCCCGTGAGCCAAGATTGCACCATTGTACTCCAGCGTGGGTGACAAGAGTGAAACTCCGTCTCAAAAACCAAAAACAAAAAATGTAAAGTGGAAAAAGAGAGATAAGTGCTACACCAGGAATATGCATGTTACATTAAACCATAAAACACAGATAGTAAAAGCACTGAAAGTCCATTTGATAAACAAAGCAAGGGCATTTGTTTTAAGATCAAGGGTAAAATAAAATCTTCAATGCAAACACAGGTAGTATTAGTTACAACTGACCCTTGGTTTATAATTTGAAGGCTTATTCTACTTTACATGTATTATGCTAATTCAACATACCTCAAATGTTGACTTTGAATGGTTAAAATATTCTAAAGGAAACTAGAAAATAAACAGCTTACTATATCTTTCATAAAATAAACAAAAAGTATTTAGAAATTGATATGCTGCCTGAACTTAAATCACACATGACTCACTTGGTTTGAGTAGAAGATGGTGGTTTACATTGTCTGAAGGACCCACACTCTAAGGGAACTTCCCAACATCCATCCTGGAAGTGATGAAATAATTCTCTAAATTCCATTATTTTCATTTCCCCTGGGCAACAATTAGATTCTCTGGTATCCAGATGATTGACACCTGAGGCGGATTTTATAGACACCTATACCCACAAGGCAGAGACCAACCACGATGGCCCCAATCACAGGAAGCACAATTGTGTAGTCAGACGAGCACTCATCCACTAAGAGAGAAAACAAATACAATACAGTGGGTAAGGTTTGGTGATGCAGTCCAGAAAGTAGGCTAGAGGGGAAAGAAGATGAGCTTTGGCATCAAACAAAGCTTGACTTTTAACTCCACCATTAACTAGCTTTGTGACCTTGGACAGGTAATTTACCTTTGCAATTTCCTAATTTATAAAGTCAGCAAATAATATGTAAGACTGTTAGAAGATTAAATAACCATATTTTCTCAGTAATTAACATTCAATAATCATAATCCTCATTTCCTGAACTGAGTAAGAAGTCACTCCAGGCAAACTGCCTGCTAAGTGGGATATGCTTACAAAAAAGAGACCAGCTGGGCGCGGTGGCTCACGCCTGCAATCCCAGCACTTTGGGAGGCTGAGGTGGGCAGATCACCTGAGGTCAGGAGTTCGAGACCAGCCTGACCAACTTGGAGAAACCCCATCTCTACTAAGAATACAAAATTAGCCGGGCACGTGACACATGTGTAATCCCAGCTACTCGGGAGGCTGAGGCAGGAGAATCGCTTGAACCCGGGAGGCAGAGGTTGTGGTGAGCCGAGATCACACCATTGCACTCCAGCCTGGGCAACAAGAGTGAAACTCCATCTCAAAAAAACAAAAACAAAAACAAAAAACAAAAACAAAACAAAGACCATTTGGTGACCAGTGACCAGATTACAGATGATCTCTTGAGAAACATGATTTTTATCCATTTTATAAAACAATTTTGTCACTCCTAAGGTTTTATTGTATTACTTTTAGCTAATATTAGAAAACAGACCAAATTATTTATGAGAGCTTAAAAGTGAGAGTTTACAAACTTATCAAAACTGTTTTTTCTTTATACCATTAGAAAGCGCTTACTCAATTCATCTAAATGTAATTGATTGAGCCAGAGACTAATAAATCTCAACTGAGGAAAGACGGAGGGGTCTGGGGAAAAGGGGGAAGTTGATAGAATAATGAAGAGACTGGGAGAAAAGGGCAAATAAATGAAGAACCATGTCTTAGTCATAGATAGCTAAAAAGATACATGTGTGAGGTCGTTGTATGAACCAACACTGAAATTATGTCCTGAACCAAGGATCGCCATCAACGCAATTCAGTGTACCTGATATCCAAGAATAAAAGGATCAGAAGAGGTCAGAGAAGACAGAGTGGCAATCAGAGATTCCAGGAAAAAGAAAATTGGACAGGAAAGAAACTGTGCTTGTAGTACACTACTTGGCTTGACAGCAGCCAATATTTATAAAACTATAATAATGCATGCCTTAATACCTTACCGATTTAACCAAAAATAGTTGTGTAACCACAAATCTTTATGTGCTATAGCAGGAAGTCTAAAATGGATCAATTAGGAACTATCATGATAAACCTTTTACTTTTTAGAGTTATGGAGATAGCAATCAGAAGAAATTGTTAAAATTAGTTAAATGTATTTTGTACTTTGGGGCAGGGAGGCAGGGCGACAGAGATATGTTGCTTTCCATGATAAGACCTTTTGGAGTACATGAAACTTTGTTACTTATATATGCTTCTCTTTTTTTGCAGCCTGGAACTCCTGAGTTCAAGCCATCCTCCCACCCTGTCCTCCTGAGTAGCTGGGACTAGGGGAGTGTGCCACCATGCCGGGTTAATTTTTTATTTTTTAGAGATGAGGTCTTGCTATGTGGCCCAGGCTGGTTTCAAACTCCTGGGCTCACACAGTCCTTGACTTCCCAAAGTGCTGGGATTACAGGCGTAAACCACCATGCCTGGCCTATATTTCTTAAATAAAAAAAGAACTTTGACAAGTTTTAAGGAATTAAAATGAGTGGGAAAAAATGCAAAAAGTTAAAACAAAAGGTAAAGCACACAACTGTTGACCCAATAATTCCATCTCTAGGAAATTATCCCAAAGATATATTCGCACAACTATGCAAAGATATATTACAGCACTGCTCATTTTATGAGAGACAATTTAAATATATGTAAAAACTAAAATAGTGTTCAGACAATAGAAAATAATATGGCCATTAAAAAGAACGTGGCAGGTCTCCGCGTTCTATAACAGAAGTTCCCTAAGATCCGTGAAGCATCGTGTGAACCCAAACCCATGTGCTGGTGGGTCCGGTGTGCAAAGATACACCAAAAACTGGGAGGAGGACTGGGAGGGAAGTGGAGGGCAACTTTTACTGTCTATACAGTTTTGTTAAATGATTAAATTATTTAACATTGTTTAAACATTTCTAAAATGCAAAAGAGTACACAAAGAAAAGTAGTGACTGATCCAATCACCACATTTCTTCTATTTGAATCAATCACTATAAACCTTTTTGGGCATGTGGTTCCTCTGTGAATATGTGTGTGTGTGTGTGTGTGCGCGCGCGCGTGCACGCACACATGTGCAAACTCACGTGCGTGCTTAAAGCAAAATCACTCTATTTTAAATAGTCTATGCTCATTATAAATAACTAAAATAGTAGAGAAAATCACAAACAAAAAAGTGAAACCAATTACCCCAGGGCCATCCACCCAGAAATGTCATTGCTAACATGGAGAAACATTATTTCAGGCATCTTTCTTTAGAACTACAAGGATAGATAGGTTAGAAAGATAAATAGAAATACTTTTATTAAGATAGGATCATACAAGTACTATTTTATTACATTTGTTAATTTCAATTTTACTTGCACTTAATAGAAGAAAAAAACTTAAACTGAAGGAATTATCACACACCAATGTCATGGGAAATATTGGTTCATAAGGGGCCCCTTTAAAGTTGTAGAAAGAGATTCTGAAGTATGCATTAAACAATTATAAAAGGCATTAAGAGGTTATAAAGTAAATTGGACTTGTGCTTGCTAAACCTTATTTCCAGTTTAAACATTATCTATTGATACTGTTTTGAACGACTAGCACTAACAGATTCCCTTGCATCTCCCCTCTCTTCAACTCCAAAAAAAAATTTTTTTTTGAGACACGGTCTTGCTCTGTTGCCCAGGCTGGGGTGCAGTGGTATAATCATAGCTCACTGAAGCCTCAAACTCCTGAGGTCAGCCATCCTCCCACCTCAACTTCTCAAGTAACTAGTAGTACAGGCAAATGCCACCCCACTCAGCAACTTTTTAAATTTTTTGGAGAGATGGGGTCTTACTATGTTGCCTAGGCTGGTCTTGAACTCCTGGCCTCAAGTGATCCTTCAACCTCAGCCTCCCAAAATTTCAGTCGTGAGACACTGTGCCCAGACAACTCCAAATTTTGAATAGTTATGTTACTGTTTTTAACATTGTCTAGGTTTTTTTGTTTCGTTTTGTTTTTTTTTTACAAAGTTAACTGATTTTATTGTGAAATTCTCACAGACAGAAAATTAAATCAAATATTTATTCTGTCCATTTCATTTTACAATAACCTTATCACTTATTTTTGTACCATGCATTTCAATTGCCTGCTAAGTAAAAAATGTTTTAAAAACTATTAATTTTTGAAGTTTTTAGCTTAAACTTTATCATCAAGAAGCCCACAATAAAATACGTTGCCAGCAGCCACCCACCAAGCCCCTGTGTGAAGAATGTTTTGGTTGCTATTTCAACTTAAGGAAACAATCTTTGACCTTGATCCATTGTATAGGTTTATAACACTTCAATTCTATTTGATAACTATCATCCCTGTAATCTTTAAAAATGTGTTCTGACTGGCTGGGCGCGGGCTCACGCTTGTAATCCCAGCACTTTGGGAGGCCGAGGTGGGCAGATCATGAGGTCAGGAAATCGAGACCATTCTGGCTAACATGGTGAAACCCCATCTCTACTAAAAATACAAAATAAATAAATAAATAAATAACCGGGCGTGGTGGCGGGCACCTGTAGTCCCAGCTACTCGGGAGGCTGAGGCAGGAGAATGGCGTGAACCCGGGAGGCGGAGCTTGCAGTGAGCCGAGATTGTGCCACTGCACTCCAGCCTGGGCGACAGAGCAAGACTCCGTCTCAAAAAAAGGAAAAAAAAAAAAAAGTGTTCTGACTATTTAACACATTCATATGATTTAAAAAGTCAAAATAATACAAGATGCTGTACATTGAGAAGTTTCACTTCCACCCTTGCCCCTTCTTCTTAGTTCTTCCTGTCCCCATTAGATAATTATTTTCCTTAGTTCTTGTTTATATTTCTGATGTTTCTTTGTGCAGATAGGACAATAATGAATATACTATTATGCACTATACTTTTTTGATATAATATATTTTGGAACTCTTTCCTTAAACATACATAGCATCCTCATTCTTCTTGTAGCTGTTTAAGGATTCTATTGTGGGATGAATCAGTTTTAAAATCTGGCCCCTACTGATGGACCCTTGGCTTGTTTTCATTTTTTTGCTATTACAAATAATGTTGTAATGAATAACCATGTACAAATATCATTTCATATATGGGAAAGTGTGTTTGTATTCCCAGACCCATAATTGTTTAGTACATTTTATATGTAAATGGATCCACTATTCACCAACATCAGTCTTTTTTTTCCATTTATTTTATTTGTTGATTTAGAGACAGGGTCTCACTCTGTCACCCAGGCTGGAGTGCAGTGGCGATCGCAGCTCACCGCAGCCTGGACCTCCCAGGCTCGAGTCATCCTCCAATCTCAGCCTTCCAAGTAGTTTGGGACTACAGTCATGCACCACCATGCCCGGCTAATTTTTGTATTTTTTGTAGAGATGGGGTTTTGCTATGTTGCCTAGGCTGGTCTTAAACTCCTTGGCTCAAGCAATCCTCCTGCCTCAGTCTCCCAAAGAGTTGGGATTACAGGTATGAGCTGCTACACCAGGCCTACTGTGACTTTTCTATTCCTAAAGGCTGCTTATTTCCTTGTTTATATTGCGACTCATTTCCTCTCTCAGTGAATTTCATTGTCAAGCAATATTTTTTAGAAGGGCTTACTTGTGCTGTATCCTTTGAATTATTTCATAGTTAAGAATATCTGCCTGGTGACAGAGCAAGACTGTCTCAAAACAAACAAACAAACAAAAGAATATCTGCCTATTTTCTTTATACTTGATATTTTTGGGTCATACTTTTTTGTCTTAGATCATTGTAGAAATTATTTGCTGGTTTTAAATGTTGTTGTGAAGAAATTGGAGGTCAACTTTAACTTTCCTGTTTACAGGTGATTTTATTTTATTTTCCATAAAGGCCTAAAGACTTCTTTATGTTTGAAGTTTTATAGCTTGTTCCTGATATGTCCCGGTGTTAAACTTTTGGTATCAATTCTTTTTTGGGACATGCTCTTTTAATCCCAACTTCAATGATTTATCTCAAGGAAATGTCCTTAAATCTTCAAATATATTGTCATTCTATTTTTGAGGTCTCTATGTCAGAGTAGCTTGTATATCTAGTAGCTTCCCTGTAATGCTTTAATCATAAGGTTTATCTGTATTACCTGTAATGATCTCAGTCATTCTCTCTATGAAAATAATATAATTTCCTCCCTATTTATTCTGCCTCTTACTGTTTCTATACATTATGTAGTGTATTGCTTTGACATTCCTCTTGTTTTCTTACTCTTTCATTTTAACATCTTATCTTTAAACTCTGATTATCTGGAATTCACATTAAGTGATTCTCAGCATCAAGCAATTGTCAGGAATTTCTTTCTGTTCCTTGAATTATGTTTTCTTTGTATTTTACTATTTTCATTTCTAACTTTCTGTTATGGACTAAATTGTCTCCCCTCCCTTCCCCCAAATTTACATGGTGAAGTCCTAACTTCCAGGAGCACAGAACATGTATTAGGACACAGGGTGTCTCAAGAAGTCAATAAGTGAAAATGAGGTCAATAGGGTGGGCCTCTATCCAATATGAATGGTATCCTTACACAAAGAGGACACATGGATACAGACAGGTACAGAAGGAAGACCACATGAAGACACAGGCCATCTACAGCCAAGGAGAGAAGTTTCAGAAAAACCAATGCTGTGGACACCTTGACCTTGAATTTCTAGAGTCCAGAACTGTGGGAATACACATTTCTGTTATTTAAGGCATCCAGACTGTAGTATGTTCCTAAGATAGTCTTAGCAAACTAATACACCCTCACTCCTTTTCTTAATTTAATTTCATACTATTCTGATTTTGCTGCAGTATTTTGGCACAGTGACCATGCAGTTGGTTTTCATTTTGTTTATGCTTGAGCATGTCAGTCCAAATACTCCATTTCCTATGATGCCATTTGGGTGAATTACGGTCTTTCTTTCCATGGCATCTGACTTCAGTTGATGTTTCCCTTTGGGCTAGATATTTGGATTCTATTCTCTTTTTTGTAGCATGGAAACTAGCTACAGCCTGGAGTGATCCTCGGCCCTGAGGTTGCTTCCCCAGTTCGCCGCCACCAGTCCCTACCTTTACTCTTCCCAGTCTTCCTGGGAGCCATTTTCACTATCCTAGGTTAGAAAAGGAAGAAGATAAAGCAACCCACTCTTTTTTTTTTCCTCCAGATTTAGTAACGGAGGAGTTCACAGAATTTTTTTTCCCTCTCATCACAGGCTTCTTAGGGTGTATGTGTGTGTGGTTAGGAGGGGAGGCAGATGAGGAGCCCATCTCCGCTGCCCCCTCTCCTCTCCACCTGGAAAGTGGGCAGGACTGTGAGTAAATCACACATCCAAGCGTTTATTTACTGGCCAGTCCAATGAAACCTTTGCTTTTTGTGTTACCAGAATGCCAATTCAAATTAATTCTACGAATAACTGGTACTGGGGTGGGGGGGGAATAGATAGCAGGAGTCCAAGCAGTGGCCATCATCCAAAAGAACTCCCTGAAGAAGGTAGGAAGGAAAATTAAATTTAAGTGAATGGTCATATCCCTCTACACTTGATTTTAAATTCTGCTTCTGATTCATCTGCGAGGGGAGGGATTTCCACATGCTAGAAAGTAAATCTTACATTAATCATTCTGCAGAAGGGTGAGTGGCCGGTGAATAAACACCTTGTCCTCTGCCCTACAGAACTTTCAAGTGCCCTTAACACTGGACACAGGGGAGCCTGGAGCAGGAGACAGTTTAAAGGAGGAGGTGGAAGGAGATCGCAGCTCTCCAAAGCCAAGCTCTTGCTGTTAAGCCTGAGTCACTTGGGGGAACTCCTGGGTCCTCATATCAGATTGTCATCAACGTCTCCTGTTTTAAGAGGGAAACAGACATTTCCTGACACTCTGGATGTCTTCAGGGGCTCTTAGCGCTCTTTTGAAGCTGCGGTGTTCCCTCGCCCACAGCCCCACTTCTAAGAAAACAAGGAGAGCAAAAATGCCTCCTGGGGAGTCAGTACATTTCCCAAATAGGCAGTAGTTTTAGAGTTGTCAAATTTCATAAATGTCATGTTAACAATAATGAATGGCACCTCTGGAAAATTTGGAAAAACAAGAAAACTTCCAGTCAGTAGAATCAATTAAGAACATTCCTCTCCCCTTTCTCTGAATCAATTAAGAACATTCCTCTCCCTTTTCTCTGAACCCTAATCAATGTAATAGGAAACCATGAATAACATCCTAAGCCATATTTTAATAGCATTTTTCCTCAGATATCAACCGTCCGCCATCAGGAATGTACTGCTTTCGGTGAATGTTTGCATAAAAGGGAAGTGAGTGATCCTGCAAGCAGGTCTACCTCTTCCTGCTTGCCATTCCGGATTGTTTCCCTGCTCTGCCTCCCTTCTCTCCTGCAATGGTCCAAATGGACCCATTTACAAGAATAAAACAGCATCAAAGAAAAGCCGACAAACCAGGAAAAAAGTAGCTAAGAAGGCAGACAACACATGAAGCTGAAGGAACGGAAGAGCTAATATTTATTGAGCTCCTCCTTTTTTGCCATGATCTTTGATATGTGCTTTAAATTAAAAAAGTGAAATAGGCAGTTACCTAATTTTTTAAACGGATAATACATTACCATAGAGTAGGATATGCTTTTTAAAAAAATAATAGTATACTAAGATCATCTATAATTTAAGTAAACCAAATGTTGGTAAAATCCAGGAGTTTAAAATCATTTTGTAACCAACTTTGAAATGCATTGATTTTTTTTAAAGTAATGTTTTTGAAAACTGAAAATCAGGACTCTTGAAAATGTCTAAGAAAAATCAGTCAATTTGCAAATGTCTTCGCCACGATTCTCCCTCCAGGTTTTTGCTTCCTCCCTTCTCACAAGCACCCCGCTCATGTCTCTGCCTATTGCCCCTAATTCCGGAAGCCAGCACTGGTATATTCAGGTGTGGCAGAGGGTGTCAAGCACACCTGGCATGGCCTCCCCAAGGCAACAGGAGGAAGTGGGGAGGTGCCGTTTCCTAGCCCTGGGGTAGCCCTTTGGTGGGAAGTTAGGTTTCCTAATCAGCTCAGGAGGGTGCAACAGGCAACGAGACAGGTCAATCCTTTCACTTCAGGCTGAATATGAGGCCGGAATTCCCAAGACCTTAACCTTGCACGTTTTGAAGAAAGTGGGGCTTTACATGCGTTCATATCCTCTACTGGGCCTCTTTCTGGCCACCAGACATGCGGTTAGCAAAATGACAAGCAGTCCTGTGATACTCAGGCCCATGGCCACAGGGATTTCTCTCCTGTTTCTGTCACTGAAGCATTCATCCGCTGTAATTGAAGTCAGAGTAACAAGTGTTACAGACTGGCCACAAATGCTGGGAAGTGGCACTGCCACATCTGCCTCAGCTTTGGAGAGAAGGAGACTGAGGGAGAGATGGAGCTGCCGGGGCTCAGACCACAGTGGGTGAAAATGAGAGGGAAAGGGATCTTTCCTTCTCAGATCCTCTCAGAGCCACAGTGGCTCTGACATGTGTAGCACTGGTAATTAGTTAGGGAGCTTATTAAATTGCAGATCTCCAGACACATGCCCAGGAAATTATAATTCAGTGGTCTGAGCTGGGGCCGGTGGGATTCTGATGCTGCTTCCAGGCAGATCCAGCTTTGAGAAAATATGCTAGTTTGGCCTAGAGGGTTGTGATCAGAGTTATGTCTTGATTCTCAACTTAGAGTAATTCCCGGAGCCATATTGTCCAACTCTAGTAATAGTTTGAGACAGAGTCCCACTGTGTCACCCAGGCCAGAATGCAGTGACACAATCTCGGCTCACTGCAACCTCTGCCTCCTGGTTTCAAGTGATTCTCATCCCTCAGCCTCCCGAGTAGCTGGGATTACAGGCATATGCCAACATGCCGGGCTAATTTTTTGTATATTTAGTAGAGATGGGGTTTTGCTATGTTGGCCAGGCTGGTCTCAAAGTCCTGGCCTCAAGTGATCTGCCTGCCTTGACCTCCCAAAGTACTGGGATTACAGGAGTCAGCCAACACACCTGGCCCTAACTCTGTGTTTCTTAAAGGGGCTGCTCAGATAGCTTGGGGCTGCTAAAACAGCATAATAAACAGCCAAAGGAAAGGACAGCAAAAACCCTAAAACTCAATAAACAAAAAACAATGTATGCAGGCTCCAGGATTTTAGGGAGGAGGGGATTTTAGGAGTCAGGAGTCTACTGTTTGGGATGACCATTATCTTTTACAAGTCTCAGCTTTGACACTTGCTGGATTCCTCTCCAGTTCTTCAAGCCCCTGTTTAAAAATCGCCCATCAGTCAAGACTTCTTTAGTCCACCCTCTCATCAGCAATGCTGTCAATCACAGCTTCCTCTGGGCTCCCATAACCCTCTGCACATGTATCTTTTAAACACCGTATGGTATGGTAACCTGCTCCTCTTTTCCCCCTTCTCTTACTCTCTGCTAGAAAATCCTATTTACAGAATGACATGCCTCTTCGCATTTGAGCATCTTTAGTGAAATCTGAAGTGCAAACACTAGGAAGACGGCGTTGAGTTGACAGGGTGACAGCGGGAGAACAAGGGGAACATTTTGGAAGTGGAATTGTTAGGGCTTTGTGACTATTTGTATGAGAGGCTGCTGGAGGGAGAGGAGTTAAGGAGAACTCTGAAGTCTGTTGTTTGGAAAACTATCCAATTAATGATGGTTTTAAGAAAAAAAAATGTAAAGACAAGAGAGCTTTTCTATGCATCCCTGTGAACACTGCTAATAGGAGGCCAGGCACATCCTGCTGAAAGGTTTTATTTCCCACCTCTGCCACTAAGAGGTTTCCCAGACCTGATCACTTCCTGCTTCACAGAGCTTCTGAAGGGGAAGAAGAGCAAGTGTGTACCTTTTTTTTAGGATCACACGATTACAGAAGTTTTTCAAACCTTCATAATGATTGTAAAAGAAAGAAATAGTTTTCCAACACTAGAAGTTTTGAGAGTGGATGACAAATGGGGGCAACCCCTACTGGCAAATTTTCATATGACTGTGGGACTCCGACAAAGCCTACAGAAACCAGGGGACCCAAGGCAAGCAACGCCCAGTCCTTCCTCTGCCAAATGCCTCCCACTGAGTACCTGCGGAGAAGTTTTCTGCTACACGCATCTGCCATTTCATGATGGAACCCAAAGCAAAATCAGATTCATATTGTAGACATTTAAAAGATGGCTAAACTTCTAGCTAAATCTATTTTTGATAACTGGGAAGGTCTGAGCACATTTTTTAGTTATTATGAGAGGGATGTTTTAGAAATTGAAGTACATGACCCTCCTGGGCATATGTAGAAATCCTCGTAACACTGTTTTCCTGGGAGGGAGAAGAGGGCTTTTCTGGAAAGTCACCCTGGTCAGCTCCTGGCCCTGGCCCAGGGATCTGTTTTCCTCCAGGGCAGTCATCAGGCAAGCTCTGCCTGTGATGGTCAGAACTCAAAGCAGAATTTAGAGGGAAACTAAAACCAACTCTCAGGAAACACTGTTGGGTGCAACAGCTTGCAATTGAGATGAGGGGTTCCAACAGCTTGTAATTGAGAAGAGGGGGTTTCCTTCTATCTTGAATTGCTCCATTTTGCTCTTTTCCCTCTGCAGGTGGGAAAGAAACTATCCTCAAATCTTGATTTTAGACATTACTGATACTGAGGATCTTTAAAGTGTTCTCCAAACATATCTGAATTTACACCCACCGGGACATAAAGGGAAGTCGCAGGTAGTATTTTCTGTTTTGATTGAGCGCATGAGTGTTTAAATGAGTGAGAATGTGTGAGAGTCTAAGAGAATGTAATCTGCTGTGGGACAGCTGTGACTGGGTGGGTGCAGGTGCCTGATTCTGAGGTGGCCAGAGGAGCCTGGCCCTGTGAGCTGCGTGGAATCATACTGTCCCAGGAAGCTCATGACATGCTGGCTCCTTGGACATCTGCAGACAGAAAACCATTTGGATCTACCCTGGGGACTCTAAAGTGTATGTTTGCAACCCAATCCATCTTTAACTTACCATTTCCAAAGTGGTCATCTTCAAAATCAAAGGCTTGAAGTTGGACATTGGTTGTTTTCAGCTGCAGGTGGGCTGACAGCTGGAGGCTCTGTTCACTCACGCACTTGAAGGAATGCCCGACCGCTGTCTGGAACATCACCACTGCATGCTTCATTCCTTGGTAAATTGTCTCTGAAAAGGTGACATATAGATTTCTTAAGAGTCCTGACAGGCATCCACCGAGCTCCCGCTGTGGCTGGGCTGCCCATGTGCAGCTAAATGGACTTCCTTTCGAGTGGCTCTCTGGGGGTTCTGCCACCTTCTCCCCATGAAAAAACACCCTGGTGCGGTTTGGAGACTTTTTCAGCTGCTCAGTTTGGGGTATAAGGGAGACACCTCACATAAACTGGAATGCGCAAACACTGAAATGAGAACTTTTGAGAATGTGTTCTTTGGTTATTTTAAATCACTGGGGACAGAGTGGGTGGGAACTAGTCAGTACTTGGGGGCTACAGAGAGGTGCCTCCAAAATTTTAGAGGTAAGAGAAGATTGCTTTCTGAAACTTAGAAAGTCACAGAACCCTTAATGAATCAGTGAAGGGACACACAGTCAGCAAATGCAGCACTTGCCTATCGCCAGGCTGAATGTATTAGACGAGCAGGGTCAAGAACTCATTAAGGGTCGGGCACAGTGGCTCTTGCCTGTAATCCCAGCACTTTGGGAGGCCGAGGCGGGCGGATCACCTAAGGTCAGGAGTTCAAGACCAGTCTGACCAACATGGAGAAACCCCATCTCTACTAAGACTACAAAATTAGCCAGGCGTGGTGGCACATGCCTGTAATCCCAGCTACTTGGGAGGCTGAGGCAGGAGAATCGCTTGAACCCAGGAGGTGGAGGTTGTGGTGAGCCGAGATTGTGCCATCGCACTCCAGCCTGGGCAACAAGAGTGAAATTTCATCTCAAAAAAAAAAAAAAGAACTCATTAGGAGTAGTTGTTGCATCCATCCACAGAAACAGAGAGAAGGGAGAGGCCCATCTCTTCCCATCTGAGGGCCGTCTGGGTAGAGAAACCTGCTCAAGGACTGGCCCTGTCTTATGACAGGTATACCCTGCCCAAGGAAGTGGAGGCTTCAAGGCAGATGAAGTTAAACATTTTAATTATTGAGGCCAGGCATGGTGGTACGTGCCTGTGGTCCCAAGTACTTGGGAGGCTGAGGTGGGAGGATCATCTGAGCCCAGGAGTTCAAGGTTGCAATGACCTATGATTACGCCACTGCACTCCAGCCTGGGACACAGAGCAAGACTGTCTCTAAAATAAATAAATAAATAAATAGGCTGGGCATGGTGGTTCATGCCTGTAATTCCAGCATTTTGGGAGGCTGAGCTGGGCAGATCACTTGAGATCTGGAGTTTGAAACCAGCCTGGCCAACATAGTGAAACACTGTCTCTACTAAAAATACAAAAATTAGCCAGGCGTGGAAGTGGGTGCATGTAATCCCAGCTACTCAGGGAGGCTGAGGCAGGAGAATTGCTTGAACCCGAAAGGTGGAGGTTACAGTAAGGTGAGATCGTGCCACTGTACTCCAGCCTGGGCAACGGAGCGAGACTCTGTCACAAAAATAAATAGATAATAATAATAAAAGAAAAATAATTAATCATACAATGAACTCCATTTTCTCTAATTCCATGCTTACTAAGCACCCTTCTGACTACACTATAGCTTCTTGAATGGTAGAAATTTCACTGGTCAGAGGACCCAACTGTCTGGTCCGCTTAGTAGTTACAGTAAGGAATAGTCCCAGGATGAATTAACAAGGTGGCATTAATGCCAGTGTCTGTACATGCAAATGCCCTAGACAACATACTGAATTCTCTGTGTACACGACCGTATCATGTGTTATATCCTGGGATAGTCTGCTACTACCATCCCCACTAACATTACAACTGTCACTACTGTAATTACAACTGATTACTATTCTTAATACCCCCATTAACATGAAAATCATCATTATTGTGACTCCTTAAGCTCCTGCTCAGCCATTAGGATCAGGACCTAGAATTGATTTTCCCACACCCTCAGCTCTAAATTAATTTTTGATCAGTCTTTCACTTCCCCTGCCTTTTTTTTTTTTTTTTTTTGAGACGGAGTCTCACTCTGTTGCCCAGGCTGGAGTGCAGTGGTGCGATCTTGGCTCACTGCGACCTCTGCCTTCTAGGTTCAAGCAATTCTTCTGCCTCAAACTCCTGAGTAGCTGGGATTACAGGCGATCGCCATCACGCCCGGCTATTTTTTTTGTATTTCTAGTAGAGACGGGATTTAGCCATGTTGGCCAGGCTGGTCTTGAACCCTGACCTCAGGTGATCTGCCTGCCTCAGCCTCCCAAAGTGCTAGTATTACAGGCATGAACCCCTGCACCCAGCCTCCCTTGCCTCTTAAGAGATTGCTACTCTATTGTTGGCTAAAATCTGGTCCGTACCTAGTGATAACATTAGCTAACTGATGTTAGCACTCACAATATTTATTCTCTATCCTAAATGAGACAGGTCTAAGTGAATTAACATATATGAAAATGAGTTGTCAACTATGCTATCTTACTTACATTTAACAATCATTGGCAAATCTCCCTGAACATATCAATACAATGTAGCTGATATTTTAAGTAGATATTACTCCACATTTTCAATTCTTGGCAAGTTTCTTCGGCATAAATTCCTTAACTGGTAAAATAATGTTTAAGCTAGTCAAAGGATAGAGCTTTGAAAAGGAGAAAACAGACATGAAAACTCTTAGTACAGTACCTGGCACAGGGGGATACAAGAAAATAAAAGTTATTTAACTTTGCAGGGAAACATTTGAGGCCTCTGAGAGACATCTAGTGTGAGCGGGAGCTTTGCTTCTCTGGAAGTGAACACTGTAGGAGTTCTCTGAATTTACCCCAGTAGAGTCATTATCCATATAGCAACCAAAGTGAACCTTTATAAATGTAAATCTGAGGTATCATTTTCCTCTCTCCCCTAGACACCCTGGTGGCATCCTTTCACACTTTAGAATAGAGTCCAAAGTCCTGACCCTTACCGTGCCCACTGGCCCTACATGCTCTGGCCTGGCTGTCTGTCCCTTGACCACATTTGCTGCTTGTTCTCTCTCCAGGCACACTGGCACCCTGCAGGTCCTTGAACACACTAGCCAGCTCACCCTTTAGGGCCTGTGCATCTGTTCTTCTGGCCATCTGGAAAGAGCTTCCCTAGACCCAGATATCCCCAAAGAGGTGAATCTCTCTTCTCAAACTTCACCTCTTCAAAGGGCCTTTCTCCCCTGAGGGCTTCCCTAAAGTATAAGGGATAGACCCACCTAAAATAGCTTTCAATTCCTCTCCACTCCTCCTGCTTGTGTTTGTTCATAGAATTTATCACTACTGGGCCGGGTGCAGTGGCTCACGCCTGTAATCCCAGCACTCTGGGAGGCCGAGGTGCATGGATCACCTGAGGTCAGGTGCTTGAAACCAGCCTGGCCAACGTGGAGAAACCCCGTCTTTACTAAAAATACAAAAATTAGCCAGGTGTGGTGACAGGTGCCTGTAATCCCAGCTACTGAGGAGCCTGAAGCAGGAGAATCGCTTGAACCTGGGAGGCAGAGATTGCAGTGAGCCGAGACCAAGCCACTGCACTCCAGCCTGGGCAACAGAGCGAGACTGTCTCAAAAAAAAAAAAAAAAGAAAGAAATTATCACTACTTAACAGAGCACAGGAGTCCCCCTTATCCTTGGGGGATACATCCCAAGACCCCCAGTGTACCAGTGTATGCCTGAAGCCATGGATAATACTGAACTCTAGATATACTATGTTTTTTCCTGCATACACATATATACCTGTGATGAAGTTTAATGTATAAATTGGTCACAGTAAGATATTAAAAATAATAACTAAAGATAACAGAAAAATTGTCACACTATAACAAAAGTGATATGCGTGTGATCTCTCTCAGAAACTCTAACTGTACTGTACGCACCTGTTTTTGCACCAACCATGAAAGGTGAAACCGTGAATAAGTGGGGGGGTTACTGTATTATCATTTAATGTGTTGTTGCCCTCTTCCTCTTCTAGAATGTAAACTCCATGAGGGTAAGATCTATTAGTCTGAAATATTATGGATCCGCAATGCCTAATACAGGGCTTAGCACCTAGCAGGCACTAACTACATTTTAGTAGAGTGAATGTATGATTCCCAGAGTATAGAATCAGCTGCACTATCAACAGCAGATCTGTCAAAAAGCCACTAAACTCTTTATCGTTGCCAATCATGATCTCTGACATCATACTAGTCTAGCCTCATTTACGAGCAGATGGGCAAATTACAGCACACAGAGGCATAGTAAAGTCCCCCAAAATCACATTTCTGGCTGCTTTCTTAGCCTGTTCCTTAAAAGCAGCATTGGCCGGGTGCAGTGGCTCACACCTGTAATCCCAGCACTGTGTGGGACCGAGGTGGATGAATCGCCTGAGGTCAGGAGTTCGAGACCAGTCTCGGCAATGTGGTGAAATCCCATCTCTACTAAAAATACAAAAATTACTGGGTGTGGTAGCACACATGTGTAATCCCAGCTACTTAGGAGGCTGAGACAGGATAATGGCTTGAACCCAGGAGGCAGAGGTTGTAGTGAGCCAAGATTGTGCCACTACACTCCAGCCTGAGAAACAGAGCAAGACTCTATCTCAAAAAAAAAAAAAAAAAAAAAAAAAGCAGCATCAAACATGAGCAGATTCAATAGCATGAAAGGTGAGCTAACCAGAAACAGTGTCATGGCTGGTAGAACGGGCATTCTGTAATTACTAACCTGGATCCGAGACAGTCAAACAGGCTCCCACTTCACTGATATAATATGATCCTTCATCCTGTAAAACAGCAGGGTGTTAACCTTTGGTTCATCTCTATTCATATGTTTACAATCTTGGTTTATAACCTTTGTTTAGGATTCCAGCTATTAAATCTCTATAGATATAAGGGCTGGGGAGTTACTTGGTACTGGGTCATAATTGTGTATAAAAATTCCAAAAAAGTAAACATACCACAAATAAATAAATAATAACTAACAGTTTTCCCCTGGCCCCAAATTTCCCTACTGCATACTAGTTGCTAGGGCCTGATATTCAAATTCCACCAGTATAATCTGAGTCCCTTGGTTGGGCCAAATTTCTCCCTGTTACAACGCAAGTCCATCAGGAAGGTGGAGGAGCAGGAGCGTATAGTAAGCTTTTACTAGCAATTAATATCTAAGGGTAGGAATTCTTATCCTGAGACCACGCATCCTTTCCTTTTATTTTTAAGACCATCCATCTGGTTTAGAAGGCTCATCCTTAAGGATACCATGGGAGGACCTCCTGGGGTCCATAAACCCTCTGGGAAAAACAATGTATACAAAATGGTGTCTACATGTTCCTACATAGGGTGTCAATGGCTTTACACAGCTTAATGGGTCTATGTCTTCAAAATGGCTAAATGGGGCCACTGGGAGGGATTATGGGAAGAAATGCCTTACCCTGAGATTCCTGGGTATCCTCTAGAAGAGAACCCCAAGTGGTTGTATTTAAACACAAAGCAGTACCCCCACATTTCATCTAGGAATTATCTTTCCAGAAAAACAAAAACAAACTACAAAACAGCCCTATAAAAACGAAGGGCATGAAACCTTCTAGGGAACTGAATTGGGGTGTAGAAGGGTAAGTTGAAAAGGGAGTTTCCATTTTTTAATTGAGGTGATCCACAGTGTTCTCAGTTTTAAACATTCCTTAGAAAACCATCTATAAGTAAGAGGTGTAAAAATGGCAGAGCAACCCAAATCAGAACATGAAATTGAATTACTTTTAGAGGTTTCAAATATAGTCATTAGAGAAACTTAACAATACTAATCTTGACCACATTATAGTTCATTTGTGTATTGTAAGTGGATAAAATGTTGATTCATTACACAATAAAAGGGTTCCATAAATACACACTGTTTTAGTAAGATCATTGATACTGATACACTGAGCTCTAGATCCTACAATTCATTGAATAGCACCTGCCACACAATAGCTTCCTACCCTGTGTCAGGCACTGTCGCGGGCACTTCCATGCACTTGCCTTATTTAATCCTCACCATAATCATGAGGGAAAATGAGGCTGGGTGACTTGCTCCATGTCACAGTCCTAAGAGGTGGCAGGGGAAGATATGACCTCCAGCTCTGCTTGCCTCCAAGTCTAGTCTTTAACGTCTCTTTCATACCCACTCCATGCCAGGGACTGTTCTAGGTCATGGGAGAGGACCTGGTTGCCTCCGTCAAGGTGCTCAGTCTCTTGGGTCTTGAAGGCAAGTTGAACAATGCCCTTAGACCATCCATTTGCTTTAGGGAGAAATGTCTGTTTTAAAAAGACACCAACTTGGCCAGCCGCGGTGGCTCAAGCCTATAATCCCAGCACTTTGGGAGGCCGAGACGGGCGGATCACGAGGTCAGGAGATCGAGAGCATCCTGGCGAACACGGTGAAACCCCGTCTCTACTAAAAAATACAAAAACAAAAACTAGCCGGGTGAGGTGGCGGGCGCCTGTAGTCCCAGCTACTCGGGAGGCTGAGGCAGGAGAATGGCGTAAACCTGGGAGGCGGAGCTTGCAGTGAGCTGAGATCAAGCCACTGCACTCCAGTCCGGGCGACAGAGCCAGACTCCATCTCAAAAAAAAAAAAAAAAAAGAAGACACCAACTATGTGTTGCTTTTATATACCATTTATTCCGGGCATTTTTAAAATTTGGAGCCTCTTTTAATCTAAGAGAGACTTATATTTCAGGGTCCACAGTCAGGGTTACAAGACCCCCGCCCCATCCCTAAGGGCAAAGAGGGCCCATTGAAGGGTTTTAAGTAGGGCAGTGACATGAGCATAGCTTTGATTTTGGAAACGGCTCGGGCTGCACTGTGAGACTGATTTGAGGAGCAGCAGAATAGTAATGAGGTCAGCTCAGACTCCTCAGAGGCCTCTTGGAATCTTCCCTTTGGTGTCTGACCTGCCCACCTAAGGAAAGAATGCGTGGCATTTCTGTGAGAGTTTCACCATTTGCCACATGCATGTTTTCACTGACATTGCCTCACTTGATCCTTACAACGACCCCCTGAGACCAGAATCGATATTATCAGACCATTTTACAGCTGAGAACAAAGAGGCTCTGAAGAGTTAAGCATCTACCGCAGATGCACATAGTTTGTAGGTGAGACAAAGCAAGATCCTGCCCTGCGTTTTCCTCCATGGGATGTGTGGGTATAGGACAAAAATTCATTATGTGAGAATTTACTTTCACATTCCCTGAAAGGCAGCTGAAACCTATAACCATTGATGGGAAGCAGGACTGGCTACATAATGAATTTGTGGGGCTCAGTAAAAAATGAAAGTGTGGGGCCACGTGTTCAAAACTCAAGAATTTCATGGGGCAACAGCAAAGCATGAAAACAAGCCTGAGCCCTTCCAGATGCACAAGCGGAACACCTGGGAACCCGTTCCTGATGGGCAGGGCCACTGCCGCTCCACAAGAATCCACGCTTTCTAGGACTAATCAAAACATGAGGCCTTCCACAAGCAGAGTGCTCACATTCACTGCGAGTTCATCTTAAGGGCACAACAGGACAGAGTCTGGAACCTGTACTCAGATTTCTTTCCATTTTGACTGAATCAAGATTAGTCAAACGTTGACTAGGACTAAGCTGATGTCTAGCTTTTTTTTTTTTTTTTGAGTCGGGGTCTCCCTCTGTTGCCCAGGCTGGTGTGCAGTGGCAAGATCTTGGCTCACTGCAGCCTCAACCTGCCGGGCTCAAGTGAGCCTCCTGCCTGAGCATCCCAAGTAGCTGACTAGAAGCCGTGCCACCACAGCCAGCATTTTTTTTTTTTTTTAATTTTATAGAGATGGGATCTCACTATGATGCCCAGGCTAGTCTTGAACTCCTGGCCTCAAGAGATCCTCCCTACTTGGCCTCTCAAAGTGTTAGGATTACAAGGAATGAGGCTTGAGGTATGAGCTACTATGCCTAGCCATGATGTCTATCTTTAGGGTAAAGGAAAAGTATCTGTTAGGTGGATTCATGTCAACAAAACGGCAGGGGGATATTTAGTTTTCTTAAGGTTCCAAGTTTGACTTGACATGATCATACTTCAATCGTCCTGCACATCTCTTCTGACTCACCCTTTCCATATGGTATTTAAGCCCCGGGCCTCAGGGTTAATGGCATGGGGATATACCATCTTGTCTCACCACCATTCAAGACAGACATGGCTTCTGTTCATACATCCCTATTCAGTATTTCTTTTCAAGAAAAAAAAAAAGATTCCAAGTTTTACATAATTTATGCTCTGGAATGAGGCTTAGTTAGACAATTGTGCCACTTTATTTTGTAGAGTTATAGTGTTACTGGATATTCTTAAAGGAAACAAAATCATCTTTGGTAAACTTTTTTCCAGAAATATTTTAGGCTCTGTGGTCCTTTGTTAATCCGTCAAGAATCTTAACATCCTCCTTAGCAAAACTGAGGGTCCACCAACATGTCTACCTTTGTACAGACATACGGGGGTCTGGCACCAACCAGCCAATTCATCCTGCCCAGGACGCCAGCATGCCAATAACCGCAGGGCCCTAAGGTTCCCCCGTCCACTTCAGCAAAACACACCATGGAAGTTTCATAGTCCCTAGCTGTTCAGGATGTGGATTTTGTCTTCAGCATCGATCAGCATCGATTTTGTCTGGGCATCGATTTTGTCTTCCGTCTTTTTTGCTCAGCACTGTTGTGACTAAATCAAGAAAGTTTTGTTCTGGACATAGCAAAAGGAACCTGTGATCTACTTTTTGGCACTTTGACCCAGAGTTCTCTGCAAAATTTAGATTTTCTCCTTCATTGATTCATTTGTTTATCAAATGTTTGCTAAAGATACACTATAGATGAAGTCCGGGAGGGTACTAGGGAAGAGAAGTGAAGGAGCCATAGACTTTGCCTTGGGGATGGTGAAATGTGTGACCAGTGCATTGATGAAGTTTGGGGAACAATGACTAGAGATTCAGGGAACTAAGAAGAGGAAGTCTCTCATTTTACCTGAAACAGAAGTGGAGAAGGGGGAATTTCACAGGGTGATGATATTTGAGTTATTTTAAGGATGGATGCTAAAGGAGCTGAGGGGTGGGAAGGGCCTTCCAGGCAGAGGGAAAAGTACCAGGGGAAACAGGGTGTGGAAAGTACAGATTACCTGGGAGGTTCTAAGCGGTGCACTGTGAGGGTGTTAACATTTGAACATTGGTCACGGTCCTCAGAAGCCCAGCTCGTAGGCCAAGAGGGTTCCAAATGCCCCTCAAAGGCTCTGGAGACCAGTTTGAGCAACATAATTAAAACCCATCTCTACAAAAAATAAAAATAAAAAAAAAATTAGCTGGTGGCATGTACCTGTAGTCCCAGCTACTCAGGAGACTGAGGCATGGAAGGATCACTTGAGTTCAGGAGGCCGAGGCTGCAGTGAGCTATGATCGTGCTACCACACTTCAGCCTGGGTGACAGAGGGAGCCCTTTCTTAAAAATAAAAAAAAAAAAAAAAAAAGAGCTGGAAACTGGAAACACCAGAACACCAGGTGGGTCTGCAGCATTGATTCCAAGACCTCAGTTGGCCAGTGCACTGCCTGACCCTGGCACCTCTCCTCTCTTGATGGTTAATTTCACTATGTCGAGAGCCAGGGCTGGAGACCTAGAGCTGCCCGGCCAAAGGGGTGGAGGAGAAAGGGATAGTCCTGCGCACAGAACGAAGTTACTGAAGGATGTTTTAAAAGCAACTATCCCACCAGGAAGGATGTTGTAGGGAGGTGGGGGGAGAGACGTACGTGATCTTGAGCTTGAAGAGTCTGAACAAGTTTCAGCCTGTCACCCTAACCAAATGAGACACTGACAGGGAAAGTTTTTCAGTTTTTCAAAAAATGAAACTGAGGGAAAAGAAGAAAGGAAATCCACCTCTCCTGACCCCACTAGGGGCCAAATACCACGCTGAGCACTTTTACATTCTTTAGCTCAGCACACCCTCACGGCAGCCCCGCAAAATAAGCACTGGTTGGCTCCATCTTATAGAAGAGGAGCTGAGGCTCAGAGATCATGAGCAGCCTGTCCATGATCACGAAGTGAATGATATGGATAATTTGCCTTGAGTGAACGACGAGGTTAAGTGACTGATTTTTCTTTATGTTATAGTCATTGGTAGTATTTCAATTTAAAAAACTACAAATTGGGCTGGGCACAGTGGCTCACACCTGTAATCCCAGCACTTTGGGAGGCCGAGGCAGGTGGATCACCTGAGGTCAGGACTTCAAGATCAGCCTGGCCAACATGGCGAAACCCCGTCTTCTACTAAAAAATATAAAAATTAGCCAGGTGTGGTGGTGCGCACCTATAATCCCAGCTACTCGAGAGGCTGAGGCAGGAGAATCACTTGAACCCAGGAGGTGGAGTTTGCAGTGAGCCAAAATCATGCCATTGCACTCCAGCCTGGGTGACGAGAGCAAAACCTCATCTCGAAAGCAAACAAACAAACAAAATCCTACAAATTGAAAGCTGGAACTATAGCCTATATTTCTGTTATTTTTCTTTCATAGCCAAGCTCATTGTTAGGGACAAAGTAAGTGCTTAGTAAATTCTTACTAATAAACGAGTTGATAAATCAGGCCTAATCAACATCCATTTATCATTCTACAACCTAGCTCCCATAACATCTATTATATTATAATGAATAAACTCACATTTTCTAAGGTTCTCTTTTTCTCTAGAGCCATGGTTTTCAACCACACATGATTTTTGCCTCCCAGGAGACATTTGACAATGTCTGGAGACATTTCGAGTTGTCAGACTGGGGTGGGCAGTTGCTCCTGGCGTCTTGTAGACAGAGGCCAGAAATGCTGCTAACCATTTTTCAAGGCACAAGGTAGTCCCACACAAAGACTTACCTGGCCTCAAATGTTAATACTGTTGCTGTTGAGAAGTGCTCATTTAGAAAGCAGCAACATTTCAAAAGTGATCGACTGAATAGTTGAGTCTATTTCTCTTTTGGAAAAATCTAGAAAGCTTTCTTACCTAAATACACTTCATACAATACACCCATTAGGGCAGAAGTCACAGCATCAGAATCCACAGGCCAAATCTGGCCTTACGTTGTAGGTTTTTTGGCCAGCATGGTGTTTTTTTTTTTTTTTTTTTAGACGGAGTTTCACTCTTGTTGCCCAGGCTGGAGTGTAGTGCCACAATCTCGGCCCACTGCAACCTCCGCCTCCTGGGTTCAAGCGATTCTCCTGCCTCAGCCTCCCAAGTAGCTGGGATTATAGGTGCCTGCCACCATGCCCAGCTAATTTTTGTATTTTTAGTAGAGACAGGGTCTTGCCATGTTGGCCAGGTTGGTCTTGAACTCCTGGCCCCGGGTGATCCACCCACCTTGGCCTCCAAAGTGCTGGGATTACAGGCGTGAGCCACCACACCCGGCCCTCAAAATTTTAAAAATGTATTGCCAACATTAAAAAAATCATGTGCTTTTCTAGAAAGATCTAGATTTCTGCCTTATCTTGAACAATCAGAAGATCTGGCATTACCACCCTCTCCTTACCACCTGATTGACGGGACATGTAAAATATTGAGCAACTGCGCCTGTAATTCCAGCACTTTTGGAGGCCAAGGCGGGTGGATCATGAGGTCAGGAGATCGAGACCACCCTGGCTAACATAGTGAAACCCCATCTCTACTAAAAATACAAAAAATTAGCTGGGCGTGGTGGCACACGCCTATAGTCCCAGCTACTTGGGAGGCTGAGGCAGGAGAATTGCTTGAACTCAAGAGGCGGAGGTTGCAGTTAGTCAAGATTGTGTCACCGCACTCCAGCCTGGGCAACAAAGCAAGACTCCATCTAAAAAAAAAAGAAAAAAAATATTGAACAACTAGTATAGAAGGTAAGCCACTCAGAATGGACATTGGAGCATCCCAAATAAATGCCATAAAGGATAGTGATAATCCTCGGGGCTAGACACCAGCCCTGCCATTTGCACCATCTGCAGAACTAACTCCTAGGGAGATGAACACTCTCCTGCCCCTCCCTTTTGTCTCCTAATTTCTGAGTCCTTGTCAGTTGCCTCATTACTTTGTGCTTACTTTAAGATTTTTTCTTATTAGATTGAATGGAAATTGAAAGCTTTCTTGTCTTTAATTTTTGATGAAGACCTATTTTGATCTTTATCAAAACTGGTAAAATAAAAATTTAGGACTGCTTGTTTCAATGAAAACAATTTTCTTTTTTAAAACTAGCTTGCTTCGCTCATTAAGTTATATGCCTAGCACCTGTAATTCTCGAATTCAGGGTCCCTGTTTTGGCTTAAACAAATTCCTATTGATTGATGTTTTTTAGAAAGAGTCTCACTCTATCACCCGGGCTGGAGTGCAATGGCACAATCACAGCTCATTGCAGCCTTGACCTCCTAGGTTAAAGCAATCATCCCACCTCAGCCTGCGTGTGGTAGCTAGGACCACAGGTACACGTCACCATGACTAGCTAATTTTTAAATTTTTTGTAGAGATAGTGTCTTGCTACGTTGCCCAGGCTGATCTCAAACCCCTGGGCTCATGCAATCATTCCACCTTGGCTTCTGACAGTCCTGGGATTACAGGTGTGCCAGCCAAATTCTTTTTTAAAATGCAGAAATTCAAAGGTGCCAAGAACATACATTGAGGAAAGGACAGTCTCTTTAATAAATGGTGCTGGGAAAACCGGGTATCTATATGCAGAACAATGAAACTAGACTTCTGTCTCTCGCTGTGTACAGCAATCACATCAAAATGGATTAAGGACTTAAATCTGAGGTATCAAACTTTGAAACTACTAAAAGAAAACACTGGGGAAACTCTTCAGGACATTGGTCTGGGCAAAGACTCCTTGAGTAATACCCCAAACCACAGGCAACCAAAGCAAAAATGGACAAATGGGATTACACCAAGTTAAAATGCGTCTGCACAGCAAAGGAAACAATCAACAAAGTGAAGAGACAACCCACAGAATGAGAGAAAATGTTTGCAAACTATCCATCCGACAAGGGATTAATAAGCAGAACATACAAGAAGCTCAAACAACTTAACAGTAAAACATCTAATACTTTGATTTAAAAAATCTAATACTTTGATTTTAAAAATTCAATGCAGAAGATCTGAGTAGACATTTCTCAAAAGAAGACATAAAATGGCGAACAGGTCTATGAAAAGGTGCTCAATATCACTGATCATAAGATAAATGCAAATCAAAACCACAATGAGATATCGTCTCACCCCAGTTAAAATGGCTCTTATTCAAAAGACAGGCAATAACAAATGCTGGTGAGGATGTGGAGAAAAGGGAGCCCTCGTACACTGCTGGCGAGAATGTAAATTAGTAGAACCAAGATGGAGAACAGTTTGGATCCTCAAAAACCTTAAAAGAGAGCCACCATATGATCTTGCAATCCCACTGTAAAATATATACCCCAAAGAAAGAAAATCAGTATATCGAAGAGATCTGCTCTCCCACATCCATTCTAGCACTGTTCACAACAGCTAAGGTTTGCAAGCAACCAAAGTGGCCATCAACAGATGAGTGGATAAGAAAACACAGTACATATACACAATTCAGCTGTGAAAAAGAATGAGATCCAGTCATCTGCAACAACGTGGATGGAACTGGAGGTCATTATATTAAGTGAAATAAGCCAGGCACAGAAAGACAAACTTTCTACCTTCTCACTTATTTGTGGAAGCTAAAAATTGAAACAATTGAACTCATGGAGATTGAGAGTAGAATGATGGTTACCAGAGGCTGGGAAGGGTAATGGGTGGGGTGAGGGAAAAGGGAATGGTTAATGGGTAAAAAAATATAGACAGAATGGGCCAGGCGCGGTGGCTCACACCTGTAATCCCAGCACTTTGGGAGGCTAAAGTGGGCGGATCACAAGGTCAAGAGATCGAGACCGTCCTGGCCACCATAGTGAGACCCTGTCTCTACTAAAAATACAAAAATTAGCCAGACATGGTGGTGCGCGGCTGTAGTCCCAACTACTTGGGAGGCTGAGGCAGGGAAATCGCTGGAACCTGAGAGGCGGAGGTTGCAGTGAGCCAAGATCGCACCACTGCACTCCAGCCTGGGCGACAGAGCGAGACTCTATCTCAAAAAAATAAAAAATAATATGTATATGTGTGTGTATATATATATATATATAGAGAGAGAGAGACAGAATAAATAAGATCTGATACTTGATAGCACAACAGAGTAACTGAAGTCAAAAATAATTTGTTGTACATTTTAAAATAACTGAAAGTATATTTAGATTTTTTGTAACACAAAGGATAAATGCTTCAGGTGATGAACAATCCATTTACCCTCATGTGATTATTACACACTGTATGCCTATATCAAAATATCTCATGTAGCCCATAAATATATACACCTACTATGTACCCACAAACATTTAAAAATAAAATAAAAAGTCAAAATAAATTTAATAAAAAATAAATGCATAAGTTTCTGGGATAACTAAGGACGGCGGGAATTTTTACGTTCCGTGAGCCTCTCTGCTCTCCTCCCGGCGGAGGCCAGCTACTTTGGGAATTTGTGCTGGGGAATGGAACGAATAAGGGGCATGTGGCTGGTGAAATTCAAGCAAAGCAGCTATTGCAACACTCAGGGCCATGGGCTGAGAGTGTCCCACTTTGCCCCTTCCTGAAGGTGGGTGAATGGAGGGAGAGGAGGACGACCTGCTGGTGCTTCTGGCTCTTTCTGGACACCCATTTCCTGCCCCTATCCTTGGAAGAACAGATAATTTGGGACCTCAAAGGATTTTCAGAAAGGCAGGGACTCAACACTTGGGTGGAATTTGGTCAGAGACCAGCCTGAAGGAATAGGAAAGGCAGGGTTGGAGCATCAGGAGAAGAAGAAAGCAACAAAAAGAGAGGTTGAAAGTGTCAAAGAAATCACTGTCTGCAGGTCTGCCTAAGGCCTGATAGCAGCTGCCCTTGTGTGCCACAAATGCTGGAGTTTGCCAACGTCTTCCATTAGTCAGTTAGTCACATGGGCAGTGGGGAGTGGTCTGGGTGGAACTGAGCCCTGAACCAAAGCGTAAAATGTTTATGTCTTTATCTTCTGCTATTTTGCCGAAGTAACTTTTTTTTTTTGGAGAGCAGTGATGCTATCATTGAATCATTACTCACTGCAGCCTCGACCTCCTGGGCTCAAGCAATCCTCCCACCTCAGCCTCCTGACTAGCTAGGGCTACAAGCATGCGCTACCAAGACCAGCTAATTTTATTTTGTTTTCTTTGGCAGAGACAGGGTCTTGCTATATATTTCCCAGGCTGGTCTCAAATTCCTGGCCTCGAGTGATTCTTGAGCCACTGTATCCAGCCCAGGGACTTTTAAAGAAATTCTTGTCATCTCTATAGTTTAACTTCAATTTTCCAGGGATAGAGCAGTTATTCTACCCTGAATGTCTTCCCCATTTGCTGTGAGGAGTTAGGTATGAAGGACTGTCTTTCTCACTTGGTCGCAAAAGGAAACCACTGACTTCTCAAGCGCAACTCTACCTTAGTATGCTCCAGGAGAATAAAGCCTTTGAGACCAAGTTAATAATGACAACAATCGTAACCACCCTTCATTGAACACTGTTATCTACTGTGCTAGACGGTTTACATACCCAATTTCTAATATTCCCAAGGGTCCTACTAGGTACATGTGATTATTTCCGTTTTACAGGTTGGGAAACAAGCCCCAACTCCCCTGAGATCATGCAGCTAATCCCAGCTGCAAGGGGCTTCTCAGTGCCTCCTCCCAGCTCTTACTGGGGCAATTTGAAGGACACTCTGGGGCAAGAGGGGGCAAGTCTCTCCCTGGGGAGTGGGATGACCAGCCCCTTCTGGTCTGCGAGACATATGCCCATTTCAGTCACTGCAATTGCAGCTGCCGGCTCTTGAGCATCTGCCACTTCCCATGCATGGGGCATGCTTTTTTTTTTTTTTAATTGAGACAGAGTTTTGCTCCTGTTGCCCAGGCTGGAGTGCAATGGCGCAATCTCGGCTCACTGCAACCTCCACCTCCCCGGTTCAAGTGATTCTCCTGCCTCAGCCTC
Source organism: Papio anubis (assembly GCF_008728515.1). Classification (NCBI taxonomy): domain Eukaryota; kingdom Metazoa; phylum Chordata; class Mammalia; order Primates; family Cercopithecidae; genus Papio; species Papio anubis. The sequence goes on along the minus strand of NC_044977.1, from coordinate 107,714,019 downwards.
CTAAGCAGCTGGAATTACAGGCACACACCACCACGGCCGGCTAATTTTTGTATTTTAGTAGAGATGGGGTTTCACCGCATTGGCCAGGCTGGTCTCGAACTCCCGACCTCAGGTGATCTGCCTGCCTTGGCCTCCCAAAGTTCTGGGATTACAGGTGTGAGCCACCGCGTCTGGCTGGGGCATGCTCTTTACAGAGGCAATCTCTAAGTCCTTTCCTCCATTTTTCAAATGATAAAGCCCAGACAGGTTAAGTTGCCTGTCCAAAGTCACCAGGAGAGCAAGGGACAGAGCCAAATCCACAGTGAGACTCTCTGACCTCGATCTCTGACTGCTCTGTCCACATTACTTCCGTCTGCCCCTTCCAGGGTATGGTTTGGGAAACCCAGTGCCTGCTCGGGCCCTGAATTTTGCCTGCTGTGGTTGGAAAGAACCTGTTCTGACATTTGATTTTGGTTTTAAAATAATCCTGTTCCTCTGAATAATCCTGTTCCTCTGGTGTCCACTGGGAATTTCTATAGGTTTCCTCATCTGCACAACTTCCTCCTTTGGCTGGTTTGCAAAGGGCAGGGGTGGTTAGATTCCCCAGAGGTCAAGTCTCCCCAAGAGGCCCTGAAGCCCTTTTTGGGCTGCACAGAAGGAGGCTGAAGGGGGAAGAAGACAAACATAAGATGTTGACACTTCCTCCTCTCCATCCCCAAACCCCTCATTCTTATCAGCAAAGATCTCAAACTGAAGTGTGAGGTTGCACCACCGGGCCCCAGGATGAGGGAGAGGGAAAGCTGTACCAGATGCGGTTTGTGCAAAGGAGCTCAGGCCTCACCTTGGTAAATGTGAGATTCACAAATCCTCCCTGAAAATTCAACAGAAGGTTGGAGTTTCGGGTGCCACAGTTCCCAGAGGCTTGGGTTGCGTTGGGGTCGAGGTTGAAGTATCTCCGAGGTGAAAAAACCTAAACCAAGTAAGACAGATCAGCTAAATGAGATGTGGAAGAAAACTCTAGCTAAGGAACCAGAGGCATAGGCTAGTTTGTGAGCCTGAAACTTAAGGCTGAGGATTCACTGGAGAACTGCAAAGTCCCCAGACGGCATCTCTCGTTTCCAAACTGTTATGTTCAAAAGCTTTCTTAAAGAGGAGTTCTCTCACAGAGGAGTTCCTTTGTAAATAATTGATGGCAGGTATATTCCTGATAAGCTGCGTGGAATTTATGTTAAGTTAAACATGTTAAATGATACTAGAGGGAAGGGTTTGCTCTGTAAGGTACCTCTGTCACAAATAGCAACCTGGATGTAGAAGTTTTATTTGAAATCATTGAAGTTTGCAGAAAAAGAAAATATTGATGGCTGGGCACGGTGGCTCACGCCTGTAATCCCAGCACTTTGGGAGGCCAAGGCGGGTGGATCACAAGGTCAGGAGCTCGAGACCAGCCTGGCCAACATAGTGAAACCCCATCTCTACTAAAAATACAAAAATTAGCCAGGTGCGATGGCAGGCACCTGTAATCCCAGCTACTTGGGAGGCTGAGGCAGGAACATCCCTTGAACCAGGGAGGCAGAGGTTGCAGTGAGCCGAGATTATGCCACTACTCTCCAGCCTGAGCAACAGAGCGATACTCTGTCTAAAACAAAAACAAAAACAAAAACAAACAAACAACAACAACAACAAAAAACAAAGAAAGAGAAAATATTGTTTTAGTGATTCCTTTAGTACATCAAGTAATCACAACCCCTCTCCCTCGGTTTTCTCATTAATATGGATTTCCATATTAATGTCACAACTGTCTAGAACCATAGAGACCATCTGTTTTAAATCTTTCATTTCACAGGAAAGGGTATGAGGCTTGTAAGTCTTCTGGAGTGGCAGGGAGGGGCTGAGATCAGCACTGAACATTCCACGACACTCTGCCCATGTTTGCTAAAAGTGAGGGGTGTGAATATTTAAATTTTTGTTTGCCTTCCTCTCTCCAAACAGTTGCTATTAGTTTCTATTTTCATGTGTATCCTCAAACATAATCACCTTTTAATGGAGCACCTTGGAGAGAGATGAGCTCACAGCTATTGGTTTCATTTAAAGTAAAGATACAGGATGTAGAGAATGATCATTCCCAGCAAGCCAACCTCCACTCAGACTCTTTGAAGATAGTGTTACAGTCCTGTGGCCCCAACTTACCGATTCCTTGTCTTGAACAATCAGCTGTATCCCCATCTCCGCTTTTATACAGAGTCTGCTTCCATTTAGAACTTGATAAATTCCAGTCTTGACTGAAGATGGCTGAGGTGCAAGGGTGGACCCAGGAACCGTGGAGGCAGGTGCGGCTGTTCGGGTGGTATTGTGGGCAGCTGCCGTTGTTCCTGGGGCATGGGTGGGTTGAACGGGCTTCTGACCGGTTGTGCTTTTGTGTAGTGCTATGGATAAAGTTGCTGGAAGGGTGGTCTGGTTACTGGGTTGAGTGGCGTTCCCAGTTGTGTGGTTGACGGTTGATGAACTGGTTCCAGTTGTATGAGCTGGTGGTGTGATGGTGGGTGGCAGTGAATAAGGGGCTAAGCTGGGGCCGACTGTAACTTTAGTAAGTGGAGGAGCTGTGTGTGAGTTGTTGGATGTGGCCTGGGTTGTGACCAGGGTGTAGATAATTGGGCTGGTGGTTGGAGTGTTTTTTGTAGTTACTGGAGTAGTTGTTGGAGTTTTTATTGTAGCCGCTGTTTGAAAGGTGATGTGACCATCCATTAATCTTGCTGCTAAAGTTTGGTGAGGTGCTTGGTTAGCTGGTTGCTGGACAGGTTTTGCTATGTCCTGTCCTGTTGCTGCTGCAGTAGGTTGAGAATAATCTCTGGTTTTTGGAAATGCTTTTGCTCTCATTTGACTGCCATCGTGCAAAATTACTGAAAATTAGGAAACAAACATGTTAAAAACACTAACCAATTGCTTACAAGGTCCCTCTCCCATCCCCATCTTGATGTTTGTTCATAAAAAACCTAACATGCAAATTTTTATATTGGGAGGAAATTTACAAGGGTATAACAATGAAGCAAACATCATCAAAGATTCTACCCCTAGGCCACAAATGTAATGTTCTGGTTGTATCCATGTCTTTTACAGGGTTATGACAGTTCCACAGCACCCAGCCCCTTTGCCTGTGTGCGGTGTGGTACTAATACACACCAAAGCGATCGTGCTTAGCTAGATATCTAAGTGTCAATGCCTCTTCATTCTCCACCTTCAAATGTGAATCCGAACAGCTGACATAAAAGTGTTCCTGGGTGAACAGCTGCTATATGACCTGATAGAGCTGGGGCAGCATGAATGATGGCAACAAAGCTTTACAGATTTATACAGTTTTCACAGAATCACATAATCCCAGGTTTGAAAGGGGTCTTAAAGATCATCTAGTCCAAACCCCAGTCTTTTTTTTTTTTTTTTTTGAGACAGAGTCTTGCTCTGTCACCCAGGCTGGAGTTGCAGTGGTGCAATCTCAGCTCACTGCAATCTCCACCTCTCGAGTTCAAGCGATTCTCCAGCCTCAGCCTATTGAGCAGCTGGGATTACAGGCACCCGCTACCATGCCCGGCTAATTTGTGCGTTTTTAGTAGAGACGGGGTTTCACCATGTTGTCTGGGCTGGTCTCGAGCTCCTGATCTCGTGATCCACCTGCCTCGACCTTTCAAAGTGCCGGGATTACAAGCGTGAGCCACCGTGCCCAGCCCCGAACCCTAATCTGATGTCTGAGTTACACCTACAGATCTTTGCCATGTGTTCATCCAATCTAGATTTAACTGTTACCAATGACAGGAGACTCATCTCTTCACAATATAGTCCTTTCCATTTTTTATCTTGTTCTTTGTTGTTTTCTCAATATAGACAAATTCCTGTCATTTTCTTACGTAACTTTTGGAGTGGCCCAGCCTTTCTCAACCAAGGAAGAGAAGTCATAACTGCTCTGATATTTCAGGTGGGCTGTCCTTCGTGTTCTGGCTTTCATGGCAGCTCCTCAGAGCATCTTCCTTGTCCTCCTTATATAAAATAGTTCCCCATATCCATGCTTCTCCACTGCAGTGTTAAATTCATTGCTTTCACTGCATTAATTACAACTTGTAATTATGTATGGGGACGGTATTCAAATATTTAACAATCAGCCTGGCCAGTATGTACTAGCCAAATATTTTCCTGATTAAATGTTTGCTTTTGGTTTATTTGTTGGTTGTGGATCTTTCCCAGTAGATTAACAACACCCCGAAGGTGGGAACTGTGTGCACCGTTTTCACCAGCAGTGCCTGCGCATAGACAGTGTTCAGTAAATATAGGTCGAATGAAAAACTGACTGAATGTGTTTATGAGGACAATAGCATTGTAGGCCTTTTAGGATTATTGTAAGGCTCAAATGAGTTGGTTTAAGTAAAACTCTTCATGGACCATTAAGCACACAGACGGTGTCTCCTGTTGTCACAGGTTCTCTCCAGAGGCCATCCTTAAGGGCAGAGGGCCTCTGGTTCTTTTCCAACTAGAATAGGTCTATCCTTGTCTCCTTCCAGGCACATAGGGATCCAGAAAAGTGGACAAAACACAGATGATGGGCCGGGCACGGTGGCTCACACCTGTAATCCCAACACTTTGGGAGGCCAAGGTGGGAAGATGACCTGAGGTCAGGAGTTCAAGACCAGCCTGGCCAACATGGTGAAATCCCGTCTCTACTAAAAATACAAAAATTAGCTGGGTGTGGTGACACAGTGCCTGTAATTGCAGCTACTTGGGAGGCCCAGGCAGGAGAATCACTTGAACCCGGGAGGCTGAGGTTGCAGTGTGTTGAGAACACACCATTGCACTCCAGCCTGGGCAATAAGAGCAAAACTCTGCCTCCAAAACAACAACAAACGGATGATGTCTTTAGGAGTCTGTGGTCAGGCACATGAGAGATGCCTGTGTCCCTTCAATTTTGTGGTTTCTCTGTGTTTACCCACAGACTCTCAGGGCAGCTGGAGCTGTCCTGTGCTGGGCTGAGACTTGGGAGAACATGCAGAAAGGGAAAGGAGATCTTGCTATGCTAGTATTTACAAAGTCCTAAAGTTCATACCCAATAAAAATAATTCATATATGCCTTTTCTATCTCCCTCCTCCATTCAATACACTTCTAAGAGGTTACTTTTCTCATATTAATAACAATAAAAATTCCAGGTTACTGGACATTTACTACATAGAAGGCCTTAGGTCAAGGGCCATCTTTTACCAACTTCTCTCAAAAACCCTTTGGTGGGTACTACTTTATCCATCTTTCAAATGAGGAAACTCAGGCTTGGAAAATTTCAGCCATTTGACCATAATGACACAACTGATCGAAGTTGAGGCAGAGACTTGAACACTGGTACATCTGAATCACAGCTTGCCCTTGGGTTTGAGGGGTGGTGGAGGTGGGGTGTCACTGGGAAGAATGGTGAGAGAAGACACAAAAGCAGAGGAGAAAGGAACAGGAGGGTGCCCTCCAGTGACCCCAATTCATGAAAACTTCATAATGATGATCCTTGGTGAGAGTTTCAAAATTTCATGTGCTGAAAAGGGGATTATTTTCCAGAAGAAAAGTTCTAACTTTAAGTCCAGTAGTAAGACCCATGAATTATTTCTGTACAACTGGTTTGCAAAATAGGAAAGACAAAAGCATCAGTTCAAATTGTCTTTATAACCTTATAAAAAGATCGACGATTATTAATGACATGAAGTTATTTGAGATCATTCTTTAAGAGTCTTTTTTTTTTTTAAATCTAAAATATCCATTTGGATAAGTTATATGCATGATACTTGAGAGTTGTAGGTTTGATGGGGTACAGGTTTACCTACAAACTTTTGTAAAATCCCTACACGTAGAACTTTTATGCCCATGTCATGGAACTTGGAGAAAGATTTTTCACTTCGAGATTATAATGGAGATTGAGTGTTGCTGAAGATTTATTTTAGCAATTCGTTTCGGTAAAACCCACATTGCTGGTTCTCTGGTCAAACACCAGTGAGAGCCCCATTAGATTCATACTATTATGATGGAGAAAGAGAATTCACTCTCAAATGTGGTTTCCAGGAATATCTTGTGGTGAAGAGTAAAGATTGCTACAGAGACCTCCAGGAGACTAGAAACCACTTGCCAGTCATTCTCTTGGGAAAGTGATTATATCCTTGCTAAAATCCTACTGTGTATGGCTGGTGTCTATAAGCTAAAGAGAATCTTCTCAACTGAGTACAATTTCCTAAACTGAGTAATGCACCCTTAAAAAAAAAAAAGCCTTCCTCAAGATGCAACTAGAACTCTTCTCTCAGTGGTAATGAATGAACGCAAATAGATTTAAAAAAGGACTTAGTTGTTCACAAATGAACAGCATCCTAAACAAGCCAAGAAGATATATGGTACTTGGTCAAGGTGTGCTTGCTATGTAGGAAGCCTGTTGAGATGTCTTGATGCGGTGTGTAGGTGTAGGTGTGTCTCTGGGTGGTGGACAGAAGGCTGGGCTAGCAGATGGCTCAACCAAAAGTGCCAAGTTTATGGATGTTACAGATTAAACCTGTCAGAGAAGTATAGTTCTCACCCCTTCTCCTTCCCTCTTCTGGCCCTCTCACTGCTCCTCCTCTCCCTGTAGGAGTGTGGTGCATAAAAGATAGGCAGGTGATTCGACTGGGGTAGGTATGCTCTGCATTGTAAAGTAGCTCAGAAAGACCATATGAGCTACTTTATAATGTATATGACCACACACATGGTCTATGTATATGACCACACATATATGACTCACTTCTGTAAAAACTGGGTCACAGGTTTTAAATGGGATGTTTGGCCCTGTAGAGGTTTAGTCAAGGTCACAGGTTTGTCTGAGGCCTAGAAAGAGGGCAGTGGGGGATGGGCACGATGGCTCACGCCTGTAATCCCAGCACTTTGGGAGGCCGAGGCAGGCAGATGACGAGGTCAGGAGATTGAGACCATCCTGACTAACACGTTGAAACCCGGTCTGTACTAAAAAAAAAAAAAAAAAAAAAACAAATATTAGCCAGGCGTGGTGGCAGGCGCCTGTAGTCCCAGCTACTCCAGAGGCTGAGGCAGGAGAATGGCACGAACCCGGGAGGCGGAGCTTGTAGTGAGTCAAGATCACACCACTGCACTCCAGCCTGGGCGACAGAGCGAGACTCCATCTCAAAAAAATAAAAATAATAATAAAAATAAATAAATAAATAAAAGAGGGCAGTGGGCAGAAGCAAGGGCAGGCATAGACCAGACTTTGTCTTGACCCTCCCTCTATTCACAGAACATAGCTCTGGTGTTCACACACTCATCTGCCCACCGCCACCCCAGCCTCTCCTCTCCAGAATTCAGGAGACTTCGCAAACAAGCACCCCAGGCCCTTGATCCATTGCTTGGACTCCACTAGATGGAAATTCGCATGAAGAGGAGTTAGAAGGTTTTGGTTCCCCTACAACCAGTGGGTGTGAGATGAGTCATTGCCCAGTCCCCTGGGAAAGTCAATGATTTCACAAGGGATCTTTTCTAGGTATTTTCCTGACAGTCAGTCCCTTCCCAGACAGCATTTGGTTGGTTTCCCTGCCGCACCACTCAACAGTATGTAGGGGTCTCCTCTCAGGCAGGCTCCACACCAGACACCAGGGGTAGGTCTTTGTTCTCGGCGGCACGGTGAGGCAGACACATGAGTAGACCATACTCCTCAGTGTGACTTGTTTTTTGTTTTTGTTTTTGTTTTTGTTTTCTCCTTGAGACAGGGTCTCACTCTGTCACCCAGGTTAGAGTGCAATGGCATGCTCAGGGCTCACTGTAGCCTCAGCTTCCTAGGTTCAAGCGATCCTCCCACCTCAGCCTCCCTAGTAGCTGGGACTACAGGCATGTGCCACCATGCCAAGCTAATTTTTGCATTTTTTGTACAGGGTCTCACCATGTTGCCCAGGCTGGTTTCAAACTCCTAGGATTAAGTGATCCGCCTACCTCAGACTCCCAAAGTGCTGGGGTTACAGGTGTGGGCCACTGTGCCCGACTGACAAGTGTCTTTATCAAATCCTCAGATACTATGAGAGTGTGGGTAGGGTGGGAATCCAAAACAAGGATACATTCTTCAGGCAGACAAGGGAGGAGATGGTTTCCAGACAGGAGGAAGAGGATGTGTAAAGGCATAGAGGCTTCAGAAGTCTTGTATGTCTGGAGAACATGACCAGAACACAGGGATGGTATGGGAAGGGAGGGGTGAGGAGGGGAGACCAGCAGGGAGCAGGCCTGGCAGGACTTGGAGACTACACTCTGTCTGCAGAGCTCTGAGGAGCACAGTCAGGGAGTCATTGGACCCCCACGGCCATGTCCAGGTTCAGGGAATCACAGTTTAGCCCCCAGCACCTTTTCTGGTACCTCTAGGGGCAGCAGAAGCGGCTCCAGCAGGGTGCAGCAGAGAGAATCAAGGAAACCCTAGAGCAGAAGGGGCACTAGCCCTGTGACAGACTGCTGGCTGACTATTCCAAAATCCAGTCTCTCCTTTCTAACAGAACCTCAAGTTTCAGCTGAGCACTTGTTGCCTGGAATAAAGAGCTCTGTGTCTAAGCCTCCTTTCTAGCTGGGTGGGAGCATATGACTGAGTTTTAGTGAAAGAAGAGAAGTATCAAGATCATGTGGACCTTCTGGGAAGGCTGGGTGAAGGCAGCTCAATCACCTGTGTGGCCTGCCTTTCTATAGCCCTTCTGTGTTTCCCCCTTTGACCAACCTGCAACTTGTATGTGATGGCTGGAGCTCCAGCCGACATGTGGAACCATGAGGAGGCCTTGAGGGTAGAAGTCACATACCTATATGTCGGATCCTAATGACAGATCCCCAGTGAAGCACCCCCACACTAGAACTGACCTGAATTTCTCTGGACATGTTTTCACATGAAAGAATAACAAGCAACTATTTTGTTTAATCTACTGTTATTTTGGCTTGTCTCTTACGTGTAACTGAACCTAAACTTAACTAATATGAACTTAAATCCCCCATTTTCTGGAGGGAAAATTTGAGATCAGGGAAGCATGTTGACTGGATAAAGATTACTCAGAGAGTTTACCCAAAAGCTCTGTCTCTCCTAGCAAAACTTTCTGGTGATTTTTGCTCATTTCCAATTCAACAAGGATTTCTTGAGCCTATACATGCAGGGCCATGTAGTACAGTAGTGTAGAGCCTAAACCCCAAGGCCAGATTTCGTTTTTGTTTTGTTTTGTTTGAGACACAGTTCACTATGTTGTCCAGGCTGGTCTCAAACTCCTGGCCTCAAGTGACCTTCCACCTCAGGATCGCAAAGTGCTAGGATTACAGGTGTGAATCACTGCGCCTAGCCAAAACCAGATGTCTTGAATGCCAGTCTCAGGAATGCTACTCACTAAATGGGATACCATGAACAATTCCTTAACCTGCCTCTGCCTCAGTACCCTCATCGTAAAATAGGGATAAGAATAGCATCTACTTTTCAGGGTTCTTATGAGACTAAATAAGTTATAGGTAAGTAGATGTATGAATAAAGCACATAGGTTAGCTGCTATGGGCACAGGCTCTGGTTCGAAGCTTGACTCTGTCACCAGCTAGCTATGTGATCATGGGCAAGCTATTTAACCTCTTTGTGCTTCTATTTCCTCACAAGTAAAATGCAGATGATAAAAGTACTTACAAAGCTGTTTTGTGGATTAAAGCACTGAGAACAGTGCCTGGCATGCAGAAAGTGCCAGGAAGCCATGGCCATCATTGTTATTACCATGTGCTGATGAGCCCTGTACTGAGTGAAGAAGGGGCTCACGGTCAGGTTGTGAGGTGAATGGGAAAGGGACTGGAGAGACAAACAGGAGATACGGATTAACATCACTGAACAAAATCACTGCAGTAATTGCTTTCTAGGCGCTACCTCATTTGTTTCCCCAGTACTCCTGGCAGAGGATATTATTCTCCCCATTTTTTAGTGACGAAACTGAGCACCCGAAAGGTTGGGTGATGTGAACAAGGCCTCCTTGCTGGTAAGGGTCAGGGCAAGGGTTTGAATCCAGCTCCGTGCCACCCCTCAAAGGCCATGCAACACTCCACTTCTGAGGAAGAAACCTCTCATGCATCCTTCACCTAGCTTACCTCTGAGAATTTGTAGCTCAGAAAGGAACGGGTAATGTGGGCATTTTCTCTCCACTTGCCCTTGAATTTGTCAATACTCACTGTGTATTTATTTATTTATTTTTGAGACAGAGTCTCACTCTGTTACCTAGGTTGGAGTGGAGTGGTACCATCTTGGCTCACTGCAACCTCCGCCTCTTGGGTTCAAGCAATTTTCCTGCCTCAGCCTCCCGAGTACCTGGGATTACAGGTGCACATCACCATGCCCGGCTAATTTTTGTATTTTTGGTAGAGGCGGGGTTTCACCGTTGGCCAGGCTAGTCTCGAAATCTTGACCTCAAGTGATCCACCAGCTTCGGCCTCCCAAAGTGCTGGGATTGCAGGCGTGAGCCACCGCCCCCGGCCTGTCAATATCATTGTGTTTCTGAGTCTATCCATCCATTCAAGGAGCGCTCACATACAAGTCACTGTGGGTTACCGCTAGGCTGAGATTGTTTTGCTTTTTTAATAGCTTGCCCTGAGAAGCATAATGATGATTTCCTCTTCTGTCCCCTAAAAGAACCTGAAACTGTAAGTCTGAAAGCGTGGCACAGGGAGAACTGCCTAGGTGAGGGCAGCTGACACGACCCTTCCCACTGCTTTCCTAACATTCCTAGCATTCATGTCACAAGCAAAGGCCACCGTGCCCCCTGCTTGAGCATGCTAGCCGGGCGGTGGGGACGGAGGCAGTGCTCTCATGACGTTCGATTAACCAGTAAACTTCATCACAGGAACAGCACTACAGCACCCAAGAGGACTCAATGTGTAGGGGGAAAAGCTTTGGAGAAAGTGGAGGGTCGGAACATAAAATAATCATAAACTAGGCGTCCCAGACGGCATCTGGGATGGGAAGTACAATGATCATTTAAAAAAAAAAAAAAAAAGTCTTGGACACTCTGTCCTACACCTTTCTGAAATGGCACAATCTGTCAGACCACATCTGATGCAAGGAAGAGCAAGACATGAGCGCTTTTCCCGGATAACAAAGCCAAGACTCCCATTCCTAAGCCCTGGCTCAGGTCTCCATCTCTTAAATCCAAGTGACCTCTACAAACTCTCCCAGAGAAGGTGCCCAGAACCCTTTTGGAAGCGAGGGACAGCGTTACTGTCTTTGAGGATGACACCTGCTCTGAGTAACTCACGGAAAACAAGTTCCAGCCGGGAAGCCCTTGGACGCGCCACACCTCCCTACCCGCAGCCCGTCCTGTGGCGCGCGGGACTCCAGAGTGCGTTTAGATGACAGGGGACCGACACGGCAGGGCCACCGCGGGAAGCCCTGCGCGCCACTCACCGGCCAGGGAAGCGAAGAGCACCGCCGCCGCGCTGAGCTGCCGGGGCATGGTGGGCGCTGGGCGAGGCTCTGCAGTGCGCGGCGAGGTCCGGGCAGGCCCCGAACCGGTGCCGGAGAAACCTACCTGTGCCGGAGAGACGAAGCCACCTGCTTATGAGAAGCCGCCGAAAAGCCCGCCCAGGGCCGCTGGGCGTGGAGGGAAACTCCGCCGGCCCCTTCCTCCCCTTACGGAGCCGGGAGGGGCGGGGACGCGGCGCGGCGGCCGGGGCCGGGCCTCTGGGACACTTTACCGCACGCTGGTAGTCCCGGCAGCGCCGGCCTCCTGCGCTCATACCCTGGGTCTCCTCTTTTATTTTTCTTTTCTTTTTGAGACGAAGTCTCGCTCTGTCGCCCAGAGAGTGCAGTGGCGCGATCTTGGCTCACCACAACCTCCGCCTCCCGGGTTCAAGCGATTCTCCTGCCTCAGCCTCCGCAGTGGTTGGGATTACAGGCGCCCGCCACCAGGCCCGGCTAATTTTTTGTATTTTTAGTAGAGATGGGGTTTCACCATGTTGGCCAAGCTGGTCTCAAACTCCTGACGCCAGATGATCCGCCCGCCTCGGCTTCCCAAAGAGCTGGGATTACAGGCGTTAGCCACTGTGCCTGGCCCCAGGTGGTTTTACAGACCAGAAATTCCTGGAACAAAAAACACGCAATATCTTTTTTTTTTTTTTTTTTTTTTTTTGAGTCAGGGTCTCGCTCTATCACCCAGGCTGGAGTGCAGTGGTGTGATCTCGGCTCCCTGCAACTTCCACCTCCTGGCCTCAAGCGAGTCTCCCACCTCAGCCTCCTGAGTAGCTGGGACCAAAGGCACGTGCCACCACGCCCAGCTATTTTATTTTATTTTATTTTATTATTTTATTTTATTAAGTTTATGTAGAGAGGAGGTCTTGCTGTGTTGCCCAGGCTGGTCTCGAGTTCCTGGCCTCAAACGATCCTCCCGCGTTAGCCAACCGTTGGGATTAAGGCGTGAGCCACGGCCCACGGCTCAACATCGCTGACAGGCAACCTTTTAATGTCCTATCTGCCTCCTCTATTAATTGTATTGTCTGTCAAAACAACGATGTTTTGACAGGGCTTGAGTCCCAGTGGGGAATACACATTTAAGCAATATATTAGGAGACCCTCCTTATCACTGGATTGAGGGCTTTCAGCCTAGCCTCAAATTATTTTCTGAAAAATAACTTTGGCTACGACTATTTTATCTTACTATGTTGCTCCAAACACTCTAATCAAGTACACTTAACCAAAGCTTGCAGTGCGTTTCAGAATGGAATTTTTATGGTGAAAGGTGAGGGTTAACTTGTACCAGTCAACCTAATTTCAGCAACTACCTGCTTTCTGATCTTTGAGACCGTTTATTCAAAAGACAGTAAGTGGGTATAGACTGTGTGCCAGGCACTCTTCTTATTCCATTTAAGTGCCGTAGCCACTCTGTGTGGACACTGTTGTTATTATTGCTGCCCCATTTTGCAGATGGAGAAACTAAGCACAGAGAAGGGAGTTGCCCAGAGTCCCTTAGATAATAAATACAGAAACTGGGCCATAAATCCTATCTGCCTTGAGAGTGTAGGATTTTAAGCACTATGCCGTTGTAACTGAAGAAGTGTTCACAACTAGAATATAATATATGCTTTTAAATTGCTTACTGCCTAGTTGAGAGAAATTTATTAATATACAATATCTAGACAGTGACTGATCGATTATTTACTACTCAGAGCCACACTAGATGAGGAATGGGATAGTGAAGGAGATGACTTCGTGGTGGTTTGCTCTCCAATCTTCTTCTCCTTCAACAATGTTTTCACTATTCTAAGTTCTCTGTATTAATTTTAGAATTGTTTTGCCAATTTCTACCAAAAATCCAACTGAGATTTTTATTAGGATTGCATTAAATCTGTAGGTAAATTCAAGAAGATTTGACATCGCAACAATATTGAGTCTTCTGATTATAAACATGGTATATCTCTCCATTTATTTAGGTCTTCTGTATTTTTTTCCCAGATTTCTCAAATATTTTTTCAAGTTTGGCCCTAAGTATTTCATATTTTTGATGCTATTATAAGTGGCATTAAAATTGTTTTAAATTTCTGATTTTGCAGTACTAGTACAGTCATAGGTCGTTTAACGACAGGAATATGTTCTGAGAAATGTGTCATTTAGTGAGTTCATTGTTGTGTGAACAAACAAACTTAGATGACATCGCCTGCTACACACCTAGGGTATATGGGAAGGCCTATCACTGCTGGGCTACAAATCTGTGCAACATGGTACTGTACTGAATACTACAGGCAATTGGAAGATAATAGTCTTTGTATATCTAAACAAGTCTAAACATAGAAAAGTTTCAGTAAAAATACAGTATAAAAGATAGAAAGTGGCACACTTAATAGAGGGCACGTACCATGAATGGAGCTTGCAGGGCTGGAAGTTGCTGTGGGTGAGTCAGTGAGTGGCGAGTGAATATAAAGGCCTAGGACATTACTGTACACTACTACAGGATTTATAAATACTGTACACTTAGGCTACACTACATTTACTTTAAAAATTTTCCTTCCTTCAATAATGAATTAACCTCCACTTAATATAATTTTTGACTTTATAAACTTTTTAATTTTTAAAAAACTTTTTGATTCTTTTATAACAACACAGCTTAAAAGACAAGCACATTGTATGGCTGTATAACAATATTTTCTTTCTCTATATCCTTATTCTGTAAGTTTTTTTCCATTTTAACAATTTTTTTAAACTTTTACAACTTTTTTTTTTTTTTTTTTTGAGATGGAGTCTCGCTCTGTCGCCAGGCTGGTGTACAGTGGCACCATCTCGGCTCACTGCAACATCTGCTTCCTGGGTTCAAGGATTTCTCCTGCCTCAGCCCCCTGAGTAGCTGGGACTTCAGGCACATGCCACCACGCCCACCTAGTTTTTGTATTTTTAGTAGAGACGGGGGTTCACTATGTTGGCCAGGATGGTCTCGATCTCTTTATCTCGTGATCCACCCGCCTCGGCCTCCCAAAGAGCTAGGATTACAGGCATGAGCCACCACGCCCGGCCACAGTTTTTTTTGTTGTTAAAAATGAAGACACACACACACACACGCCTAAGCCTACACAGGGTTGGGATTGTCAATATCACTGTCTTCCACCTCTACATCTTGTCCCAGTGGAAGGTCTTCAAGGGCAGTAACATCCACAGAGCGGTCATCTCCTGTGATAAAAATGCTATCTTCTGGTACATCTCCTGAAGGACCTGCCTGAGACTGTTTTACAGTTAATTTTTTTTTGTAAGTAGAAGGAATACACTCAAAGTAATGACAAAACATAATATAGTAAATATAGACACCAGTAACATAGTTGTTTATCAAGTATTATGTACTGTATATAATTGTATTGCTACACTTTTATACGACTGGCAGTACAATCTTAGTTTCTCACCACAAGTGATGCCCTTTCCACTTTGACATCATGACGGCTACAACATCAGTAGGTGATAGAAATTTTTCAGCCCCATTATAATCTTATCAAACCACCATTATACATGTGGTCAGTCATTGACTGAAATATGGTTATGTGATACATGACTGTATATGTATAAATACAATTTATTTTTGCATGCTAATCTCATATCCTGCAATCTTGCTAAACTCACTTTTTAGTTCTAGTCATTTTTCCTGGTAAACTCCACTGGATTTTCTATATAGTCTATTATATCTATGAATAAAGACAGTTTTACTCTTTACTTTCCAATTTGGACGTTTTTATTTCTTTTCTTGTCAAAAAGCCTTCTGTTGAGGCTTGAACCTCCAGGACGTTGTGAAATAGCAGGCATGAGAGGAGAAATGTGTTTTGTTCCTGATTTGAGGAGGAAAGCATACTTTGGCTATTAAGTATGATGTTAGCACTAGGTATTCCATAGATGCTATTTATCAGGTTGATAATATTCCTCCTATTCCTAAATTTCTGAGAATTTTTCAAGAAAGGGATGTTAGGTTTTATTTAATTTTTTTCTGTATATATTGGGATGATTACATGGTTTTTCATTTTGATCTGTTAATATTGTGACTTGTATTAATTTTTAAATATGAAATCAACCTGCATTTCAGGGAGAATACCACTCATTCATGATTTAGGGTCATTTTTATATATTGCTGGACTGTTTTTGTAAAATTGTGTTATGAATTTTTGTATATGTGCTTGTGACTGACATTGATCTGTCATGTTCCTTCTTTTTTAACAGCTTTGTCTGGGAGTAATACTGACCTCAGGAATTAATTGGAAAGTACTTCTTTTTTTTTTTTTTTTTTTGAGAC
This sequence comes from Papio anubis, assembly GCF_008728515.1. Taxonomy (NCBI): domain Eukaryota; kingdom Metazoa; phylum Chordata; class Mammalia; order Primates; family Cercopithecidae; genus Papio; species Papio anubis. The sequence goes on along the minus strand of NC_044977.1, from coordinate 107,698,260 downwards.
GGAGTCTCTTTAATTTAATTTAATTTTATTTTATTTTATTTATTTTTATTATTATTATTATACTTTAAGTTCTAGGGTACATGTGCATAACGTGCAGGTTTGTTACATATGTATACTTGTGCCATGTTGGTGTGCTGCACGCTCTTCAATTTTTTTAGAGGGATATGCCAAAATTTGTATTACTTCCTTAATGTTTTATAAAATTCCTTTGTGAAAACGTGTAGGTCTCGGGGGTTGGGGGCGGGTTTCTTTATGGGAAGATTTTAAGTATAAATTCAATGTATTTAATAGATATAGGGCTATTGAGGTTATCCATTTCTCCTTGAGTGAGCTTTGCTAGGTGTATGAGATAGGAAGAAAACTGTTTCTCCCACTCTTACCCTCAAGACTCAATACAAAATATATGTCTTCTGGTCACCAAGATGCGTGGGATTTCTTTCCACCAACAACCAGTTCTACAGTGAACACCAATTAGGTATCCCATAATTCAATTCAATTCTGACACTACTTACCTGGAGTTAGAGTTTGATCCCACAAGTTAAGGGCTCCACCCCACAAGACTGTCTGTCACTTCAGACACCAATTGAAAGTAGCAGGTTGTCACCTATACTTCTGACTGACTGGCTATAGATTGGGATTCCCACTATACCCTCCTTGGGTTCTATTAATTTGCTAGGAAGGCTTACAGAACTCAGGGCAACACTTACTTACATTTGCTGGTTTATTATGAAGGATAATACAAAAAATACAGATGAATAGCCAGATGGAAGAGACACACAGGGCAAGGTATAAGAGAAGGGGTAAGGCGCTTCCATACCCTCCCTGGGATCGTCACCTTCCCAGTACCTCCACATGCTCAGCAACCCAGAAGCTCTCTAAACGTGTCCTTTTGGGTTTTAATGGGGCTTCCTTATGTAGGGATGACTGATTAAATCACTGGCCATTGGTTATCTACTTAACCTTCAGCCCCTCTTCCCTCCCTAGAGGTAGTGGGAAGGGGCTGAAAGTTCCAACCCTCTAATTACATGTTTGGTTCCCCTAGCAACCAATTCCCATCCTGAGGCAATCCAGGGTCCCACCAAGAATATCCTCATTAGGACAAAAGGTACGCCTCTTACCCTGGAAATTCCAAGAGATTTAGGAACTCTGTTTCAGGAACCAGGATCAAAGATCAAATATTAAAACAAAAGATTATCCTAGAACTCTTATATATAAGGATTTTAGGAGCTGTGTCTTAGAAACTGGGACAAAGACCAAAGAAATATTATTGTATCACACTATCACAGTTTATTATTTTCAAAAAAAGTTGTTTTCTGGCTGGTACAGTGGCTCATGCCTATAATCCAAGCACTTTGGGAGGCCAAGGTGGGAGGGTCACTTGAGGCCAGAAGTTCAAGTCCAGTCTGGACAATACAGGGAGACCCTATCACTATTAAAATTTCTTAAAAATTAGCTGGCCATGGTGGCACATGCCTGTAGTCCCAGCTACTTGGGAGGCTGAAGCAGAAGGATTGCTTGAGCCTGGGAGGTCGAGACTGTAGTGAGCTGCGATCACGCCACTGCACTCTAGCCTGGGTGACAAAGCCAGACCCTGTGTCTAAAAAAAAGAAAAGAAGGCAGGGTGCGGTGACTCACGCCTGTAATCCCAGCACTTTGGGAGGCCGAAGCGGGTGGATCACGAGGTCAGGAGATCGAGACCATCCTGGCTAACATGGTGAAACCTCGTCTCTACTAAAAAAATGCAAAAAAATTAGCCGGACATGGTGGTGGGGACCTGTAGTCCCAGCTGCTTGGGAGGCTGAGGCAGGAGAATGATGTGAACCTGGGAGGCAGAGCTTGCAGTGAGCTGAGATCACGCCACTGCATTCCAGCCTGGGCAACAGAGCGAGACTCCGTCTCTAAAAAAAAAAAAAAAAAGAAGAGAAAAAATAAGTTTTTTCTTTCAACTAAGTTGTTGGATTTATTAGCATAAAGCTGTTCATAACAATCCCTTATTTGTCTTACAATATCTGTAGTATAGGTAGTGATGTCACTTCTTTTATTACTAATGTTAATAATTTGTATTTTCTCTCTTATTTCCCTGATAATATTAATAATTTGTGTTTTCTCTCTTTTTTCCCTGATAAGTCTGGTTGGAGGTTAATCAATTCTATTCATGTTTTCAAAAACAACAAAATTTAATTTCGTCGAGTTCCTTCATTGTTCTTATATTTTCTGTTTTATTCATTTCTACTTGATCTTTATTATTTTCTTCCTTCTACTTAATTTGTGTTTTATTTGCTCCTCTTTTAACAGTTTTTAAAGGTGGAAGTTGCCTGCATAATCCCAGCACTTTAGGAGGCCGAGGTGAGAGGGTCACCTGAGGTCAGGAGCTTGAGATTAGCCTGGCCAACATGGTGAAACCCCGTCTGTACTAAAAATACAAAAATTAGCCAGATGCAGTGGTAGGCACCTGTAATCCCAGCTACTAGGGAGGCTGAGGCAGGAGAATCGCTTGAACCCGGGAGGTGGAGGTTGCAGTGACCTGAGATTGCGCCATTGCACTACAGCCTGGGCAACAGAGCGAGATTCTATCCTGAAAAAAAAAAAGAAAAGAAAAAGAAAGATGGAAGTTGAGGCCAGTGGTTTAAAATCTTTCTTCCTCTCTAATAAACAGGTTTACTGTTATGAATTTCCCTCTAATTACTACTTTAGTTGGATCCCACAAGTTTTAATATGTTTTCATTTTCACATAATTAGAAATACTTCCTAATTGCCTTCTGCTATCTCCTTGACTCATGGTTATTTAAAATAGCATTATTTCATTTTCAAACACATAGTTTTCTAGATATCTTTCTTTTATTGATTTTTAATTCCACTGTGGTTGAAAACATAATTATAGGATTTAGCTCTTATAAATTTATTGAGATTTGTTTTTGACCAAGACTGTGGTTGGTTACATTAGTTTCCAGAACTGACGTAATGAAGTGCCACAGACTGGGTAGCTTAAACCACAGACATTTGCTTTCTTATAATTCTGGAGACTAGACATGTGACATCAAAGTGTCAGCTGGGTTGGTTATTTCTTTCCTTTTTTTTTTTTTTTTTGAGACAGAGTCTCTTTCTGTCACCCAGGCTGGGGTGCAGTGGTGCAATCTCGGCTCATTGCAACTTCCGCCTCCCAGGCTCAAGCGATTCTCCTGCCTCAGCCTCCCGAGTAGCTGGGATTACAGGTGCCCATCACTGCACCTGGCTAATTTTTGTATTTTTAGTAGAGACGGGGGTTTCACCATGTTGGCCAGGTTGATCTCGAACTCCTGACCTCAGGTAATCTACCCACCTTGGCCTCCCGAAGTACTGGGATTATAGGCATGAGCCACTGTGCCCGGCCCAGGTTAGTTCTCTCTAAGGCCTCTCTCCTTGGCTAGTAGACACCTTTGTCTCACATGGTCATCCCTCTGTGCATGCCTGTCTGTTCTCATCTCCTCTTCTTATAAGGACATTAGTCATGTAGGATTAGTGTCTACTCTTTGAACTCATTTTACCTCTTAAAGACCCTATCTCCAAATATAGTCATATTCTGAGATACTTGGGGTTAAGACTTGTATTAGTTCATTTTCATGCTGCTGATAAAGACATACCTGAGACTGGGAAGAAAAAGAGGTTTAATTGGACGTACAATTCCACATGGCTGGGGAGGCCTCAGAATCATGGTGGGAGGCGAAAGGGACTTTTTACATGGTGGTGGCAAGAGAAAATGAGGAAGAAGCAAAAGTGGAAACCCCTGATAAACCCATCAGATCTCATGAGACTTATTCCTTATCATAAGAATAGCACGGGAAAGACCAGCCCCCATGAATAAATTACCTCTCCCTGTGTCCCCCCAACAATATGTGGAGATTCTGGGAGATACAATTCGAATTGAGATTTGGGTGGGAACACAGCCAAACCATATCATTCTGCCCCTGGTCCCTCCAAATCTCCTGTCCTCACATTTCAAAACCAATCATGTCTTTCCAACAGTCCCCCAAAGTCTTAACTCATTTCAGCATTAACCTAAAAGTCCACAGTCCAAAGTCTCATCTGAGACAAGGCCTTCTGCCTATGAGCCTGTAAAATCAAAAGCAAGCTAGTTATTTCCTAGATACAATGGAGGTACAGGTATTGGGTAAATAAAGCCATTCCAAATGGGAGAAATTGGCCAAAGCAAAGGGGTTACAGGGCCCATGCAAGTCTGAAATCCAGTGAGACAGTCAAATTTTAAAGCTCCGAAATGGTCTCCTTTGACTCCAGGTCTCACATCCAGGTCATGCTGATGCAAAAGGTAGGTTTCCATGGTCTTGGGCAGCTCCACCCCTGTGGAGGTACAGCCTCCCTCCAGGCTGCTTTCATGGACTGGTGTTGAGTGCAGCTTTTCCAGGTGCACAGTGCAAGCTATCAGTGGATCTACCATTCTAGGGTTTGGAGGACGATGG